>NC_055971.1:4388125-4712500 GCF_018492685.1 Alosa sapidissima
TGGTTGCTAGGCTGTTGCTAGGATATTTGACATGGTTGCTATGTTGTTGCTAGGGTACATGAGGTGGTTGCTAGGCTAGGCTGTTGCTAGGTTAGTTGTGGTGGTTGCTATGCTGGTTGCTAGGTTAAACTCATTCGTTGCTATGTTGGTTGCTAGGCTGTTGCCTGGGTATTTGACATGGTTGCTAGGCTGTTGCTAGGGTACATGAGGTGGTTGCTAGGCTGTTGCTAGGTTAGTTGTGGTGGTTGCTATGCTGGTTGCTAGGTTAGACTCATTGGTTGCTATGTTGGTTGCTAGGTTGTAACAGTGGAAGTGGTTGCTAGGCTGTTGCTAGGGTATTTGACATGGTTGCTAGGTTGTTGCTAGGGTAGTTATGGTGGTTGTTATGCTGTTGCTAGGGTACTTGTGGTGGTTGCTATGCTGGTTGCTAGGTTAAGCTCATTGGTTGTTATGTTGGTTGCTAGGTTGTAAATGTGGAAGTGGTTGCTAGACTGTTGCTAGGGTATTTGACATGGTTGCTAGGCTGTTGCTAGGGTACATGAGGTGGTTGCTAGGCTGTTGCTAGGTTAGTTGTGGTGGTTGCTATGCTGGTTGCTAGGTAGATGAGGTTTAATAGTTGGAATGACTGAACAGTTAAATAGGTGGATAGTTTAAATGGTTAAATTATTTGCTAGGTAGATGAGGTTTAATATAGTTGGAATGACTGAACTAGGTAGATGAGGTTTAATATAGTTGGAATGACTGAACAGTTAAATAGGTGGATAGTTTAAAAGGTTAAATTATTTGCGATGGTTAACTTATTTGCTTGGTAGATGAGGTTTAAAGGTGCCATGTGTAAGAATTGAGGTAAAAATATCCAAAAAATGAGCTACACGCATCAAAAGAATGAGAAGAAATAAGGGTGATGATGTCATTAAAAAAATGGCAAGGTATAGTGCTGCAGAGATATCAACCAGAATTAGCATGCTAAATTACTAGTCACAGCCCGACAGGTGTCATAATACCAGCTTCGGCCATGGGAGGCGGTATGCGGGCAACATAACCGCCAGCCAAACTGCAATACACGTTTCTCGGTTGTTACTCTAGGGTAGACCAACTCACTTTCTGGAGGTATACTGCCTCCATCTTTTATGGAATGTGGAGTATGAATTGATTTTTGGCGGATATTACACATGGCACCTTTAATATAGTTGGAATGACTGAACAGTTAAATAGGTGGATAGTTTAAAAGGATACAATTATTTGCTAGGTAGATGAGGTTTAATATAGTTGGAATGACTGAACAGTTAAATAGGTGGATAGTTTAAATGGTTAAATTATTTGCTAGGTAGATGAGGTTTAATATAGTTGGAATGACTGAACAGTTAATTAGGTGGATAGTTTAAAAGGTTAAATTATTTGCTTGGTAAATGAGGTTTATTATAGTTGGAATGACTGAACAGTTAAATAGGTGGATAGTTTAAATGGTTAAATTATTTAATAGGGAATTATTGTAGTGAGGACTTTTATTTTGAAACACTTTTGGACAGAGGAAACAGTTGAACAGCATACGTAGTCTTAATAGAATGAGACTGTATGCTTAAAGCCTGAGAAACTGACAGTTGATGCAGGTGGCCTGGCCCAAAGCCATATAAAGGTAGAGTTGCGACAACTCCATTGACGCTAATGTTCCATTTACATGTTCCAAACAATGGCAGCTAATGGAAGCCTCAAATAGTTACCGGAAGTTAACAATTAATAATAGCAGCAGTGCAGTTACAGCAGTATAGACTGTTTGTAGCCAACATTTCAGACTCAGATTTACATTCCTTTGCCTCATCCGAATAATAATAATAATAACAGTAATAATAACTGCTAGGCTGTTGCTAGGTTAGTTGTGGTGGTTGCTATGCTGGTTGCTAGGTTAGACTCATTGGTTGCTATGTTGGTTGCTAGGTTGTAACAGTGGAAGTGGTTGCTAGGCTGTTGCTAGGATATTTGACATGGTTGCTAGGTTGTTGCTAGGGTAGTTATGGTGGTTGTTATGCTGTTGCTAGGGTACTTGTGGTGGTTGCTATGCTGGTTGCTAGGTTAAGCTCATTGGTTGTTATGTTGGTTGCTAGGTTGTAAATGTGGAAGTGGTTGCTAGGCTGTTGCTAGGGTATTTGACATGGTTGCTAGGCTGTTGCTAGGGTACATGAGGTGGTTGCTAGGCTGTTGCTAGGTTAGTTGTGGTGGTTGCTATGCTGGTTGCTAGGTAGATGAGATTTAATAGTTGGAATGACTGAACAGTTAAATAGGTGGATAGTTTAAATGGTTAAATTATTTGCTAGGTAGATGAGGTTTAATATAGTTGGAAGGACTGAACTAGGTAGATGAGGTTTAATATAGTTGGAATGACTGAACAGTTAAATAGGTGGATAATTTAAATGGTAAAATGATTTGCTAGGTAGATGAGGTTTAATATAGTTGGAATGACTGAACAGTTAAATACGTGGATAGTTCAAAAGGTTAAATTATTTGCTAGGTAGATGAGGTTTAATATAGTTGGAATGACTGAACAGTTAAATAGGTGGATAGTTTAAATGGTTAAATTATTTAATAGGGAATTATTGTAGTGAGGACTTTTATTTTGAAACACTTTTGGACAGAGGAAACAGTTGAACAGAATGTGTAGTCTTAATAGAATGAGACTGTATGCTTAAAGCCTGAGAAACTGACAGTTGATGCAGGTGGCCTGGCCCAAAGCCATATAAAGGTAGAGTTGCGACAACTCCATTGACGCTAATGTTCCATTTACATGTTCCAAACAATGGCACCTAATGGAAGCCTCAAATAGTTCCCGGAAATTAACAATTAATAATAGCAGCAGTGCAGTTACAGCAGTATAGACTGTTTGTAGCCAACATTTCAGACTCAGATTTACATTCCTTTGCCTCATCCGAATAATAATAATAATAACAGTAATAGTAGGCTATCAATAGCCTAATTATAATAATAAACGATTTATGTATCGACTATGACTTTTCTGCTGCTCAGTCTTTATCAGTTCCTCATCAAATAAATTAAAAGAGGCTAAAAGCCCAATAAATGTGCCACACGTAATAGCCGAATATAAGATAACCCTTGCCTATCCCATTTCAATTAGGCATCACTACACCACCACGAACAAGCTGTCATTAAGTTTTTGCGTTTAGTAGGCCTACAACTTTTATGACATGACATTTCTTGGGCATTTAGCTTCACCATCACGTCAGTTGTAATGTATGCGCAATGCTCATCTAGGCTATGGATTTAAGTGGCTTAAAGGCAGCAAAAGTGGGATATAGTGCAACTGTTTCCCAAAACAATTCCTCCATAACTGTGTATTTAATCGTTTCATATGTGGATAACTTTCAGTGGACTAAACAAAAGGTAAAGATTTTGTTATCACAAGGCTAGCTGGTTCGTTATATGGCGAAGCATACAGCCAACTTTGTTTGCAGCAGTGAAGCTGAGTTTGTTGTTAACAGTGTTGGTAACTGTCTGGGAATTTAACCCCAACATATAGATACAAGAACCACAACACGTAGTATGGCTTTGTCCACAAACTCTGGTACCAAGAGGAGAGCCTGCTAATGTAAGGAAGAATTCCTCACACCATCAGTCTCTGACTCTGCAGCCCAAAAGCTGTGTCTTTTATTGTACAGATGCACACAGATAATAGGAAGCAAGACATAGCGACTTCATTGTGACATAGTCTTATCTCACCCACACACACACAGACGGTGCAGTTTCTGTCTGTCTGGGTGCACACTTAACTTGTACTCTCTGTTCTTAGAACTCAGCACAACAACATTTAACTTGAACTCTCTGTTCTTAGAACTCAGCACAACAACATTTAACTTGAACTCTTTGTTCTTAGAACTCAGCACAACAATATTTCTGCTTACACAAATGGTTATACAATGATAATAATAATTTCCTCACAGTAACGTAAACGTTTCTTCAGTTAGGAGCAGTAGCCTACTGTTTTTTTATGTTGCATTAATTTTCATTGGCAAAAGCTAGCCTAATATGCATGAGAACCTATATAGATTTGAGGGAGCTGCAGCTGTTAGCATCAGCACGGTCATATTAACACAGCAGGCACTAGCCCAGTGAAGGATAGTGTAAACCCCATCCCCAGAAACCAGTTTCAAACCAAGCTTGCGCTGATACAGTATGATGCATGATCACTGATCAAATTGCTATTTTCTGACAGGATGAGCACAACCATGCAGGTTCTCTGAATCTCAAGCTCTTTAGCCTGGCCCTAGCATCTTAATGCTGTATTCACAGCACGGTCAGGGATAGGCACAAATACATCAAAATGTATTTCCAAATAAAATACCAAATACCCACCTTAAAAATGTATCAAAATAAGCTACAAAATACAGCAGCCAAAAAATGTATCAAAATAAAATACTGTATTTTTGTATTTTCAAAATACTACAAAATACTTCTTTCTAAAGCCTTTTTCGTCAATCCCTTCCCTTGTACACTACCTGGAAAAACATCTGAAAGCAAGAGACTCCTTCCATAATCAGTCAACAGATTAGATATGTGGACCCCTCATGTTAGACATCCCAATATAAACCTCTGCCAGGGTCGGCGCCAGAGAACAATGGGTGGGGGGGCACCTCACCTCACTTTTATTAGTTATTTTTCCAAAATTGCCATATAATAAAGAGCATCCTTCGAGCCTTTTGGATAACTGAAACAATATCATGGGGGAAATAGTGCAAGAACATAGCGGTCATAGCCTATAGTGTTTAATAGACTATAGCACACAGTGTTTAATATAATTTGCATAAGCTACAATACAAGTAATATAAATAGACTATAACAGACTCACCACTAGCAGGCCTAGGCTACAGCTGAGTGCAAAATGTCATCACTGTCATTCCATTCATTTTGAAATGTTCTTATAGGATCCTGCTCAAAAGCAAATTGCACATAGGGCCTTCTGATAATATTGCAACATTGAACATAGGCTATGTGATCGCTCGAAATGTTCTTTAAAGTACAGAACTAATTCTAACACATTTATGAAGTGGCTAAGCAGAGGCACCAAATGTGATGGAAAGTTTAGAACAAAGAAAGGAAAATAGCAACTCAAGTGTTAATATAAACTTGTGAACTCAAGTCCTTGTGCTGTCCTTATGTGAGCAAAGGAGTGTGTGTAACCTTAGCTAGTCGTGTCTCCTCAGTTGATGCCTTTAAGCACAACTAACTTCTCAAACAGTTTTGCATTCAGACAACGCCTATGGGGCCTGTTAATCATTCCAGCAAAGGAAAATAAACGCTCTACTGGAACAGAGGGGCTTGACCATGCAAGGGTGCCACAAACAGACAGAGACAGACATTTCGTGCTTTACAGTATAGATAGTTAGATAGATGTCATCACAGTGTTTCACAGAAAGTATTTTAAAGTATTTTGAAAATACAAAAATACACAACACTGAAGTATTTTGATACAAAATACGAAGGCATTTTCATCATCTCAATAAAATACAAATTACAAAATAGTATTTTGTATTTGAAATACATATTTTAAATACATGTATTAGAAATACTGCCCATCCTTGCCCATGCCCAGCCATGGCCCAATCAGTGGAAACTGACATAAAGATTTGCTCTGCCCCAAGTGTGGCCCATACGCCGTAAAATGACTTATTGTTTTGTTATGCAAGGAAAACAAACTCACCAAGACCAAGGAGACGGTTGTTGTGGACTTCCATAAACAAGCACTTATGTTATGTTATATTGTATTTATTTATTATTCACTATAGTACTTGATATTTTTTTCTCTTCATACTCCCATGTTGTGTGAATGACAAATAAAGCATCAATCTATCTGTCGGCCCAGGTGTGTTTATCAAAGTGTTGGCTGAGGGTTGCCTGGGTCCCCGGGCATGCACTGGCCCACACACTAACTGATCTGACTGAGTGTTGGCTGAATGTCAGCTGTGCTTGAACATTACTTGATAACAAAACACAAATCCAGAGCTACTACTTTAAAGCACAAGTCATCTTTATTAAAAATTCTAACAAACAACTTTGAAAATTCAAAAATTATAAAGCAAAGAAGGATTTTTACATGTACAATTTTATGTAAAACAATTTACATCTTTTATCTAAAACAAAACAAATAAAAATGTCTAAGATACATACATACATACATACATACATACATGTACAATGATTCAAAGACATAAATGATTCTACATAATAATAATAACAATAACAAAATGCTTAATTATAGCACCTTTCATTCACAGAATGCAGCTCAAAGTGGTTCACATTTGGAACATTTGTCATTGGTGACAGGGACAGTGGCTTGGTGTCACAGGACAGTGTCTAGGTGTCACAGGACAGTCATCGGTGTCACGGGACAGTGTCTGGGTGTCACAGGACAGTCATAGATGTCACGGGACAGTATCTGGGTGTCACGGGACAGTGTCTGGGTGTTACAGGACAGTCATGGGTGTCACGGGACAGTGGCTAACTGTCCCGGGACAGTGTCTGGGTGTCACAGGACAGTCATAGGTGTCACGGGACAGTGTCTAGGTGTCACAGGACAGTCATAGGTGTCACGGGACAGTGTCTGGGTGTCACGGGACAGTGTCTGGGTGTTACAGGACAGTCATACTGTAGGTGTCACGGGACAGTGTCTGGGTGTTACAGGACAGTCATGGGTGTCACGGGACAGTGTCTAACTGTCTCGGGACAGTGTCTGGGTGTTACAGGACAGACATAGGTGTCACGGGACAGTGTCTGGGTGTCACAGGACAGTCATAGATGTCACGGGACAGTGTCTAGGTGTCACAGGACAGTGTCTAGGTGTCACAGGACAGTCATAGGTGTCACGGGACAGTATCTGGGTGTCACGGGACAGTGTCTAACTGTCTCGGGACAGTGTCTGGGTGTTACAGGACAGTGGCTAACTGTCACGGGACAGTGTCTGGGTGTCACAGGACAGTCATAGGTGTCACGGGACAGTATCTGGGTGTCACAGGACAGTCATAGATGTCACGGGACAGTATCTGGGTGTCACGGGACAGTGTCTGGGTGTTACAGGACAGTGTCTAGGTGTCACAGGACAGTCATCGGTGTCACGGGACAGTGTCTGGGTGTCACAGGACAGTCATAGATGTCACGGGACAGTATCTGGGTGTCACGGGACAGTGTCTGGGTGTTACAGGACAGTCATGGGTGTCACGGGACAGTGGCTAACTGTCACGGGACAGTGTCTGGGTGTCACAGGACAGTCATAGGTGTCACGGGACAGTGTCTGGGTGTCACGGGACAGTGTCTGGGTGTTACAGGACAGTCATCGGTGTCACGGGACAGTGTCTAGGTGTCACAGGACAGTCATCGGTGTCACGGGACAGTGTCTGGGTGTTACAGGACAGTGTCTGGGTGTCTCGGGACACTACTCAGGACAGGACATTTTTTGCTGCTACTGCTGCTGGAGAAAGCGGAAAGTTAGACTAGCCAGCCAAGATGCAAAGATTGAAGAAATTAGTTCTTCTATCCACCAAATTCATTGGATATAGGGGGAACAGGATGAGATTCTGAGAATGCGGTGAGAGAAGGAAAGGTAACCTAACATGCCTTTTAGCCCAGTTGTTGTCTTGGCTGCAATATGCAAAATATAGCTGTAGTGAACCGGCACAAAAGTAGCCTCCCGTAATACTCCCATTTTATTCAAAGGTAGAACGCTACTGACAACTCCAGGCTTCCACGCATGCTTGTTTGTTTACACCGAATACAAGTGCAAAACGAAAGTAGGCCTAACGTTTGCCTACTGCCCCCATCAATGCAGATATTTCAAATAAAAACTAAAAGTATAAAACATATACCCTTGATTAGCCTATGTTGGGTTTTGTGGAAGAGTAAATGGATTGTTTTAGTAGTAGTATTAGGCAGTATGCTGTCAGATAGGTCACCACACTGTAAAAAATACAACTTGCCTTTAGTACTGCCAAATAACTTTTCTGACTAAACAGAACTCAAATAATCAAATAGTGTAGTAAAACTCATTATAACAAGTTTTCACAACTAATTTGGGAATTTCACCTAACAAACTTAAGAAACTGAGTTGACTCAACTTGCATAATTAAGTATCTATAAGAGAGAAGTTTCCCAAAGTTCACTGAACTTCTTAGTCAAGTTGGCGCAAGCGCATTGTTTCCTAACATATCAAGGCGACCTGTGGGCTGCAGCTTGAATTTGTCAGGAGGACAGAAGCCAGTCACCTTCCCTACCTGTATGCAGCGTGGAGCAAATGACAACAGCATTGTCAAAGGTAAGTAAGGCATTTCGTTTTATCCAATATCCAATTGTTATGATAGTCAGTCTAGTTAGCAGCTATCACTAGCTAACGTTAGTGATGTCTAGTTATGACTGTGAATGGTAGAAGCTTGCAATGTTCTGGGAAGACATAACCGGTAATGCTGAACAAGGATGTTCCTAAAACATTCACTTTCAGGAACAATTTTGTGTAAAATGGATGTCAGCAAGGAACGTTCTTGGAAATAGTGTGGTGTTGTTGAAATAATGGCTATTAGGCTAAGCTAGCCTGCTAGCTAATCTTAGTAGCTTAATTCCACAACTAGTGATAGCCGTAGCTGCTACAGCTCAATTATCAGTATAATTGTCTGGTTAGCTATTTCCCCGTTTTGCTGAAAACATGTATGTTCCTAAAATATTCACCTTTATAGAAAGACCTTTGTATTGGATGCCAGCGAGGATAGCTAGCTCACTGTGGAGTAAGCTAAACCCCTGATTAAACCTCACTCCCGCCCAAAGTTTTTAGCAATGTCTTGCAACTGCTGCTACAGTAGGTTTTTTCAACCTAGTGCTGCTACTACTAGGTTGAAAAAAAATAAATGGAAATGTAATTTTTTAATGCAACATATGTCAATAGAATGCAGGCACATAAAACAATGGCAACCCCACATTCGCCGATCGCGCTCCCTTAAAAAATGCTTGATCAGAGCCAACAAATGGACAAGTTATAGCTTCATCACTACGTAAATGTCCTCCAAGATGTTTAAAAAAGTCCACTGCACTACAAACCTATATAAAAAATAATAATTTTCTACTCTTGTTTGTTGTTGCAGACTCTTCTGTTGCAATGCAATGTAAGGAGTGTCCATTTTCTCACCCGGATGTAGAGACCCTCCTGACCCATTACAGGCTTCATCATGGTCACCAGGGAAAAAGCTGGCTCTGCCTCCACCCTAAGTGCATCTTTAAGACTTCAGGTAAGCTTACATTAAAATTTAATTTGGCACGGTACCATGCAAAAGACAAATCACCTCAGGTCGAAACTACATTCAGTTATCAATAGTGTACATCCCAATGTGATTGTAGTGCAGTGGACTTTTTTAAACATCTTGGAGGACATTTACGTCGTGGTGAAGTTATAACTTGTCCATTTGTAGGCTGCGACCATAGCATTGGCAATGTACAAAACTTTGCGACACACAAAAGTAGGAAGCACAAACACTTCACATTTAGGGAACTCGAAAATGCAGTAGGTGCACCAGTTAATGATGAACTCAACGTGTTTTAAAATGTATGCAAATTATCGCATATTTTATTAGATACTGCCTAATTTGCATATGTAAACACTAAATTACAGAAAACTTGTAATACATTATTTTCTCATATTAATGTAAGTAATCTACTGGGAAAGTTTCATAGTGATATCTGCTAGTTAAAAATGTTACCCTATTCACCTGTAGTGTCTCGCCTTAAGTAAAAAAAGAATTAAGAAGACATCTGAGCTGCACCAGCATTCCTCTCCTTCTCTTTACATTTTCTGTCCTGGCCTGGTTGCACCAGATGGTCGCTAAAAGGCACACAAGCAGAGAACCATTGTCTTTTAATTTATTTTTTTGCAAATTTAGTGATGTAGTTCTGTGCTTTTCCACCAAGGATGCAGATGCTGAGGAGGACTAGAGGCATGGAAATTGGAATCTTGACCGTCATTGAAGACGACCTCGCCATGAAAGCGCCAGACACTGTCACCAATATCGCCATCGTCCTGGAAGAGACTGTTGTTCTACAGGACATCAAGGATCTTCTATCTGCACTGGCCTACCTATGCGGACTCCTGCATGACATGGGGTGCCAATACTTATGACCCCTGTATTTTAAGGAAGAACATTTATTTATTTATTTATTTATTTATGATTATTATCATTATTCATTCACAAAGAAAATTGGTGTCCTTAAATGTTGGATATTCCCTCATTTTTTAACTTAAGGCATTAAGATCAATTTCTAAAAGATGATTTAATATTCCTCTTTTTAGTCAGCGTTAGCAGAGGTGCTAATAATTCTGGAGGGTACTGTAGGTCAGGGGTGTTCAAACTGACTAAAAATAAAAACATTGTTTGATCTATTTGGATTTTTGAGTTGTTATTTAGAATTTATATATATTTTCAAGTTGGGAGCATTTGTTGATTCAACTTGATTATCTAAGTTATTTACTGTCAAGTAAAATTTACTCAAAAAAGCTAGTGAAATGTGTTGACTTGTTTTTTTAAGTTGGAAGAACTTTTGATTCAACTTGAATTTTTGAGTTGCCAACCTAATGTAAGTCCACCTTACTTACAATACTAAGTTGGCATTACTAGATATTTCAAGTTAAAAGCACTTGATTCAACTTGACTTTTTGAGTTGCTAACCTACTGTAAGTCCACCTTACTCACAATACTAAGTTTGCATTACTAGATATTTCAAGTTGGGAGCATTTGTTGATTTAACTTGATTATTTGAGTTCTTCACTGTCAAGTTGAAATTACTCAAAAAAGCTAGTGAAATGTGTTGACTTGTTTTTTTAAGTAAACGCAGAGAGTTTTTTTTTACAGTGCATGGGCATGTTTGGATTAGCTCATACCTGTCAACATTTAGCTTTCTAAAAACGGGAGATTTTTGTTTTCGAGGGTGGGGGGTGGGTGGGTCAGTGTTTCTACCGGATCTGTGTTTGCATATTTAATACGTTTCATACACGTGTTTCAACACTGCATTTCGGTCGTTGCTTTTGCCTTATCATTACCTTACGCATGCCAGTTATGTATCCACCAGCTGCCTGCCTGCAGCCTACTTCCAAAACGCCAAAGCTGCTTGCTGTCAGATTTGGTTCCGAGGGCACAACTTCAGTGTATCAACACTCAATAAAAGTTTATGTGATGTGTTAATCAATTAAATTCCCAACAATTTCACAACAGCTAGTTCTGGAGTAGGCCATTCAACTAGCCCGCTTGCTTACGGTGAGACTCAGGCTGCGCAGTCGGCACCCGCTTCCTTATTTGGGTTTTGGGTTGCCAGGTTTTAGCCTATGACAGAACGGTTGAAATTGAAACTAAGTGATCGTGTATATGTAGGGTGTATTTCATACACAATTTGGCAACCTGTGAGATGTCAGACTAATAGAAAAAATGAATGGATCAATTATTTTAAAATGAAGTTTGATGGCCATGCAAATTACGTGAGTTTTCCGGGAGAAATAACAAAACGGGAGGGTGCCGGGAGATGACCTTGAAATACGGGAGAACCCGGGAAAAACGGGAGTGTTGACAGGTATAGATTAGCTATAGATGGATAAATAAATTAGCCTACATTTGGCAGGATACTTAAACAGGCTAAATGCAAATATGGCAATGTATTATATTATTTTACATTAACAAAATGTAGGAAAATAGAACAGACTGAAAATAAAGTAGGCACCAATCTTTAAAATCCTGTTTCCTGTAGCCTAAATGTTATCAGTCATTCTTAATATTCGCAATTACAGTAGTGCACTGGCATGTTTAACTGTTAGCTGCAGTATAATGTTAGATTATATAAGTACAGAACTGACTGTGCGCCCAAATTTTTGTCTGTGCTCCTAAATTTTTTAACTTGGGCGCACAAGTGCTCCTGAATAAAAAAAAAGTTAGTGTAGAGCCCTGGACATGGTGGTTGCATAGCTTAGGCTAATAAAAGTAGTTACTACTTTTAAAAGTAGTTTAAAAGTAGACCGTTTAAAAGTTGAATGTAGATCGTTTAAAAGTTGTTGACTGTCAGACACCAAACAGGACGAGGACCACAAAAGCGTCACGTTCAAAAGTTTATTTAAGGGTTGGGGTTATGGGGGTTTCAGGGGTTCCGGGGGGGTACGGGAGTTCCAAGAGTCTGCGTGTGTGTGTTCCCCCAGTAGCCGAACAGCGATGGCAGGAGCTGGATGATCCGGGAAGTCCTGGGAGAAACACACACACAACAGCAATTGAAACGAAGCAGCAGTACAGTCAAGGACTAGGCGGTATTCGTAGAAGAGGGACGGAAGGCAGGTCAAGATTACCGGGGCTGGAGAACACAGGAGTAGTCGAGCGGGTCCGGGATCACAGGCAAAGAGTCAGAGGCGTTTTCCAAAACAGGCAGGTAACTGGTGCTGGTTGCAGACGATCTGACAAGTGTGGACTGAAAAGCAAGGCTTTATATACAGGGCATGATGAGTGGTGAATGCAGTGCAGCTGGTAGGTAACGAGGGTGAGGCAGAGCA
The DNA here is from genome assembly GCF_018492685.1 of Alosa sapidissima. Classification (NCBI taxonomy): domain Eukaryota; kingdom Metazoa; phylum Chordata; class Actinopteri; order Clupeiformes; family Clupeidae; genus Alosa; species Alosa sapidissima. The sequence continues at coordinate 4,400,685 of NC_055971.1, forward strand.
GAGCAGGAACAGGTGGAGGTCATCAGACTTCAATCAGCGTGTGTTACCAGGCAGAGAGAGAGCTCATGACATTGACAGACTGAAAGTTTAATGAATGTTGATATTCAAATAGTTTAATGGCTGTATAGGTAGATATTTGACGATAACTAAAAGTTGGAATGGCTCTAATGTTTGCTAGCAGTTATGCTAACAATTTTAACTATGGTAACAATGTTAACCATGCTACTTAGCTAATGTTTTCTAGCAGTTTTGCTAAAAATGTTAACATGCTAACATTGCTAACCATACTACTTAGCTAATATTTTCTAGCAGTTTTACTAAAAATGCTAACTATGTTAGCAATGCTAACAAGCTAACCATGCCACTTAGCTAACGTTTTCTAGCAGTTTTGCTAAAAGGGTCAGTGACAGATAAGGGTTGGTAAGATGAGAAAATTAAAAATATGTTTAAACCTTTAAAACAAAACATGCCTGAGGTTTGCTAAAGTGTATACTTTGTATTTCTGTTGTATTCATATTATTTAATATGACGTGTATGCTATTTTTTTAACAAAAGATAGAACTAACAGCCTGTTAAATTGTCAAATGGTGTAACCACAAAAATGACAAATATCTAATATTTCACACCTCCTAGAGTTCATGCAATTGCTCTCATGAAATTATTAGTTTATTTTGTAATATCCTATGAGAATATGTTTTATTATATTTATTTCTAAATTTAAATTACATGGGTTTTTCATTGTACTGAGCAAGACCATATGCTGTAAACATCTTGTTTTCTGTCTATTCTTTGACCATTTGAGTAAAAATGGTTTAAACAACCATTATTACAGTAAAGTAGAGTATTAAATCATTATCCATATTAATTTTTTTGTACATTATTAGTATTTAAGACAAAATACTGGTTACACCAATTGACATAAATCGGTTACACCAATTGACCATAAAACGTTTATAGCAATAGGACAAGAAATTGACACAGAAAATAGGCATCAAGGTAAACTGAATTGGATATTTTGATATGTATTCATGTCATTCATCATATTCCATATCAAATATCAAATCATTTCATAACATCAATGAAGAAACTTGTGTTCTATTTGATTTCAATTCAGTTCTCATACAATTTCAGTCTATACCCATTATTTTCAAAGAGAGTGAAATAAAGGGCAATATTTTCGCGATGCAAAACCTGGCGCAAAGAGTATTATTATTCTGACGCAAAATTTTTTCATATCTTACACTTCACTTTAATTAAATAATGCGCCCAGGGGTGTGGCAATTACCGACATAAGGTGTGGTCTGGCACATAATCTAAAAATCGCTATCTTATACCATCTAAAAAGCATTATGCCACTGACCAAGAAAAGCTTGGTCTATAGCGAAAGGTGCATATGAAACAGAGCTGAAGACGCACTGTCACGAGATGTAAGCAGCAATTCCTCTGCAGAATAAATGTCCTTAGGTTATTTATTCATTCGAACATTATAGTGGGAAGTTTTGCTTTTTTCAGGCTATGTTTTTGCTGGTAACCCATTGTCAGTCAATATTGAAAGTAATTAACTGTGTATAACTGTTTTGTCATTGACTATGACACCACAGTGAAGTTAGTTTCACTTTACCTACAGTATATGTTTAATTAATAGACAAGTGCAGATGTGTGTAGCCTATACTCTACTCGGTTTTTAGTAAAAAATGGCTTAGTGGAATACCTGTTCCATACGGTCTTGCGTACAAGCAGATTCCTTCAAATACACTGCTGACTATCAAAATACTGATGCACTGTTTGAAGTTGCCCTGCTTGCTGTTAAACGGAATGACAGATGTCCTCCTCATTGGTTTAAAGGATGTTAAGCCCAAAACACACCCATGACTGATTAAGAAACATAAGAACCACCTTTTTGCGCCAGGCACCTGACGTTTGATAACAAAACCACCCCGAATGTGGACTGGACAAACCCCTAAATGTATTTACGCTATTTGCTAGTGACCATGCATTTTATATTGCTAAATTAGGGCCTAAAGTGTGTGTGAGAGAGAATAAGAGTGAGTGAAAGAGTGGGTATGATCATTTCTTAACAACCAACCAACAGCAGGATCTGCATTCACATGCACTCTATTTGGCGAGACAAGTTTTTCTTGCTTGTAAGTGGCATCCATTGGGGGACAAGAGGTACATTTTATATATACTGTAATAAATGTATTTATATTATTTATTTATAATTTGAACATACTGTTTACATACATCATAATAAAATATTAAAAAAATATTATGGAAGTTTAAATTTAAAATGAAAAGCTTTGACATTTCAAAAATCGCTTAAATTACAATCTAATTAAACCCTTTTAAAGCTATTGTTCATGCTAAACAGTTAGTCACTATTTAAATGATAAAAATAATATAATTGGCACCTAAAATTACATACGCTTGGCCCTGAATCTGATCAAACAGAAAAGAGTCAAATGGTGTAACCGGTTACACCATTTGACATTTCTATTTAAAAGCAAAATTTGCAGGCATTATTATGGACAACTATGTACACACTTCACCTTTATGTGAATATGCAAACACAGTTTTTACATTAAATTGAATATTTTATGATTATTATGATTTATCAACATTTTTAAAAGGTCATACCATTTGACATGTAACCTAAGCTTGCCTGGCCATGGCCTAAAAACACTATTATGTTACTTGAAGAGAGTTGCTAACCTTGACTCATAGCAGTTGGGGTCTTGAAGGGTCCTTCTCTATGACATAATTTCCTGTCACATGATTCTCTGACATAATTCATACAAAATTACTCCTTAAATGGTGGTTACACCACTTGACATTTTAAGTGGTTGATGTGACAGACACGATTCCCCATATTAATTCAAACATTCAGAACAATAGGGTTTCAATACTTGTATTAAATATAGAAAGGTTCTTGTGCAAGATCATGCCAGATTATTTTAGAAGGGATTTTGGAGAGAATTTCACATTTTTTTCAGCAAGTGTAATTATTTGGTTCATGTTTTTGTGGTTACTCCGTGTTGACAATTTTACCCAAATTCAGTTAATACTCTTTCAAAATTAAATAAATCCAAAACTTTAAGATTAGGGTTTGATGAAAATGATATTTGAAAATAATTTGTCACATTATTTTTAAATTTTAACAATTTTAAATGTATGTAACCCATATGTACACAAAAAAATGAGCGTCACGTCATTGACCCAAAAATGTTAACTATGCTAGCAATGCTAACAAGCTAACCAATGCTACTTAGCTAACGTTTTCTAGCAGCTTTGTTAAACATGCATGCATGCTAACTATTTTTTCGATTTTGTTCAGCTTTTTTTTTTTTCAAAGTTCACAAGCCCCACAGCGCAAGAACTAAACCATGTAGGAGGCTCATATTTTGCATTCTGGTACATAAATAGGAATAGTATGTAGCAAAATCGTCACGTTTGGTCTGGATAATCCTGCATGGTCATAGCTGTCCCTCAAAGTTGATACAAATTTTATTGGAGTTTTTGGCTGGGCTCTGTTCAGGCTTTCAGAAGACATATTTGTACTCAACATAGACTCTTCATTTATTTTCCTTACTGAGATAAGTAGAAACACTCTCACAAAAAGCAATGAACAGAAAATAAATTCCTTCAGGGTCTGAACAGGAAACCTTACAAGTCTGAAAAATCATTTTGGTTCTCATTTTCAGAGCACCCAAACACCTTGTGGGAATATGCAAAGATTTTTTTAATAGTTTTTTCTTTATTCTCCATGAGCCTTTCTTTTTAAAAACACCAATTTGACTTGTCTTATGCAAATCTTTCTTTTTCACTTTCCACCCTGAACATGGGCAAAATGCACCATTGAGATCAATATGTTTTGTATAGAGCTACCACAGGTTACTCTATACAACCACAGGTGGCACTGTGGTAACTCTACACAAAACATATTATAATAATAATAATAATAATAAGCTTTATTTGTATAGCACCTTTCATACACAGAATGCAGCTCAAAGTGCTTTACATTTGAAGCATGTAACACAATGATAGTCAGTCAGTCATTATCAATCACTTTTCTTTGCTGTTTATGATCTACTCAGCAACATATCAAAAATATAGAAAATGACGTCATAAGACTGGCAGCCTTAACCCTCTTACCCCCCACAAGCACGCCATATGGCAACTGTGGCAAGGAAAAACTCCCATATTCCAGGAAGAAACCTTGAGCAGAACCTGACTTAATAGGGGGAGCCCATCTGCTTCTGGCTGGCTGCGCCCTCCAATAGTAGCAGATGTAGAATAATCTGAAAATGTAGTCTACAGGATAAGATGAGTTAACTAAAAGCTTTCCTGTACAGGTATGTTTTCAGATCTTTTTTAAAAATATTTACTGAACTCGCCTGCTTGATGTACAGAGGCAGGGTGTTCCATAGTTTGGGGGCATAATGGATAAACGCAGCTTCTCCACTTTGTTTGTGGAGCACTTTGGGTACGATTAAAAGATTAGAATTGGATGATCTAAGTTTACTTTGTGGTTGATAAGATATTAAAAGCTCAGAGATATATGAAGGTGCTATGCCATTCAGAGCTTTGTAAGTAATTAACATAACCTTAAAATCAATTCTATAGGAAATAGGGAGCCAGTGCAGTTCAGCCAACACAGGGGTGATGTGTTCTCTCTTCTTAGTCTTAGTTAAAAGTCTAGCCGCAGAGTTCTGTATGAGTGCCAATTTCTTTCGATGTTTTTTGGGAAGACCAGTGAAAAGTGCATTGCAGTAGTCTAACCTGCTAGTGATAAAGGCGTGAATTAGTTTTTCTGCATCTTGTTGAGTTAAAAAGGGCCGCACTTTGGCAATGTTTCTCAAGTGGAAATAGGCTGTCTGAGTAACTTTACTGATATGGGGCTTAAAACTTAACTCTGCATCTAAGATGACACCAAGGCTTGTTACTTTTGGTTTAACCTGGTGTGCCAAGTTCCCCAGATTACTAAGAATAATATCTCGCTTTAGTTTTGGTCCAACCAGAAGTACCTCTGTTTTGTCATCATTTAGTTTCAAAAAGTTTTTGCTCATCCACTGATTAATGGAGGTTAGGCATGCAGTGAGGGAGCAAAGGCCATCTGGGTTAGTTGGCTCCACAGAAATATACAATATAGCAGGGGACAAAGGCAGCTCCCCTGGGCCACACCAAAAGGCAAGTCATGTTTTTCAGATACATGATCTCCTAGACTGATATAAAAATCTCTGCCAGTAATGTAGGTTTGAAACCAGTTTAGAGCATATTGATGTCAATGGGGCATTTTGCCCATGTTCAGGGTGAAAAATAAAAAAGAAAGATTTTCATAAGACAAGTCAAATTGGTGTTTTTAAAAAGAAGGGATCATGGAGAATAAAGAAAAACATATTAAAAAAATATTTGTATATTCCCACAAGGTGCTCACTTTAACTCCCGCTCTGCACCTCCGAAAGCACCACAGCTCCTCCGGGATGTTTATGTGAATCCTACCAGCATTCCGTCGTATTGCAAGCAGCTGATTCCTTTTGTACACAAGTTTGTTGCCACTGGAGCATTGTAATAGATCCATATCCATAGGATAGAATGAAAACACTCCTCAAAGTGCGTAATCCAAAAAAGTTGCGAAGTAAAGTAAAAAAAAGACGGTAAGAAAAACACAAAGACACGGAGCTACCTCGACAGGCTGCCTCTCTCATCGGCGCCGGAACCTCATACTAATAATATAATACATATATATAATACTAATAATATAAAACATAATAATAATAGATAGATAGTTTAATGATAGTTTAAAAGTAGACCGTTTAAAAGTTGAATGTAAAAAGTTCAGTAGTTTAATGGGTTAAATTGTTTAACAGTGGATTATTGTAGTGAGGACTTTTATTTTGAAACAGTTTTGGGCAGAGGAAACAGTTGAATAGGATGTGTAGTCTTAATTGACCCAGATTGTATGCTTAACTAAGATGAATCATAAGACGATTCACCAATGGAACGAAATGGCACTAGTTCCGGACTCCTAAATAGGCGTGTCAAAACATAAACTTTTCTCTTAATAAGCAATAATAACATATACATATAATTTTGTATACTATTTTACAGTCATTGTTTGTGTGTGATGCCAATGAAACACTCTTTCGGACACGGAATGAATAATTTCATTTTGCCCCGTTAACCGAGCTAGCTAGCTAGCTAGCTAACGTTAGCACAGTAAACTGAAAGTGAATGGGAATGTTCGCTAGCTAGCTAGCAGCTAAGAACTTTGGTTAAACTTATATATTGTTGCAAACAAACCTGAAGTAACATATGTTCAGCAACTTTGTGGTAGTCTACTAGTTCTAGCAAAAAATATGTTAGGTTAGTTTATCAACCATCTCTGAGTTTAGAGCCTCTGAGAACAGGTGGCTGTGCACCAGAGCTTTGAGGAGACAGTGACAGATCACGAACAAAGCTATTTTTGTCTTTATTTGTTTCGTTGGAAATTACAATTTCAATGTCGGAATGTTAGGGAGACGTGGCTTCTAGAAAATGGGTTCAAAACTTACATTGCTGAATGTAGGGCTAAGGGATTGGTCACATTCCGTGAAAATGTTCATTTCTCCCATAGGAATACATAGACACTAGACCTCCCGCTAGACTCCTAAATGGGCGTGACAGCTTCGAACCCCACGTCACAACGTGCCAGAATTTACCCTCTTATGAATCGTCTCGCTTTATCAACCGTCTCTGGCTTAAAGGATAGGATTCTAATTGCTTAATGGCCGTATTATCATGTCACAATCGGCAATGTTAAGTCTATGGGGATTTTTAAAAAAGTATAAAAGTTTCAAAGTTGAAAAGACATAGCAACCTGGTCCATTTGAAGACCTACATTACAACGTTTGAACGAAGTTTCTAAGTTAAACTGTTCAAGAGAAATTGCGTACGGAAAAAGTGGTAAGCGGAATAATAAGAAGTTGCCTAGGAAGAACAGTACAGTGCATTTTCATGCACTGTAACTAGAAAAGCATTTCCTGAAGGAAATACAGTGCATGAAAAATGCAAAAATATGAGGTAAAATATCATACAGAGTAAAAAACAAACTATATTGGTTGCTAGGTAGATGAGGTTTAATATAGTTGGAATGACTGAACAGTTAAATAGGTGGATAGTTTATATGGTTAAATTATTTGCTAGGTAGATGAGGTTTAATATAGTTGGAATGACTGAATAGTTAAATAGGTGGATAGTTTAAATGGCTCTAATGTTTGCTAGCAGTTATGCTAACTATGTTAACAAAGATAATAATGTTAACCAAGTTACTTAGTTAATTTAGCTAATGTTTTCTAGCAGTTTTTTAAAAATGCTAATAATGTTAATGCTGTTAACTATGCTAACAATGCTAACTATGTGACTTAGCTCTTAGCTAATAATTTATAGCAGTTGTGCTAAAATAATAAGAATGCTAACATGCTAACCATGAGACTTAGCTAACTTAGTTATTCATATTTAGCAGTTATGCTAACAATGTTAACTATGCTAACCATGTGACTTAGCTAACCTAGCTTATCATTTTTAGTAGTTATGCTAACTATGTTAACTAGCATGCTAATAATGTTAACTATGCTAACCATGTGACTTGGCTAACCTAGCTAATCATTTTTAGTAGTTATGCTAACTATGCTAACTAGCATGCTAACCATGTGACTTAGCTAACCTAGCTAATCATTTTTAGTAGTTATGCTAACTATGCTAACATGTTAACTATGCTAACCATGTGACTTAGCTAACCTAGCTAATCATTTTTAGCAGTTTTGTTAAAAATGCTAGCAATGTTAACCATGCTAACTAGCTACAGTGGGTAGGAGTCATAGTTGATGACAAGTGTTGACATAGTTGATGACAAGTTAAAAGTTGTTGATAGACAGCTAGTTTAATAGATAGTTTAATAATAGTTTAAAAGTAGACTGTTTAAAAGTTGAATGTACATAGTTTAAAAGTTGAATGTAGATAGTTTAAAAGTTGTTGATAGACAGCTAGTTTAATAGATAGATAGTTTAATGATAGTTTAAAAGTAGACCGTTTAAAAGTTGAATGTAAAAAGTTCAGTAGTTTAATGGGTTACATTGTTTAACAGTGGATTATTGTAGTGAGGACTTTTATTTTGAAACAGTTTACAAGGATACAAGGAAGTTTATTGTCACATGCATATAGTTACTGGAAGTAAGAAATGCAGTGAAATTATGTCTGGTGTCAGCCTATTTGTGCATTTATGGGGGGGGGGCAGTGTACTGCAAGTATGGTGAAGGGACTTACTATTGCAGAGTACTGTATGTATGATGTATGTGAGTGATGACAGTGAAGATGTGTGTGTGGGCGGAAGGGGAGTGGAGCAGTGACTGTGTGTGTGTAGTGTGTGTGTGGGTAGGTGGGGGCAGTGTGCTGTAAGTATGTAGAGGATGTGTATTGGAGAAGATCCTGAAGACAATGTGCTGTGGATGTAGGGAGGGGGGGGGGCAGTGTGCAGCAAGCATGTAGAGGAGGCTTACTGTAGCAAGCAGTGTGCTGTATGTATGTGAGGTGATGACAGTGATGATGTAAGTGTGTGTGTTTTTTTGTGTGTGTGTGTTGGGGATGGGGGTGGGGGCAGAAAGGCTAGGCAATCAAGGACATGGGTAGATAGATGGAGGAGAAATCAAAAATAATAAATAAAAAGTTCTATGGAGATGTGCAAAAGTTGGAGAAAGTCAGATATGTGTGTGTGTGTGTGTGTGTTTTGACGTGTGATGAAATAAGAAAATAAATAAAAGGTCTGTAGCATAGGGAGAGGGATGTAAAAGTGCTAAAAGTCATGTAGGTGTGTGTGTGTGGGGGGGGGGGGGGTGGGTCATGAGTGCTGAGGAGTGAATGAGTGCAAAGTCAGTTTTGGGCAGAGGAAACAGTTGAATAGGGTGTGTAGTCTTAAAGGAACCGTATGTAGGATTTTGGCCAAAACCGGTACTACAATCACTTTCAAAATACTGTAGAGCGGTGTACACCGCAGATGTGGTAACTAGAGCAGAGCTGGCAACCCAGATGCCGAAACGCTACTGACTTTGTGATTACTAGATAGGTGGAGGGTGGCGGATCAGGCTAAAACACAAATATGTAAACATCAACATCAGTTGAGGGCTGCAACTTCACTTTTTGAAATGACGATATCTTGGCCGGACTACTGTTGTCAGTGATATAAGTATTTGAAATTAGCATGATTTCCTAATGTCTAGTGACAAATCAGGGCCATTTTATGATTAATTGAATTTCATTTCTTACATACGGTTCCTTTAATTGACCCAGATTGTATGCTTAAAGCCTGAGGCTGCAGGTGGCCTGAACCAGAGCCATATAAAGGTAGAGTTGCGACAATGGGTGTTCAAAATTCGTTAAGGTCGTGGTTCATGTAAACTTCAAATAGTTCCCGGAAGTGATTGACAATGGATTAGAATGTATTAAAGGAGAATTCCGGTGTGATATTGACCTAAAGTGTATTGAAACATGATACCAAGTGTGAACGTATGTCTCATAGCCCATCTCGGCTTGTCCCCTGCACTCCAAAATCTGGCGCTAGTTAGCTGATGCTACCAACAGCTTTTTCAATAGTGGTGCTTCGGCATCGGGCTAGCCATGCAAATAAATCACTGTTTTACACCCATTTACGAGGCTCAATGTATCTCCACACTTCATTGGTAGACTTCCGAGTGATCATTATGATCACTCGCATTACCATGGGGTTACTAAATAGGTAGGCCTAATGCTACGGTTAACTTAGAATGCCCACCTGTTATGTAATGCTCCACATTACACTGGAGATGTTAAAAAACTTTAAAAAAAATTGTTATTCTCCCGCGACGATAGGATAAAATATAAAACGTGACATGTAAGTCCGATAAATAACCATGAACTCACAAACATGAACAGCATTTTGTCATCGTTTGTCATTCACCGTGCTGTGAACAGCATTAAGATGCTAGGCTAAAGAGCTTAGGTGAGCTGGGAATGGTGTGCATCTTGTCAGAAAATAGCAATTTGATCAGTGATCGTGCATCATCAGTCTGGGGATGGGGATTTTACACGATCCTTCATCACTGGGCTAGCCATCACTGGGCTAGTATGCCCTGCTGTGTTAACCGTGCTGATGCTAACAGCTGCAGCTCCCTCAAATCTAGGTTTTCTCGTGCATATTAGGCTAGCTTTTGCCAATGAAAATGAATGCGAAATTAAAAAAAAACCAGTCCTGCTCCTAACTGAAGAAACGTTTACGTTACCAACAATGTTAACCACAAACTCAGTTTCACTGCTGCAAGTACAAAGTTGGCTGTAAATATGCTTCGACATATTTAACCAAACCAGCTAGTTTTGTGATAACAAAATCTTACCTTTTATGTTTTAGTCCACTGAAAGTTATCCACATATCAAACGATTAAATCCACAGTTATGGAGGAATTGTTTTGGGGAAGCAGTTGCACTTTATCCCACTTTTGCTGCCCTTTTTAAAATTAAACCACTTAAATCCATAGCCTAGATGAGCATTGCGCATAACATTACAACTATGTTGACATGATGGTAAAGCTAAATGCCCAAGACACATCAAGTCATAAAAGTTGTAGGCTACAAACACAAAGACTTAATGACAGCTCGTTTGTGGTGTTGCCTAGTGCTGCATATCTTATATTAGGTTATTATGTGTGGCACATTTATTGGGCTTTAGCCTCTTTTAATTTATTTGATAAGGAACTGATAAAAACTGAGCAGCAGAAAAGCTGTCATAGTCGATACATAAATAGTTTATTATTATAATTAGGTTATTAATACTATTACTTTACTACTATTACTGTTGTTACTGTTATTATTATTATTATTATTATTATTATTATTATTATTCGGATGAGCCAATAATGTAAATCTGAGTCTGAAATGTTGGCTACAAACAGTCTGTAACTGCACTAGTGCTGCTATTATAAATTGTTAACTTTTGGGAACTATTTGAGGCTTCCATTAGCCGCCATTGTTGAAAAAAAATGGAACATTAGCGTCAATGGAGTAGTCGCAACTCTACCTTTGCACCTACGTCATAATGTCATGTGACCGTTTGTTTACAACTAGAGTGGTAGGCAAGGCACGGTAGGCAAGCCTACAACAGTCGGGTTGCATAGGCTACACATAGTTACAAATAGCTTCAAAATTGTATTTCAAAATTTTAATATCAAATATTGACCGGGATGCCGACCACTTGTGTAGGCCCTAACAGTTGGTTTTACAATAAGAAGCAAAAAGGCAACGAATGACCATTTAGCCTACCTATCCTCGTGGTTGTGGAGGATGATCGTTAGCAGCTGTGAAGTCTTTTATTCTCAAGATGGCTAATGGTGTAGCCTACTGTCTACGAAGACGTAGGCTAAAATACAACTATCTACAGTCATCCAAAAATGAATTGCCAGAGATAGGCTATGAAGGGAAAAAGTGCAGCATTTTAAACATGGCAAGATTATTTTTACCGGAACAGTTTGTTCTAATTTGTCTCGTGAAATTCGTGCTTGTGGACAAAAGTGTGTCAAAATAAACTGATTTTTTGAGCTGAACTTAACACAGCATCCTCAAACACCACTGTTGAACCTAGGCTACTGCTTCAGTCATTTAAGAAATAAGCAGTTTATGAATTATCTTTACCCGTTTAATCAAGTCCACATGACTAAAATAGCATATTTAAAGGCTGAGCTAGCATAACAGCCTAATATAGCCGATGCTGCAATGAACTAGTAAAAAAGTTTCATACAATTAATGAACTTTATCACTCACATTCTGAGGCTACCATTTTTACCCACTACCAACTTTATCACTCACATATGTAGGCTACCATTTTAACGTCTGCTGAGTCTACTGCCTACCAAAACCTGTCGCTGTTCAGTTCAAGTTAAATGATCAAATATTGTTTGATTTTGTGTCAACTTTCAGTTCAATGGGAAGACATGTTCCTCTCTGGCCAAATTTCACAGCTTCTAAGAAAGTCTATCGTCTTCGTGTAAACCGAGTTTTGAACAGAGAAAAAAAGTTAGGCTAGGCTACATGCAGGTTCTCCCATAACATTATCAATACAGATCAATGCACCAAATCAGGGCGATTTTAGCGAAATAACGTTCCTGTGACAGGGTATCAAATATTGAACAATGGGATAACGTTTCATCATCACCTTCATTGATGCCTGAAATGTTGACATTGCTGAAATACAGAGATGTAGCCTAATGAGAGGCAGCTACAGACAACGATGTTCAATGGGTTCAACTTGTCCCTTGCCTACCAGGTGGATGTAAACAAAGCTATAGAACCTAGAATACGTCACATGAAAAACGTTAATATGGTTCTGGCCTGAACACCTGCCATTGGATTCTAATTGCTTAATGGCCGTATTATGATGTCATAATCGGCAATGTTAAGTCTATGGGGATTTTTAAAAAGTTTTTCTTTAATAGTTTAAAAAGTATAAAAGTTTCAAAGTTGAAAAGACATAGCAACCTGCTCCGTTTGAAGACCTACGTTACAAAGTTTGAACAAAGTTTCTAAGTTAAACTGTTCAAGAGAAATTGCGTATGGAAAAAGTGGTGAGCGGAATAATAATAAGAAGAAAAAGTTGTTGTTGCCTAGGAAGAAGGGGGGGGGGGGTGATGAATTGGGGGGTGGGCAGTATTGGTGTGTGTGTGGGTGGAGGTAATGGGGTGTGTGGGAGAGGGGGGTGTATCTGTGTGTGTGTGGGAAGGGGGTATGTTATGTGTTTGGGTGGGGGTTATGATTGTTTTTGAGATTCTCCAGCATTTTGGTTAATTTATAATGTATGGGTTCACTCATTAACACAGTGTTTTGAAATCTACAGTATCTATCAGGAGACACAGAAGAAAAAGCAGAAAGAGAGACAAGGTGCCCAGCTGACAGGACTGGAGGAGAGGGGGATGGAAATGGTAAAAGCAGCGGTGGAAGAGAGACATCTAAGAGAGATGGAAGAGAAAGTGAGATACTGGGAGAAACTCTTGAGAGAGAAAATAATGGAGGAAGAGAGGCCAATAAGGGAGATGGAAGAAAAAGTGAAAGAGTGTGAGAAAATAATGAGAAAACATGTGAAGGAGGAAGAAAGATGCATACGAGACATGGAAGAAAAGGCGAGAGAGCAGGAGAGAATGTTGAGAGCAAAAGCAAAGGAGGCAGAAAGAGGGATGAGGGAGATGGCAGAGGAAGTGAAAAGAGGAAAGAGATGGAGGTGCAGAAAGAGGAGGAAGGGATGAAAACACTGGAAGAGAGTGAAAGAGCAACAGAGCATGATGAGAGAAATGCAGAAATGCAGAAAACAGCAATGGAAGAAGAAATACAAATGAGAGAGATGGAAGAAAAAGCCAGCGAGCAGAACAGAATTTTGAGAGAGCTAGAGAAAACAGCAAAGGACGAGGAAAGAAAAATTAGAGACATGGAAGAGAATATCAGGAAATATCGGGAGAGGATTTTGAGAGAGGCTGAGAAAAAAGTGAAGGGGGAAGAACAACAGATTAAAGAGATGAAGCAGATGTGAGAGAATGTTGAGAGAAAAACTGAAGGAGAAAGAAAGACAGACAAGGGAGATGGTAGAGAAAGCGAGAGAGCAGTAGAGAATTAATCTTGAGATCGAGAAAAAAGCAAAGGAGGAAGAAAGATGAATGAAGGAGATGGTAGAGAAAGCGAGAGAGCAAGAGGAAATGCACAGAGAAATGGAGAAGAAAGCAAAGGAGGAAGAAAAACAAATGAAGGAGATGAAGGTGAACAATGAGGAAAGGAAAAAGAAAAGATGAAGAGGAGGAATTGAAGAAAGTGAGCGAGAGAGACTAATTTAAAAAAGGGTCTGAAGACAGAGAGCGACACCAACACCAGCACGTACACAGACTTGGACGATTCTTGGATGGATGAGGTGGAGGAGAAGGAACACCTGAGTCAAGAAGAAATGGCAAAGCTTAAAGAGGAGATCTTATTGGACATCCAAAGGATAGAAGCACTAACTGACAAGAGAAAGAGAGAGGAGGAAATGGCAAAGGTGAGAGAGGAGGAAAGAAAGAAGAGAGGTGGAACAAAAAGCAAGAGAGCGGGAAAAACTCAGAAATAAGATGAAGGCAAAAGCTGAAGAAGAGGAAAGGAAAAAGAGAAAGATGGAAGAGGAGTGACAGAGAAATGAGAGGAGGTGTGGAGTCAGGGAACTGTTTGACAAAATCTTTTTTTTTTTCTTCGTAGAAACACATTTTTCCCTTAAAACTGTTAAAATAAAAAACGTACAAAGGCCTGATTTAGTCCTTTTTTTATCAAAAATGTATATACAAATGTTAAAGAAAAAAAAGCATGAAGATTATTTAAATACAGAGTACAAACAGTAAGATGCAATTGGAAATCATTTAATCAGTTTGGGGGAAACCTTTAACATGGCACCTTGTGTTCCTTGGCTTTTGTGTTTTGTGTTTTTTTTGTTGGTGTAATTATATCTGATAAATAATAACTTAAGTGCCAATTTAAATAGGCCAATAATGCCTATAGAGGGAGATCAGATAGCTAACAAACGTTCAGAAAAAGTCCTGTTGGCAAATTTGAGGAAAAGTCGGTAAAGGGGCTATTTCACACAATTTGAGGGTGCTGAATTCAAATATTTTGTTTACCAAGCTCAATTTTGAGTTTTAAGATTGCTAATTAGCATAATTCCCATACTTTTTGGTTTTGCCATCAGATATCATAGGAATTGCAAAAAATAAGGCATTAATATACTCTTTATGTATCAGATATGTTGTAGGACAGGACAGGAATTCCCCCAATGACCCTCAAGTAGCAAATGAAAATAAGCTAAAATGAAAATATAAATTGAAATAATAGCTAAAATTTAGTATGAAGTTTAGAAACAAAATAGATTCCTTTATAATAAATTGATAGAATAGTAGACTGCTCATTTTTCTGTAGAAAGTACTTTGTCACTAACTATTATGAACAGTTGTCAGTCTTTACAGAGGATTTACACTGTATTTTTTAAATTACACTGTATTAGTTAAAACATCTCACTGGTGCTCTTTCCTATCATTCAAATTCCAGCCATGCAGAAAAATGGAAGAGTGTGCATGTTTGAGGAGTGCTGAAGAGTGCTATGGAGTTTGCATTATTTGCAAAAAAATGTAGACAAGTTATCCTTTATAGTGCAACAAAAAGAAACATTCTCCAGTAAGTCATTACTGCATATGATTCTGAAAGGGAAGTGGACCTAGGACAGTGGTCTCCAACACGGTGCCCGCGGGTACCAGGTAGCCCGCGGGACGGCTATGAGGCGCCCCCAGTGCACCTTCTAAAAATAGCCAACAGGTCGCCTGCAGATTACGCTCTAAAAACACGCTCCATTGTGAAGTTTTCAATAGATATTTAAGTCTAGACCAGAACCATTTTAAAATGTATGTAGCCATACATCTGTAACATTAAATTGATATTGGTGATGCCTTACAAATTGTAGCTGCGTTAAATTTTAGCCTTTGGCCCCAAATCCGTTTCCCATTCAATCTTTAAACAACAACGGAAGTGGAGCGCATACACGCTGCTTGCACGCATAGACAGGGGGGAAAAACTTGCTTGTCTGGTGTAGCCAATGGAAGCATATCTTTGCAAAAGTTCTGTGGCCATTCCATGTTCGTCAAATATGGTTCTTGCATGATTGTTCAAGGACTGAAAAACAATTGCTTTAGCTCACAGGCCTTTTCTCCTCCGTAGGCTACTGCCGTAATAGCCTGAAAATTTTGTTGCATGCATGACTGAGCAGGACCATTTTTTGTCAGATCATGGAGAGATTTCAGGTGTGCAATAACTTTAAAAGGAGTTTTCACATGTTAGGGTGGTGTGGGCCAACTATAGTGGGGTACGAATTGTATTTCCGTTTTTTTGCTAAAATTTATATTTTTGTTTTATTTGCTTTATTTGGGGTCCTACTGTTGAAAAATGACGGGGTGCAAATTTTCTGACCCCGTTTTGCACCCCCTCTGGGGGGTGCTTTGTCACGTTGGCCAGGATACTGACCACACACTGACATCTACTAATAATGATCACATTTTCACAATCTTGGTGTGAATTTAGGGGTTATTGAGGATGCTGAGTCCATTTATGACAGTTTCATTGTGATCAGAAGTTGGTATGACTCCTTTTTTGCAGTAATAAATGCAAATCCAATGGGGCAAAGTCGCCAAACAGTAAGTGAGCTCATATTTTGGGAACACCTTGATGTATGTTAACGAAACTTGGTCACATGACAACTGACCCCCTCCCAAGGGTACACAACAAATTTGGTGTAATTCGGCCACTGGGGGCGTTATAATTAGCGATCCTGCGTTTAGGGGTTACAGTATATCATGATGACGTAGGGTTAGCAAAAAAAATCCAATGGCTAGTCATACTCTTCATACTCATATTGATGATCATTGCAAATTTTCCCCCACTCATTATAAACAATTGGCCATTTTGGATTTTCCTTAGGGAGAAAGTAAATCATCAGCAGTCACAACTTTATTTGGCCCCCTCATTGCTGTTTGCCAATTTTTGTCAAAGATAACTATTTCAACACAAGATATATGTGTTTTAATTCTGTCTAATGACACAAAGCTGAGAATCACATTGCTAAGATACAGACAGAAGATACAAGAAGACAAAATTATTATTACTTGGACCAGTCTTTAAAGGACAAAACACGCAAGAAGAGAGCAGCAACATCAAGGGAGTTTGAAATTCATCTGGAGATGAAACTCACAATGTCTCTAAAGGAACTTTTGAAGAGGCAGATACACTTATTGTTCATCAAGCAATGGTGTGTTCAGCTGAGACTGGCTGGAGTGAAGTTAAAGTTTGGTCACCAGATACTGATGTCCTAATCCTTCTGCTTGATCTTGTTGCTGGTAAGCACCTTGGACCTCACACTCATCTCAAGTTTCTTACTGGTAAGGGCACAAAATATAGAGAAATTGATGTGGTAGAAAGAGTGCAGATTATAGGACATCAAAAATGTCAAGGCCTTATCGGTCTCCACAATTTCTCTGGTGCTGACTGGGGTGGTAAATTTGTGGGCGTCAGCAAAAAGACCTGGGTTGATGCCTACATAAAAACTTGATGATGATGATCCTGTCATCAGTTGCTTTAAGAAGCTTGGTGAAGGTCCATTGCCATCTAATCTCATCAATGGTGAACTTCCCCAACAAGTCAGAGGTCTAGAGCAGTTTGTCTGCAGTGTCTATAGGTCAACTGGTCACACAACTCTACCAAAACTGAGGTGGGAGCTATTTCGGACCAGGAACTTGGAGGGAGAAATGCTACCTCCGTCACGAGCTGCCTTGTTGCCTCATATCCTTCGTGCCAATTACATTGCCATGCGTGATAAATCCTACATTTCAAACTGTCCAGTTCTTCCTCAGATTGAAGATAATGGTTGGACTTTCCAAGAAGGAGTTTATGTTCCTGTGACATGTCTTACACTCCCTGCCCCTACACTCTAAAAAATGCTGGGTTATTTTCTCAACCCAAACGCTGAGTTAAAACTGTTGGGTCATTGTGTGGGGTTGTTTTTACTCATGTTGGGTTATTTTCTGTAACCCAGCTTGTTGGGTTGATAGTTTAGGACAGCGCCCCTCCTCTCCCCCACCTGACGTGAGCACACTACTCAGCACCAGGGTAACTTTAACACAGCTGCATAGTTATTTGAGAGTTCGGGGAAATCGTTATTCTTTCAACCGTCCATGCAGTCCAGCAGCTTTCAACATGCAGTGGAAATCAGGCGATTTTGGAAGGTATGTATCTGCTTTTAACTTTTTTATTATTATTATTCAGACGGATTTTAAAAGTAGCCTACACCCAGAGATACCTTCGTGATATGAATGGATATTCTGCCTGCCAATTTTGTTCAGCCTAAGCAGGTTAAGAATTGTGACATTCAAGCCAGCTAACGTTAGCTAACATTAATTTAGTCTTTAGACAATTACTGCTCATGTTAATGTTAAATCTACACAAAGACAGACTCTTAAAAATATAGTTCTGTGTTGACTGGGTATGAACTGCTGAACAGAAACAAAACAAACTTTTACAAAGAACTAAAATTAGCATACCAACAGCTGGCTAGGTTAACGTTAGCAGACGGTTGGTATGCTAGCTTCTAGCTCTAACAAATGCTTCGTGTTAGTGCAGCATGTGTGTCAGCTAATGTATACAGTCGAAGTAGTCTCTTTACGTACGGTAATCATCATGCCAAACAACATATTAATTCATTCAGGGTAGCTTCATATTATAGCCATGTAACTTACTGGGTGGTTTTTGGTGGTAACATTAATGTTACAGACAACTTGAATTTAACTAACTGAATGTGTTAACATGAGCTAGCTAACGGTAGAACTATCACTGCCACTAACGTTAATATTACTGAACGTATGTTTGTCAGTCTGCTGTTAAACAACTCCATGAGGTGGTCATGGTTTCCGAGTGTGTTGCGCTAATATTTTGTCTCCGAATTTTTAATGTTTGTCAACATCATTCACTGATCATGGTTCGTGAAAGTCTTGATCTAAAGTTTTGTCAATAGCAGTGATTAATTTACTCTTTTTCTTTCTTTGATTGACAGGGCTGACCCCCAAATGGACCGTGGAATCTAGCTGTCTTCATGGAAGTAACTTATCACATGCTGATGCTGCTTTTAGAGTAGGCTATCCATTCAAAAATAAAGTAAACTGTCAAATAAATAATTATGTCGAACTGTTTTATTTCATTGCATGGCTATTTGTTGCCCATTTTCTCTCAATGCAACCCAAATACTGGGTTTAGAAAACCCGACAACTGGTTATCTTAACTAGCAGTTCTGTTGATATAACCCAGTGGTTTGGGTTGAATCTATACCCAATATACTGTGTGAATTTTACTCAACATTTATATAGTTATAACCCAGCACATTGGTTACCTTTACCCAGTCTATTGTGCCAATTTAACTAACGTTGTGTTGATATAACCCAGTGTTTTGGGTTAGAATCATACCCAATCTGCTGGGTTTAATAATGTACCCAGACCATTGGGTTAGGATAACTCAATGTGGTGTTGGTCCAATAGTTAACCAGCGGCTGGGTTATATTTGGGTTATTTTTAACCCAACATTTTTTAGAGTGTAGAGCTGTGATAGAGTTGACAAAATGTGTGTGCAAAACCCAGTGCAAAACACTCAGGTGCACTTGTCACAGACATGGAATTCCCTGTACTCCTTTTTGCAAATGCTTTGCTGGTGACTGTGAAAATGCGACCAAGCATACTACAAATAAGGATGATGCTGATGAATGATCGATTTATGTAGAAGTGTACTTCTAAGGTGTTTTATTTCCTGTTCATGTTAATGCAACTTTACATTAATAATTAGTTCATTTATCAATTAGTTCATCAATTAGTTCAGTACTTAGTTAATGTACACTGCCATTGCAGTAGAGCTACAGTACATTTTGAATTAGTTTTATTTCAAAGATGTTAAATGATTGATTGCTTTATTAGCTATTGTAAAGGAAAATATCAGATTGTTCACCAGATTGTTAAAAAACACAAAAAAAAAAGACATAACAACTTCTGATCACAATGAAACTGTCATAAATGGACTCAGCATCCTCAATAACCCCTAAATTGACACCAAGATTGTGAAAATATGATCATTATTAGTAGATATATGTGTGCAGTCATTATCCTGACCAAGGTGAGAAAGTGCCCCCCAGAGGAGGGACAAAACGGGGTCAGAAAATTTGCACCCCATCATTTTTCAACAGTAGGACCCCAAATAAAGCAGATAAAACAAAAAAATCAATTTTAGCAAAAAAATCCTACGGGACCATTATTTCATGACAATTCATACCCCACTATTACTAGCCTGACGAGCCAGACCCACATTAAAATGTAGGGTCTGGGCACTCATCTTTCGCAGTGCTCAGTCCGAGGGGCGGGATAATCAGTTGTCTTTCAAATTCCCTCTGCACACAATAGGACAGCGGCAGCGCTATGAGCCCCATGCGTTTCCCACCAGCGGAGCTAGTTGGCTAGTTCAAACGTTTGCCAACTTAATAAAAGCTTAACTCGTGTCACACTGTTTGCCAGCAGCGACATCCATCTTATTTGTTTTCAAGTAGCAGGGAATTCAAGCCAAACCGTTGCAACTCTGCCATCAATCATTATGTTAAGCCCACCTAACGACTCTATACACGATTTCATTGGCCTGATTAAGTTTCGATTTCTGGAGCTCACAAGCCAGCGGAGGGTTGCTAGACTAGCCCTGGCAGCAAATGTAATTCGCTGCCGCTAGGGGCGCGTCTAGATTTCTAGGCTAACTGTCCTCGGTAGTATTACTTAATTTAATGAAAAATGTATCTAAATACATTAAAATACTTAAATGCATGTCATACGAGTGTTTACTTAATGAATCTAGAGGTTATAAGTGTTAAGGTTCCTATGTAGAGTTATTATGACACATTTCATTTTGTCCGCAAAACTGGTGTCCTTCTGGAACAACGCCATTATGTGGATATAAAAGACATTAATGTGACCACCCCATTACTGAGAGGGGTCCTTCCAGAATTAGGAAGGACAGAAGACATCACTGGAGCAGATGGACTGCACACAAGGTCAATTCTGTCTCAAATATTTTCATAATATTACTATTTCCGTGCAGTGTTGGAACTGGTCGTCTTAAGGTAGTCCTTTGACGCAATTTAAGTATTGATCTGAATATTTTTATCAATTTACATTGATTGATCATTGAAAATAATGTAAACCTTAACACTGTTACTCAGGATGAAGAATGTCTCTCATATAGCTAGGCCGCAAACTAGCATTGATTTCGAAAATGTCCACTGGTGCAACGCACTGTCCTATAGTACAACATGAAGTCAGTTTAATTTATTTTTTTCTTTTACTCCTATCATAATGAACCTTACTATAGTGAAAGCAAACATGTAAACAAACATTTTTTGTATTGCAAGTTTTAATTAGTTAAAATATGCAAAAGAGATATAATCCGAGTCTAAAAAATGAATGCGTTAATGGACGGCCGCATTTGGATGGCCCGTCAACTAAAACCTTCCTTCCCTGTTTTGTTAAAGCTAGTTTGATTTCCATGTTGAAAGTGAGAGACTGAGATGACCACCAAGGAAAGGTCCAGGAAGTTTAGGGAGAGGCTGATAACATACTTGTCCCCTCTCAGTACGGCTTTAAAAAACAAAGCACTACCTGCATGACTACATCATGCATCATCAAATATCAGTCATGCCATAGACAACAACAAACAGGCTATTGGGATATTTCTGGATCTATCGAAAGTATTCAATACCATTGATTCCAATGGTTTACTTATCAAACTGCAGCATTGGGATCAGAGGGACAGCATGGAGATGGCTCAAAACTACCTTCAGAATAGAGAGCAGTTCGTACTTATAAATGACCATAAATCAGTTCAGAAAACTATTACTCTTGGTGTCCCCCAGGGATCCATACTCGGGCCTCTTATGTTCACCCTTTATATCATAAAGTGTTATTTGCAGATGATACCAACCTGATTCTGTCTCACAAAAATCTTCTTGTCTTGCAGGAAACTGCAAACAAGGGGTTGTTGAAAGTGGACACTTGGTTTAAGTGCAACACATTATCACTAAATATCAATAAAACAAACTATATTATATTTCGCTCCACAAAAAATACAAATAATGTCGAAAATACCTGTCTCTCTATTAATGGCCAAGCCACTCTTGAATTTCCCCTGGGGATCAATAAAGTATCTATCTATCTATCTATTGAAAGAGTAAAATGGGTCCCCGCTATAAGCATTTCTTGCTTCTTAGGGATCGCCCCTTCATGCTGCTTTTTGTGCTCTTGTATTGTCTTGCACTTTAGCATGAATAAATAAATAAAAACTGACACACACACACTCTGCCCCATACACATACATACTCTACCTGCTGTCTTTGAACCCACCACCACACACACCTTACCTGTTTTAACTCCACTACCACTCACACACACACTCACACACACATAAACACCCACACTCTCCTCCCTCTTTCTAACACAAACACACACACACACATCCTCCATCACACACAGACACACTCTCCTCCCTCTTTAACACAAAGACTCACACACACTCTCCCTCACATACACACACATACACTATCGTCCCTCTCTTTAACACACTAACACCACTCACTCTACTACACACACACACACACACACTGCTCCCTCTCTTACACACACACACACACACACACTCTCCTCCCTCCCTTACACACACACTCTCCTCCCTCACACACAAACACACTATGCTGATGGGTTGTTCAATGAATTTGACCCAGTTATTTTATAGATGAATTCCAATCATGATTATGTGAAAGTATGGCTATCAGGAAAAAATATTTTACCTGTGTTGTACTAAACATTTGACTGAATTTAAAATAACAATGGACATACTAGTACTCTGTTGTCCAATGGTGCAACGGCATGTCCTGTGGTACAACAAATTGAATTGTGAGTGGAAAAAGTATTTTAATAAAGTAAAAAGTGTTGGATAGTATAATAATGCTATCATTACTATGCAGCTATAAGGATGAAATGAAGATTCCTTGGGTTTTATACTAAATATAATGAATGTAACCCAGACATTTGGGTGAAGTCTCTATGTGTACATCTTATAGTATATAAATAACATAATTTTGGGGGTATGTTTGATGTGGAAATATAGTTGGGGCAAACTAATATGCCTTGGGCTCATCTATCTTATCTACAGTATCCAACATTCTCTGAATTAAATAATGACATTTTTTATTTTGTTGCACCGGTGGACGCATTTTAGGACTACCACACCAAAAAGTGAATAATATGCAAAATATATGAATAATTAGAAATGGACACATTCAGTTTTGAATTATTCACATTTAAGGGAATATAATTATATGTCATTTGACATATTTTTGAATTATAATTTTTTTCACTTTGAATTTGAGTTCACGTCAACCACCCCATACAACACTATGGGTGGGATAGGGTAGTGCAATTCTCCGCGGGGGGTGGGTGTCCCCTGTCAAGGTTTCCATGGTCATGGTGGACACCTCAACAGGCACAGGCAAGGAGGCATTGGCCGGGGGCTTAGTTGGTTGGTTGTCACCGGGATGCAGAGCTAGAGTTCAGTAGGGTGACAGCCGCAGGGAAGAAGCTTCCTCTGAACCTGCTGGTTCGGGTGCAGAGAGACCTGTAACGCCTCCCAGAGGGGAGTGGGGTGAACAGTCTGTGGTTGAGGTGAGAACAGTCTTTGATGATGCTGCACGCCTTACGCAAGCATCACTTGCCCTGGATGGCCTTGATGGAGGGGAGTGAGGAACCGGTGATGCGTTGGCCAGTTTTCACCACCCTTTGCATTTTTTTTTGGTCGTATTCTGGTGTAACCTCCATGTTTCAATCTGTAGTGTTTGAGCAACTGACCTCTGACTTCACATCCAAACAAGCACAACTTACATGTCCAGTTCATTGCTCTGCATTTTCAGTTTTCCAACTGCAAAAAGAAAAAGAGGGCAAAATTATTGTCAATATGCATCTATTGGCCATGTTTAACTAAAACAGCTGATTAAGTTTATCACATTAAATGTTCATTTAAATGATTTCTCCAGAGACCTAATTAATACTGTTAAGCTAAAAATATTATGATTTGGCAACTTAATTTTCTCTATTGCTTCAGACCTAGTACATTTATCACAATCATACGTTGGAATTATATGACGCCATTTTGCACCTCAATAACGGCACATTTGTTCAAATTCCACACACTGCAACCTAAGTCCTCTTGCTAAATCACAAAGAAAGATTTTAGATAAAAGACCATGGCTAATTTTCTCAGTCAGTAAGGTTATGAGTCCAATTATCCTAATTGTTTTATCAATACAGTAGGAATATCGACGTAAACCATACACAGTTTAATCTTTTACATTACATTACATTACATTACATTACATTTGGCTGACGCTTTTTAACCAAAGCGACTAACAACATGGTAAACAGTAAGTTTTTAGAACAATTCTCACAATTTTAGGACAGTTTAAAAAAAACATTAGAGTACAGTAAGAATAAGTGCGTCGGTGAGTGCTGTTTTTAACAGTTACTTGTCAGTTTAAAACGGCTGGTGAGTGCTAGGATCAGTAAGACTTGTTGTAAGTGTTGCTATGAGAGTAGATGTTCTCTAAAGAGCTGGGTCTTCAGGAGTTTTTTGAAAGTGGAAAAGGATGTCCCTGCCCTTGTAGGAACTGGCAGTGTGTTCCACCAACGAGGAACAACAGATGAGAAAAGTTTGGATTGGCTTGAGCGTACCGTTGGTAGAGCTAGACGTCGTTCGTCAGAGGAGCGCAGCGGTCTGGAGGTAGTGTAAGTCTGTATGAGGGCATTCAAGTAGGTGGGAGCAGAACCGGAGACTACTTTGTAGGCAAGCGTTAGAGACTTGAATTTGATGCGGGCCGCCATAGGTAGCCAGTGTAGCTGGATGAGCAGCGGGGTAACATGTGCCCTTTTGGGTTGGTTGTAGACCAGGCGCGCCGCCGCGTTCTGGATCATCTGAAGTGGTTTCACTGCGCAGGCTGGGAGACCTGTCAGGAGGGCATTGCAGTAGTCGAGTCGTGAGATGACTATTGCCTGAACCAGAAGTTGGGTAGCATCTTGAGTCAAGTAAGTCCTGATTTTCCGTATGTTGTAGAGTGCAAAACGGCATGACCGGGCGACTGAGGCAACATGATCTGAGAAGTTTAGTTGGTTGTCAAGAACAACTCCTAGATTTCTTGCAGTCCTGGTCGGTGAAACAGACAGGGAGTCAAATTTGATGTTGATGTCGTGGTGTATGGTAGGTTTAGCTGGGATGACCAGCAGTTCAGTCTTTGAGAGGTTCAGCTGGAGGTGGTGTGCCTTCATCCATGTAGCTATGTCTGAAAGGCAATCCGAGATCCGTGCTGAAACCAGGGGGTCGTCAGGTGGAAAGGACAGATAGAGCTGTGTGTCGTCTGCATAGCAGTGGTATGAGAAGCCGTGCGAACGGATAATCTGTCCCAAGGAGGTGGTGTAGATAGCAAAGAGGAGGGGGCCCAGCACTGAGCCCTGGGGGACCCCTGTGGTGAGATGGTGAGGTGCGGATAGCTGACCAAGCCATGATACGTTAAACGAGCGTCCTGTGAGGTAGGATTCAAACCAGGAGAGAGCAGAACCGGAGATTCCCATGTCAGCGAGTATAGAGAGAAGGATACGGTGATTAACCGTGTCAAAGGCAGCCGATAAGTCAAGCAGAATGAGTACTGATGACCGAGCGGTCGCCCTGGCTTCTTTTAAGGCTTCTGTTACAGACAGCAGAGCCGTTTCGGTAGAGTGGCCGCTTTTGAACCCAGACTGATTTGGATCCAGAAGGTTGTTCTGTGAAAGGAAGTCAGAGACCTGTTTGGAGACTGCTCGTTCAATGCCTTTGGATAGGAAAGGCAGTAGTGAGACAGGGCGGTAGTTCTCGACTTGAGCAGGGTTGAGAGAAGCTTTCTTAAGTAACGGTGTTACCCGGGCCATTTTGAACGCTGTTGGAAATGTGCCGGAGGTTAGCGAGGCATTGATCACATGTGTGATAGCTGGAGCGATGGTCGGGCTGATGGACTGAAGTAGGCTCGTAGGTATAGGGTCCAGCGAGCATGTGGTAGGACGGCTGCATGTCAGGAGTCTGGACACTTCACTCTCGGAGAGAGGCATGAATGCTGAAAAAGATGTTCCAGCAGTCCCTAGAGGTTGTAGGAGTGCGGTATCTGAGTCAGATGCGTTGAGTGGGCATGTAGAGAATTGACTGCTGATTGCCGCCACTTTGTTTGTAAAAAATGAGGCGAGGGTATCTGCAGTAAGGCTGGATGGAGGAGGAGGCAGCTGAGGGTTGAGTAGCGATTTGAAGGTTGAGAAAAGTGTTCGAGTGTCTGTAGCGCTGTTGATTTTGTCATTGTAGAAAGCAGTCTTAGCAGCAGTGATGCTGGCTGAGAAGGAGGTCAGGAGTGTCTGGTAGTTTTTGAGGTCGTCAGCTAGTTTGGATTTGTGCCATTTCCTCTCCGCGGCTCTGAGTTTGGTGCGCTGCGATCGGAGGGTATCATTTAGCCATGGATGAGAATGTTTAGATCGAGCTGGCCTTGTGGTAAGAGGGCACAGCTCGTCTAGACACGAGGTCAGTGTGGAGCAGAGCGAGTCAGTAGCTTCATTAACCTCCAGAGAGGAGAAGGTGTTGAGTGGAGGTAGACCGGAGGCAACCACAGAGGAGAAGTGCGTTGGAGACAGGTTCCGGATGTTGCGGCGGAACGTGACCATCGGCTGAGGAGCCGGAGGCTGTTCTGACAGGCTGACGTTGAACTGGATGAAGAAGTGGTCAGAAAGATGGAGAGGCGTCACCATGAGGGTGTCTGTGCTGCAGTTCCGAGTGAAGATCAAGTCAAGCTCTTTGCCAGCTTTGTGAGTCGGTGGGCTTTGAACCAGTTCGAGGTCAAAGGAGTGGACCAGGGCCAAAAAGTCCGCTGAGCCTGGGGCATCTAAGTGGATGTTCATATCACCGAGAACAAGAAGCGGACAGTCATGCTCAGGGATGGAGGATAGCAGAGTGTCAAGTTCGTCAATAAAGTCGCCTAGTTGGCCTGGAGGGCGGTAGATGACCAGCACGTAGAGTTTTGCTGGGGCGATCACTGTGATGGCATGGAATTCGAATGAGACATATTTGTTTGAAGGCAGTAGCGGGGTGAATTTCCATTTGTTGGAGATCAGCAGGCCCGTCCCGCCTCATCGTCCAGATAGGCGAGGGGTGTGGGATAGTGTAAGGTTAGTGGAGAGTGCAGCCGGGGTGGCAGTGTTCTCTGGTTTGATCCAAGTCTCAGTGAGAGCAAGGAGTTCCAATGAAAGGTGGTTGGCATAGCCAGCTATGAAGTCGGTTTTGTTGACTGCGGATTGACAGTTCCACAAGCCCATGGAGAAGGAGGTTTCTGTCGGTGAAGACCGTTTAAGTTCCTGGAGGTGAAGGGGATTTCTGCCCCTTTTGATATTTCTGCCCCTTTTGGCATGATGCCGTTTTCTGCAATGGCCGGTGATAACAGATATGGTGGAACGGCACATTTTGCCTTTGTCGGTGCCTGTGCTCGGTGAATCTTTACACGTTTTGAATCAACTTAGCATGCTACACGTTTTGAATCAACTTAGCATGCTAGCAAGCGTTTCTCATGAGAAATGGCTAACATTAGAACTAAACTCAAAGATTGTTAAGGCGGAGCCTTCTCCCTGGTTTTTTAATAACGTTTGGAAGTCGATACCTACACCAGATGTTTTTCTCAGTCTGACCTATTGGTACAATCTAAAACACGGCAATAATTAACCATTTTCTTTGACGATGTTAGGGATTTACTTCAGTGCCTAATGCTTTCTAATGAGGCGAGTATCTCCAATATGGCGATGTCCAGATCTGATGACACGCCCTGCAAACCCCTAATTGGCAAATTTATACAGCCTAGTTCTAGACCCCAGGCGCCACCACTTCCTTATAACTTCGATAACTAAAAAATATCAAAGGGCTTGAATACCTAGAATATTTGTTTTCTGCTCTGCATGGTCTGAGGCAGCGTTAACTCGCATAGCTGCTATCAGTTAGCTGCAAACTGTTAGCAGCTAGCGCATATATCGGCCACTTAGCAAGTTGAACTTAACATTACCCCAGCTGTTAATGAAACCGAATGTACAGTTTTGCACAAATGCTGTTAGTTCAACCTATACTGTAAACATTTGACACATTAATTAATACATACTGTAAACTTACCGGACAGAGCAAGTCACTGGTGAAGCTGCGTTACACCAAAGATCCTTGTTCCGCTTTAACCCTCTCTGGTTACACTGCCATCCCAAAAGTCAGCCACACCGTAACACTGCCGACCGTTGGCTGTGGAATCCAGAATGCTCCATCTGCTGACTGTGCGCGTGTGCACTGCGTGAGTCCAGTTTACTATAAAATGGCTTCTTTAATGCTCAAATATGTATTTAGAGAACACTTTTATTTGGGTTTTAGTGATTACTTTTGAAATCAACCCAATTTAGGGGAAAATAAGCACAAACAAATCGCTATTTTATGTTAAAATGCTGATTATGCGGCTTAGAACTCAGAATGGAGCTCGGTAAACAAAATATTCAGAATCAGCACCCTCAAATTAGGTAAGAAAGGTGGTTTACCAACTTTTCCTCAAATTTGCCGTCAGAGGTTCTCTTCTGTAAAGCTGCTCTCCCTCTACTACAGACTTTGAGATTTTTGACAGCCTCATCAGATTATCAGCTGTTTTGTTTTGGCCCCATGGTCAAGAGCACTTGATTTGCAGAGGTGGAAGAAGTATGAAAATATTGTAGTCAAGTAAAAGTACCAATACCTTGATGAAATATTACTTAAGTACAAGTTAAAATACTGATCTGAAAATGTACTCAAGTAAAAGTAAAAAGTAGTTCATTTAAAATGTACTTTAAGTAAAAGTTACTTAGTTACTTTTTTTTGGGGGGGGGGGGGGGGGGGGTACCAGAACAACTAGTTTTACCAGAGACTTTCTAATGAGGAGATACAGCACTCAAAAAAATCCTCCATAGTAATGCATGGGGTTAGTTTGTAACGCCAGTTGTCTACACATATCACAACCCATCCGCGGCAAAACGATGACGTGAATACATTGAGCCAATCATGTGGTGTGTTGTAAAATACATTGAGCCAATCATGTGGTGTGCTGATCTCGCTGCTGGAGCAAGATTGTTGTCGTGAAGCCTTACGCACACGCATTTCTGCCGAAATAGATGCACGATAAGTGCCCAAAAAGTGTTGCAATATGGCCGCCGAGTGGAGGTACTTGCCTGATAAGGATGTTGAGAAATGGAGATCTATGTGAAAAATCGCCGGAGTTCTCCTTTAAGTTTGCAACTAACTTTGAAAATCAACTACTGCTCACTCATCCTTGGGTCGCTTTGCAGTGAACAGTAATCCAGCACAACTGAAAAGCCCCTCACAGGCAGCTGAGGCAGGCAGGCCAATGTTGAGTTGCAGAGAGTTTTTTTATATTTGGAAACGAGCAGAAGGTTCAGCAGATTAAAGGGCGTCGAACTGGGGGGGAAAGTGGGAAGTATAGGGCAATAGAGGAGAGGGCCCTTGAAAAGTGGAATACAGGGGGCACAACATTTTCATCAGGCATTAGTAATAACTCAGGTAATCCACACATAAAAAAATCCAAACAACTCCATAAGTAGAGTCATGTGTAATGAAGTGGAATAACACAGGGAAAAAGTATTGAACACGCTAAGAAAAAGCACTAAGGCAAGGAACGAGCTGGAATCTGTAAGTAGTTAGAGAGTAGTTATCCTTTCTATCTGCGCAAATTAATATAAGCTTGGTTGGTAGCTTACATATTGATGGGCTATAAAAAGGTTTTTCATTACCAAGGTGTCACACAAGAAACATTTCATGATGGATAAAAGCAAAAAGCTCTCCCAAGACCTTTGCAACCTTATTGTTGCAAAACATATCAATGAAACTGGTTACAGATGCATTTCAAAACTTCAGAATCTTCCAGTAAGCAGCGTGGGAGCCATTATCTCCAAGTGGAAGAAACATCACTGCATCATCAACCGGCACAGGATCTCCTCGCAATATTTCTGACCAGGGAGTCAGAAGGATAGTCAATTCCAAGAGCCAAGGACCACTCGGAGAAAGCTCCAGAAAGACTTGAAGGCAGCCAATTCAATTAAATTCAATTAAACAGTTCTGGAAGTAATCTGGAACTAAAGATCAGGATTCACAAGAGGGACCCCTGGAATCTGTTTAGAACAATGGACCAAAATCACACCTGATACTGCGACTAATACGTTTTGTCATACAGGAAATGTCTTGAAGCTGTCTTTACAAACAAAGGCTTTTCCACAAAGTATTGAAGAAATTTCAGTAGGCATGTTCAATACTTTTTTCCTGTGTCATTCCACTTTAATACACAAAACTCTTATGTTTGGATTTTTTAGGCCTATATGTGTGTTAATATAATGTGTGGTGAAATTTTCAAATAGACTCAATGGAAGTTTAGGCTAATTACTGGAAAAAAAAAATTAAGCGTTCAATACTTATTTCCACCATATATTTATTTTACCTGAATATTTTAACTTCAAAATTAAATGTAAAAATGAATGTCAGACGAAATGTAAAATTTGACTGACTGGATTTTGTATACAAAACATAGTGAAAACTGTCTAAGGTCACTCTCACTCTCCCTTGCTAAAGAGCTAAATGGTTTAGTCCGCCTGCACGATTCATAAGGTAGTCTATCTTTTGTTTATTTAGTTGAGCATCGCTAGTAGTGGACCGCTAATTGTTGTGCTGCTGGTGCAATGTCTTTCTCCAAGAAAGCCAAGTCAGGTTACTAAAAACAAAGGCCAAAACAGGAAAAAGAGAGACATCAAAATGAGGGGAAACAACTGCTAATAAACTTCTTTCCAAAGAAAGGTGAGCACAAACGTCAAAACACGAAATCCCATGGTGTTTGCTTGAATATCTCCGCAATCATTGGTGCTAAAACGAACTGAGACAACCCATTGGAATAGCGGAAAATACACTTTCATAGGTTAGGCTAATCTGATGCATCTCATGATCCAGCTCCATCTCCATCACTTTCAGAAAGACTGCATGGCGTCAGCTTGATTCATGTCCTGTTGTAGGCTACATGCTGACCATTATCACTAGGCTAGTGATTTTTTTTCTCTCCCTTTCTGTTTTCCTTAGTCTTAACTTTTTTTTTTACTCAAGTAACGGATGGGATTTTTGATGTAGCGAAGTACAATACTTCACTCAAAAAGTAATCAAGTACAATTTAAAATACCGATTTTATAAACTACTTAAAAAATACAAAATACACAGAAAAAATACTCAATACAGTAACGTGAGTAAATATATTTCGTTACTTTCCACCTCTGTTGATTTGTGACAGAGTTAATGGCCACACAAAGTTCATTGGGTGAAAAAAAAAATAAAACACTTAGGGCCTATTAGAGTACGCCTATGTCTTTACACACACACACACACACACATGTTTGCATATTTTAACATGTTTCACACTTCTTGTCTGCATTTCGGTCGTTGCCAGTTATAGGCTATCCACCTGCTGCCTGCAGCCTTCCTCCAAATTCCGAGAACACAATTTGCTTATTGTGTGTCAACAACACTCAATAACAGTTATAATGTGATGTGTTAATCACAACATTTCTCAATTTGACAAACTAGGCTATATTCAACTAGCCCACTTGCTGGACTACACAGGTCTGAGTGTTGCTTGCTACTTCGCTTTGTTATTATGGTGCTAGCATAGCAGTCAAATGTATATATTTTAATCATATATGATGCATTTTTTTGTTGGATTGTTGGTCATTCATCAAGTATACCTGTATTTTCATGGATAGACATGTAGGCACATGGCATTCTTAGTCAACATTAAATTACGGTTTTACAGAAATTGTGATTTTTACTAAATTGTGCCCTCAATTTAGTAGGCATAAGTTGTGCATACATTTTATTAAACTGTCAGTTTCTGGACGTGTTCTAAAGAATCTAGTAAAAATGCAGGTTACCTTTGATGTGTTATTGACCAAAAAAAACATTCCCAGATAGCAAGCAGAGGTTGGCCCAATGTTGGCTCAACTGTGTCAGAGACGTTGGCCTTACGTCACCTGCCAACAATGGGTCAACGTCACTTTGGCCGTCGGGGACACGTTGGCCCAACATGTTGGCCCAACGGTATAGCAGCCGTTGGCATGACTTTGGGCCAACGTCATTTTTGACAGTCATTAACTCGGTGAGCTTAAGACCAATTGCCAACGTTGGCTTATAACCAATTGCCAACTTTAGCCATGTTTTTTCCTTTTATAGTTATAAGCATGATATTTGAGCTTCTAGGATCTTACAGAAGTCCATTCATAGCTTAAATGTCATAAGCAATTAAAACAGACAGCAGTTATAACCTACAGGTAACAATATAATTTATTATAAACAATACAAACAAACAAACAAATAAATAAATAACTTAAAAGTCGTCATCATCCATGCTGCTGCTGCTGCTGCTGCTGTCGTCCCTGGACACTGTATCATCACCTGAAGTAAAGATGTTCATTAGACCTACAGATCGGCAGACATTTGGCTGCAGGTAATGTTTGTTTATGCCTCCTAATAAAGTTAAATGGAGTCAATTGGCCTAATTTTCAATTGTTGGATATGTTTGCAACACCATGTTGAGAACACATTTGTAAAGAATACTGAATGATAAGGCTGCCATGATGCAGAGCTAGGGAAGTTGAGGACAGAAAACAATCATATTTGATTAGAATTTCTGTGATAAAAAGTAAAAGCGCTGTAGTTTTAGCTCCTAATGCAGAGCTATAGACAGTCAGCATGTGCATGCGTCCTGATCAGACCTGTATGATTCACTCATTTGGATAGCCTATTCAATTGAAAAATAATAATAACAATAGTCTATAGGCACAAACAAACAACTAAGTAATAATTGAATAATTGTTTTTTTTTATAATGTATTATTGCAGTGTCAAATTGTTTAGTTTTTTATTCAAATAACCAGTGCAGGAGTACTGCAACACCTGCATGTCATGACTCATTGTGTCTTAATTTCTTAAAAGCTGAAGGATCATGAAGCTTTGGCTGTGCATACCTCCCTGCTGTCTCCCAGCTCTCCTCTTTCTCCCTCCACTCCTGTCACCACTGTACTTCAGCCAGTTTTTCATGACTGCCTCACAATCACTGGCGGTTATTTTCTGAACAGCCGATGCACCTGAACAGGTAACAGTTTTTTTTAACTCTTGGCAATGCAGTACAGCAGTACAAAACTCATTAGATACACACTCACAAGATGCTTATGTCAGCATTAGAGTGATTTGGTTACACACCTCGTATCACAGCAGTAATCTTAAAGGCTGAAAAAGCCTTCTTTCTCCCCCCTCGCCCCAGCCAGTTGAATTGCTGTGCGAATTCGTCATCCAGGATGTGGCGCAGCATTCGCCTTACCACATCCCCGGGGTTGCAACCTCCCAGTGTTGCGAGGTATGCAGTCTACAGATGAGAACAGAATGGATACTAGTGTTTTAGAAAGATTAGATTAGATTAGATTAGATTAGATTAGATTCAACTTTATTGTCATTGTGCAGAGTACTAGTACAGAGACAACGAAATGCAGTAGACAACGAAATAACTTAATGTGATTTACAGAAAATTAACAGTGTTGGTCATTTGGTCTTTTGAATCAGGGCCCAGGGGGCTAATATTTTTGATTATAGTGAATAATTATTGATAATTATTAACAAATTGCGACCATACCAGGGCTTTCTTTTGTGGTTTGTCTAATAACTTCTCAACTCTTGTGAGGTCCTCATCACAGGTCATTGGGAATTTGTACTCTTCAGACAACTGGCTGGTGTTCTGGACCGGTTGTCTGCTAGTAAGAGCCTGCAAAAGCAGGGTGTTCTGTCGAACCTGCACCATCAGCTCCTCCAGTGCCCGTAGTATGATGTGATCACGGCCTGTAGGACGGAAACAATTCACAAGTTATTGTCTTCATGCTTAGCATACAGATTCTTAGTATTCTTGCTGAAATCAAGATGTTTGTGTACCAGATTGCACAGGGGTAAGGGCCCTTGGTGGTGTAGCCGATGTTGATGGCTGGACAAGTACTGTGGATAAGAAGAGAAATACTTTATTGGACAGTGGACATACTTGGGTCATTGTCTTGCAGAGTGGTTCAATGGCAATAACATGTAATGTTCATACACACCACCTGAATGGCGGTTTTGTTTCATCAGACCAAAGGACAGACTTCCATTGTTCACTCAGTAACACATCATAGTCAGATTTAGTTTTGTCTTAGTGAAATTGCAACTGTTTTGTACCTGTGTCTTCATTCTGAGGCATATGGCAGGGGAAAACAGGAGGTGGCAGGAGCTGGGGCTGTGATTATGGACGGGGTTCTGCATGGTTTTTTGCAGAGGGCCTGCATTGGGACAAAAAAAAACAACAAAAAAAACATAAAAAGGCATAAACTACTGCAATGTTGGAGTTGTTGGAGAGGCTGTTTTCTAGCCTGATTATCTCTGTTATCTAGTGTGATATTAAAGAAAGAACGCTTTTGAACACCTCTTTTTGGACAGGTATGGAGACAATATTATTGGTTGGGCAGCTGATGTTGGGTCAGTGTTGGCCCAACGTTGGAATTCCAACTCTTGACGCTGCCATTTGTGGGTGTAATTCCAACGTTGGGCCAACACTGACCCAACGTCAGCTGCCCAACCAATTGCAATTTGATATTATTGGTTGAGCAGCTGACATTGGTTCAATGTTGGCCCAACGTTGGAATTCCAACTCTTGACGCTGCCAATCATTGCCAACCATTAACAACGTTGGGCCAACCTCTGCTTGCTATCTGGGTTGTGACTGAATACCTCGTAGCTCACGTTTTAAGGGAGGTCCCTTTACATCTCCTAGGCAACCACGATGACGTGGGCATCTACCCATAAATACACGAGCTTTGGTAGTAGCCATTGCGTGTTTATGCTTTTGTGTGGACGGAAGAAGCGGGACTGAAGAATTTCTAGACCCCTTAAAGCCAGTGACTATCTTACGATTTCGACTTGTTTTAACTAACACTTGGTGTATTTTATTGAGTGGAGAATCGTATTATAATCAGTTGTAGTGAATTTAACACAGCCTTAAACGTTAGTAAACCCGCTGTGTGCACGTCCCTGCATTCCAGACCCTGCATATCGCATTTGGGTGGATTAACCTTAGCGAGTATTTGAATCGCTAGCTAAAGTGTTATTTTGTATTCGTAACGTTACCATTTGTACTGATAAGGCGTTCTTTTCAAGAAACGTGTTTCCATTTAGATGGCAAGCTTCCCAGATTTTGTAAACGAAAATGAAATAGGTAAGTTGATGCTCCAACGCTACTCTCTTGATGGTCTTTTGGCGTGTCCTTTTCGTATGTTTTCCGTGGACGTTAACGTGGCTGTAACTTGCCTAATCTTAGCTAGCAGCTAGCAAGCTAACGGGCTGACGTTACACCACAAAAATTGGTTAAACTAGCGAGCTAATTAAGTGATCACTTGCTTCATAGATAACAAAATAATAGACAAAAGAAGGTAGTTTGCATTGTTATTAGTAATGAAAACAATTTCGCGTGGGTGTGGTGTTTGGATGTTAATTGTAAGATGGCCATTGATCTCTACAGTTATCAATAGCATAATTTTAACGCTAATATTGGTTCAGTCAGTTAACCTAGTTTTGCTACTGATGTGCAATGTATGCAGTGCAGTGAAACTGGCATACATTCTTCACAAATCATATTCTGTATTGCGGGCATCATGGGGAGAACTTGTTAAAACGTGTTGTAACGCAGGCCAGTTATAGAATTCTCAGTTCTGCCAGTTTACCATCCCCCGACAGTCACGTACAAAACCCCAAGTATGTCAGTGTGACCCATTGCGTGCTGTTGGTTAAGAGATGTTCGTTGTAATAAATAATTAATAATAATAATAATAATAATAATAATAATACGTTTATTTTATATAGCGCCTTTCTCAAACCGAAGGTCGCTTTACATAGTAGGAAGGCAAGGAAGCACAATAACAAACAAACAAAACCATACAACATTGGTCATTGGTCTTTCGATTTACTTCATTCACTCTTAATAGGCAAGTCAAACTTTTTGTTATAACTTTACCATAACATTTGCTATGATTTGGTGGTGTGTCCCTATGCTGCTAGCCTGGAAAAATCAAAACTCATTTACGAAGTGAATAAAGTCTGGTGACTGGATTGGGAAATGTTTCCAACACTTGCATCGCGACGGGCACGAACTTTGAACACATTGGACCAGCCTTACCAGTCACATCGATCAGAGATTCCTAACGTTACTTCCTACTTCGCCTAAACCCCTCTCTGCAAACTGCCACAGTGAAGTAAAGAATCTTGGGGTTTTCTTTGACTCTTCTTTAAATTTTAATAAGCAAGTAAATAGTGTGGTCAAAGGCAGCTTTTTCCAGTTAAGAACCATTGCAAAACTGAAGCCCTTTTTGTCCTCCGATCTTGAAACTCTTATACATGCTTTCATAACATCTAGACTAGATTATTGTAATTCATTATATGCAGGCCTGACCCACTCCACTCTCAACAGACTTCAGCTAGTTCAAAATGCAGCAGTTAGATTATTAAGTGGCTCTAAGAAATGTAAGCATATAACTCCTGTGTTGGCTAAGCTGCACTGGTTACCTGTGGAGCACAGAGTTAAGTTTTTGTCTTCAAAGCCCTCAGTGGTTTGGCACCTAGTTACATAGGTGACCTACTAATTCCTTACAGCACTCCAAGATCACTTAGGTCTTCATCTCAGAATCTTCTCTATATCCCCAAAACACGCCTTAAAACTAAGGGTGATAGAGCCTTCTCTGTTGTTGCCCCCCAACTCTGGAATAGTCTACCTGTACATATTAAGTCCTCTCCAACCATTGACTGCTTTAAGTCTAACTTAAAGACTTTCATTTTCTCCCAAGCTTTTAATCTACCTTAATACCCCCCCCCCCCCCCACACACACACACACACACTATTTATTCTTTATTTTATTTTTGACCAATTTGTTTATTATTTCAATTATGTATTTATTTTTCCCCCATGTTATGTTATTATTGTTGTTGTACCATTGTCATTGTTTTATGTTTGTTTGTAAGCACTTTGGTTCAACTCGATTGTTTTTAAATGTGCTATAGAAATAAAGTTGACTTGACTTGACTTAAAACAGTAAACAGCATCAACCGGGGGCAGGCTACAATGCTGCAGTAGTACAGTCTATATTGCTCTGGCTGAAAGAGTATTATGTAGTGCTGTATTTGTTCGTTTTTGAAGTGTGAACGGAGATGTTTAGTTTTTATGTTTTGTCTCCCCATCCTCAGGAAAGGCTAAGTTTGTTGGGGAACTCTTAGCTCCAGTTGCACCCTTTGACCAGAAGTCTGGACGGGAGACCTGGACTGTTGCTTTTGCACCTGATGGTTCCTACTTCGCTTGGTCTCAAGGACATCGCATTGTGAGGCTCCTACCCTGGTCAAAATGCTTAGCCGATCTGTAAGTATGCATGTGTTCAATCATAGTTGATGGATCATATCTTCATACCCTGTTGTTTACACACAGAAGCAACAGCATAGCACCTAGGCCAATCAAGTCTATTCTCTTTATGGTGCGCCTCTTCTCCTGTTGTTGGCTGCCTGCCACAGGGTGTGTTTGTTTTGTATTCAGTGCAAGGGTAATGTGTAAACTACCCCCTCTGTTTCAGATACAGAAGTTTACAGTTTGTTTTGCTTCATCCCATGTTTTAATTGAAAGTCTCGGCCTGTCATATAAAAGTTTTATTCACTTGTTAAGTGTTGTTTAAAGTGTGTCCTGTCAGTACAAATTAGCAGCACGGGTAAACTACAACAAGGAGGAAACAAAATCAAGGTAGTCTTGCCGAACATGGTAAACCATATCAAGTTGCTAAATGACTGTCAGAAAGCTGCCATAACCATAAACACATTCATGCACACACCACGGATGTAGGGCACATGCCTTGTAAGAAATATATGGCAGATAAGAGGAAGTTGACCATAAAGCTTGTTAATGAGTAGCAGTGAAATTAATGTGATAAATTTCCAAAAGCATGGACCCCAGGGATTTCTAGATTGTGTGTATATATACAGTTTTTCTTCTAGGTTATAGCCCAGTTGATTGCATATCCAGAATGTTCTGGAAGTTCACAACTCCCCCCTTCACCCCCTGTGTTGTGGCTGCATAAAGAAACCTCTGTCTGCTGTCCAGCTTGCCAAAGACACATGGCATATATTATCTACTGCCATCCTGCTACATTCACTCTCATCCCTGCACAGTAACTGCCTGTGAAGGCCTCTGACCACAGTTTTGAACTTGGGTCAAACAATACCTCCTTGTGAACAATTTAACACCCCTTAGTTGAAGCATTGGGTCCGCCTCTTGAGAGGATGCCATACAGAGTAGGATGATCCCTCACAGTAGAGCAGGGGTCTCCAACCTTTTTGGGAATGAGGGCTACCTAAAGGAACCTGAAATCATATGGAGGGCTACTCATTTGAAACAAACAGACGCTCACCCCTTTTTTGCGAGGGTAATCCTTCTAAATAATAGACCTATGTGATTTTTACATTTAAATGATCAATATTATGTAGGCCTATAAGCCTTTATATATTAAGCAACTGTATTTTCATCTGATTCTTCAATATCAATATGCAACACTACCAACATTTTTGTTCAGTTTGGTCATTTCAGAGTTTCCATGGGGAATCTAATCTATATTTTTTAAACGTAAAAAGCAATCTTTTTGTGCAATTAATGATTTAGGTTACTATACCCACCATTGAGAATTCAGAGCCTGTTTAAGCTCTGATTTCAGTGGACAAGATTTTGGTTGTAACATTTCAATAACCATCACCACCCTAACTTATAAAGACGCCTTTTATAGTTATTTCACATCTAAAATCTCTCCATTATCTGACAAAAAAGGTTTTGTTTTTCGCAAGGTAATACTCAGTCCTATTGCATGGCATGCATGACACAAGATTTTCACATGTATGGTCTACAATTAAATATCTATAAAAAATTTCACAATGGAGGATGTTTTAGAGTGATATCTGCAGGCGACTTGTTGGCTATTTCTAGAAAGTGCGCTGCGGGCACCTCATAGGCGTCCCATGGGTGCTGTGTTGCCCCCTGTAGTAGAGCTGCTGTTGGCACGAGCTAAACAAGAGATGTGCAATACATTGTTCAGAATGATTGATCGGTTTGAGTCTTTCATTTTCCCAGTCTCATGTAATGCATTTTATTGTGTAAAAGTGACGAGGCCATATCATCTGTGAAAATAGTGACCTTTTCTTTCTCACCCTACTTGCCCTCTCCTTTAGGTCTGTGAGGAAGGACGAGCGCTCAACTGGAGTGGGACGCCTATCGCGGCAGAACAGCATTGGCACTGTCACCCCGTTGTCCAGTGAACCGCGAGAGCACACCATTGACTGCGGTGATGTGGTGTGGGGGCTTGCGTTTGGCTCGTCCGTGCCTGAGAAGCAAAGCCGCTGTGTCAACATTGAGTGGCACCGCTTCAAGTTTGGTCAGGACCAGCTGCTCCTGGCCACTGGCCTCAACAATGGCCGCATTAAGATCTGGGATGTCTACACAGGTAAGGGAATCATTCTGCTTTGGCATTGGGCCATAATGTGAGTTACGCAGCTAAACGTTCATACCACGTACTTGATGTCATTCTGTAAATCATTCTGCTGGTTCCCCATAACAAACAGTGTTGGTGCATTCTAGAGCTATCAAAACCAAATTGATTCTTCACTCTTGTGTAAAGTCCGTTGACATGGCTCTGTTTGTTTGTAGAATGCCCTATTAAATGTGTGTGTGCTAAGCCAGGAATACTTTGAACTACATCAATCCCATGTGTGCTGTGTGGATGAGATGTATGCCACATGGGTGGATGGGACATATGTGTTACATGTTATGTGTGGTGTTCTGCTATGGAACATGAATGGAAGATGTGTGGAAATGATTATCCCTATGAGACAATAAAGACTATCTATTTATACAAATCCACGCTAATGGTGCATAAAAATGTTAGACAGCATGTTTGTGCACCATATTCAGAGTTGACTGGTGAAATAAAGTCTTTATGATTATAATGACTTTATTTATTAGTAAATGGTGTGTGTCTGTGTGTCAGGGGTTGGGTGAGTGTGAGAGGGTGTTGACCTCCTTTCTGCCTTTTTCCTGTTTTTCCTCTCTCTGCTGTCTTTTCTGAATGACTTTTGTCTGTCTCTCGCCTCTGTCTTGCTGTTTGCCCAACGGTTGTTGAATTGTAAAACCACGTTGCTGACGTCTAACCTTCACTGATTGTCCCTGAAACAAACAAACTGCACTAAAAGTGCAGAACAATACCCCCTGTCCCCTTTTAGGCAGTGATTTGCCTAGGCAGCATACTTCTCTCTGCGTTTCTCCTAACATAAGGGTTTCATAGGAGTTGTGTAATAAATTCCCTTCGTTGCAGTGAGGGAGGATCTCGAAGCAGGAAAAAAAAGAGACAACCTGTGATTTCTTATTTCTTGTATACTTTCTCTGTTTTCCAGTGCAATCCAGTTCACATAGTGAGGGGTGTGTTTTGGCCTAGCAGAAGGTGGGTGGGTAGTTAAACAGGCGTCAGCAGCTCTGCTTGGCTATTAATTGCCAGCTGTGTCGACACGTGATTTGGAGGTTTGGCTGTTAAAGAGGGGCAGGTCTTGTCGCTGAGCTGCAATTGGCTGTCACAGATTTCTTGTGCAACAGGAATGATGATGTTTGGCACCCATGCCAGTGTCCCACGGATAGTTTGAAATTATGGTTAGTTCACTTTAGGTCATCAAATGTGTCAGAGTAGAGTGCAGTGACAGTGAAAATCCGATTTCATTCTTTTGAGAATTAACATAACTTAGGAATCATATTGGAAGTGCACCCAGTGCATCAACCAAACCCCATCTCTCTGAGGCAGACTTCATGTACTGTCCAAACAACAATGCTCCTGTCACCCATGCCAGACTAATCCATATCTTAGGTGGGGTATAAATGTTTTGACTGCGGTTAAGGATGGTATGTAATTGGATGGCAGCCGGATTTTATTAAACACTATTTAACAAATTTCCAGTAGCTTTAATGTGCTGTTCAGCCATTGTGGCGTCCCTGGAAATGTTCTGCATTTACTGTTAGCGGTCTCCTAGAATACTAATCCTATTATATGAAGTGATCCTATATGGTATTGTTGTTTTTTAACTTGTCATTGTGGGCATACATTTTCTTTGTCTTCCACCTCTTTTTTTTCTTTTTTTTTTTTCTGTTGCTCCTCATAGTAGATGCTATTTGGTTTTTCTTACCAAAACATCAATCTTGTTTGGCTGTTTCTGAAGGTATGCATTTCACATGGTGTCTAAATGGCTGTTTTGTTCTTTTGACAGGAAAGCTTTTGCTTAACCTGATGGACCACACAGACATTGTGCGAGACCTGACATTTGCCCCTGACGGTAGCCTCGTCCTGGTGTCAGCATCCCGAGATAAAACGCTACGCGTGTGGGACCTGAAAGATGATGGTGAGAAGCCTACAGTCGCAGTCACACAAATACACCAAAGCTACTGTTGTTCTTTAGGGTGCTAACAACACAACAATTGATGTAGAAAATGTCTTAAGTTATTCAGTAAATCTATGTTCATAATGTTGGGCTCATATGTACAAGGCAATGTTGGCTAGTTGGGCACTCGCTGGAATGTTCCCGAAGTCCCCCTGTGTTCCTCAAGTGCCCTCACACGGTCAGGCTCTCCTGTCCTGCTGTTAGTGTAATGGGTTTGGAACTCTAAACTCAGTACTGGTCCACTTGGCCTCCAGCGTTTTAAGGAGACATTTTGTTTCTCAACATGTTTTTGAACCCAGTGTAACGTGTCCGGGTGAACAATCCAACTGTTATGTTAAGAGTGTAAACACAGGCTTTAGCTCCCTTTATCTAAACCACGAGGCCCAAGCCGTCAGAGTAGGTGGAGCTCTGGCTTGTTGATCATGTGGCAGAGCTTGACTGCAGACTATCCTTTCAAGAAATCAAGTTAACATTCTGTAAAAAACTGTAATAATTATTTTAGGTGACCTAGCAGTGGTCTTTCCCCCTTGTCTCACATCTACGCCTTACATCCAAGTGCTTTTTTCAAATGTGTTTATACCTGCTTACAGCATTATGTTTGCTGGCCTTTACTGAGCAGGCATGAACAGGTCAAATGGATACAAATACTGTTGCTTCACCGTAGAGACTGACCGAGTGGAGTTGTTTTCTCCAGCCTCATTTGCCATGTGATTCAAGGCTTTCTGGTCTGGTAATTTGTTTTGCTTGTTGTGTTTCAGGCAACATGGTGAAAGTCCTGCGGGGCCATCAGAATTGGGTTTATGATAGCGCCTTCTCTCCCGACTCCTCAGTGCTGTGCTCAGTGGGGGCGGGCAAAGCGGTACGTACTTCCCTTCCTTCCTCGTCTTGTTTATTGTTTACACTTGCTCTGCTTCTGCTTGTGCCTGTGTGTGCGCACTGTCTTCCAGGTAACTCATAAATCAGAATCTTAGCTTGGTGGCGCTGAGTAATGGGTTAAATTTGAGATTGGAGATTATATCAATAGTCCCAAACCCGTCCTCGCGCTGTAGAGTTTCTGAGTTTCTGAGTTAGCTGGAGCTCTGCAAGTGATCTGCAGTGTGAGGCCAGAACTGTGTGTAAGCACTGCTCAGTGTCATACTTGATAACCTGTCAAGTCAGTAGGTGCAAATTGTTCTTCCTGACAAAATAAAAAGTTGAGGATAACTGTGACGTAAGAAATGGTGAAAAAATGAAATGTGCATGTGTTTTGTACTGCACTGTATGGGTGTGATTGTTAGTTACAACCATGTCTTAACAATACTGCATGGGAAACTGCCTGGGAATTACTGCTTTTGCATTTCTTGTTGTTTATTTTATTATTTTTTAAATATTGTAAATTGGCTATTGATATTTTGGTGCAAATGTGTGCCCATTGTAGCATTTTGTAGCAAATGGTATGAGGAAACACTCTCCCATCTATATCTGTATAGCAGAACAATCAGAAGCATTGAAGAAAGCTTTCTGAATTAAACTTAGTAGCATTAGTGTAGAGGCGTAATCCTCCTCTAGAAAAAATGCTAATCCCACAGCTTTAGGTGCGTGTGGATGTGTGTGTGTGTGTGTGCATCCGTAAGTGTCTTGCTTTCCCTGTCCCAGGTGGTGGCAGAGCTCTGTGTGTGAGTAGTATTGGAGGGGAGCGCGCCGCTGCAGGCGGTTTAGCACGGTTGCCATGGAGGGCCACCTCCCCAGCCCCTGTCCACAGGATGCTCTAGTGCCCATTGCCTGCAGTCTCCCCCTCCTGTTGCCATGGTGAGGGGGGGCAGCCTTTGCTCCTGACGGCAAGGCTACCTGCATGTAGGTGCTGCACTGCATCTGTCTCCCCCAGCTTTCCTAGTGTCATACCTCATTTTGAAAACCTCAGAACAAGTAGTACACAAAACTCTCTTGGCAGTTGTCTTGTCTCCTCTCCTCTCCTCCCTATCCCCTCCTCTTCACCAAACCTCTCCCCAAATCTTCACCAAACTTCTCCTCTTCACCAAACCTCTCCCCAAATCTTCACCAAACTTCTCCCTCTGAGTACCTCTGTAGACACATCCGCAGTTCCCCCTCCACACATGCCTTACCTACATATTGTCAGTTCAGGCGGTAGTGTTTTTTAAATGACTGACCAACTTCTACATTTGGGTTAAAGCCCCATTAACTGTAACTGAAGCATGGAGGTCCCCCCTCACCCCCAACACAGACACACACACACACACACACACTCTCTCACTCACATACACATTTGCTTGTGAGGGGTGAGTTCATTGTGGCCTTAATGAGAAATGAAAAGGCTCTTTGTTCCTTAGGCAGGCAGCTTGCTTTTCTGTAACGTCAGTCATTGTCAGCTATGAAGAAGAGGATTCTGGCATGTTCCTCTAAGAGGGCAGAAGGGTAGCGTTGCTAGCATTAGCCTTGC
This sequence comes from Alosa sapidissima, assembly GCF_018492685.1. Classification (NCBI taxonomy): domain Eukaryota; kingdom Metazoa; phylum Chordata; class Actinopteri; order Clupeiformes; family Clupeidae; genus Alosa; species Alosa sapidissima. Next base: position 4,444,456 of record NC_055971.1, read on the forward strand.
CCTCTGCTCCTCAGCTGCTTTTGCTCACAGGCTAAGGCTGCAAAGCAAACATGAACATTATTGCATTGTAAAAGATGGATCCCTTTCTGTATAATTATACACAAAAAAGAAGTCAAAACCATCCTCTGTATTCCATGAGAAAATGACACCGTGACTGCAAGCTTTTGCCAGCATTGTCAGGTTCTAGAGTCCTTTCATTTCTCTTGCCTCTGTTTGAAAGAGGATAGAAACACTATTATGTAAAACCTTTTATTAGTCCTAGTTGTGACTAGTCGGAATGTCAAATAATGCTTGCTCAAGTGCAATGACTGCTGTAGTCATCATGTCACAAGAACTTGCTAAATGGTGAAACAGACCTAAACGGCATGTTATGCCTTTTTTTTCCATAATGAGATTTTTTAAAAAGTGTCAAATATAATATATATAGGCCTATATGATCACATTGCGCTGGAGCAAAACAATGGAGCAGTTGGCTTTGTACATTTAGACTGCACTAGGTTTTGTTCCTGTGTTTGCTTTGTGTGTTTGCCAAAGGTGTGTGCCTTTTGGCCATCAAATGTTCTCTTCTCTTGCAGTATCTGTCTCTCCGTAGGCCTACGCTGCCGGCGCGGGCCTTTTGTAAACACAAGTGAACTAAAACTGAAAGGGGATGCCAGTGGAGTAACATTATGTTACCTTAAGTTACTACTTGTTTGTATATTCCTTTCAAACCTGTTGTAGTCTTTTTTCTTTTTTTGTAAAAAACTTATATTGAATATTCATGTTAACTTAAATTTAACTTAACTTTTTGGAATGTTAAATTGTATTGCAAACCTTGTTGAATTGTAATGAAATGTAGTTTTAATGATCTATGTATGATGTAGTTGTAAGTTACTGAACCATGTTGTGAATGGGATAACAGTGAGAGGTGTAGCCATATACAGCTATAACATAGCCTTGCTGCTGGTGTGGCATGTACAGACTAATTTTTGTGTTGTATTTGTTTTGTTTTTACTAGTTTGTAAATACTAAACAGTTGACACTGAGCATACGTTGGGCACACCGTTAAATTGTGTTTGTAAAATCAAAATCAAGAGTCCTTTTCTGTCTATGTTGTTGCTAAGTGGAAATGTTGAGCAGTGGCGCTATAACAGGCTTGTTTTGCTCTTGCAGGTGTTCCTGTGGAACATGGACAAGTACACACTAATCCGGAAGCTGGAGGGCCACCACAATGATGTGGTGTCATGTGAGTTCTCGCCGGACGGAGCCCTGTTGGCCACAGCCTCTTACGACACCCGCGTCATCCTGTGGGACCCTCACATGGGCACCGTGCTGTTGGAGCTGGGGTGAGTCTGCCTGAACTGACCACGTGGAAAATATTGATTTCAGGCACACAGGACACACATTTCACATGCATGTGCTATCCTTCTCTACGGCACTCATCGTTACCCCACTTTGTCTTGACACGCAGGCACCTCTTCCCTCCCCCGTCGCCTATCTTTGCTGGGGGCGCGAATGATCGATGGGTGCGCTCGGTGGCCTTCTGTCACGATGGCCGTCACATCGCCACAATCACTGACGACAGGTGAGTCAAATCTAGGGCCCTATGATTTCCTCGATGCGGAAAACGCGGACAGAATATTCTGTTGACACATTAAATAAACGGGCCTTCTTTTACTTGCTTCTCTTTTATTTCAGTTTACTTTAAAGCAAAAAGCATATAAGAAGGTCTCTGCCTAAACCGTGGCCGAAAGACATTGTCAAATGCACTGTGTAGCCTAGTAATCATATCTCTAATATTCATGTGCGTTGAGTTTGTTGATTGGTGCGTGACAACAAAAATAAGCGATCTGACATTGCAGGAAGTCCCATTTCCAGACGTGAATGTCAGCAGCCTCAAGCAGACGCGCAGACCCATATGCTGGGTCTTGACCATTCAAAAAGTGCTGCAAGAGATTCTCACTGATCAGAGAGCGCAACTCCAAGTGCCTTACCATCATGTAGCCATACTTCAATGGAGATGTGTGCTAAAGATGGTAGGCTAAATGCTCTAGAAAGCAACATATTTTAAAATGAAACATGAATCTACAAAAAAAGTAGGCTACTTTTTAAGTTGTGGAAAATTGACTAACAAAGTACCTTATTGGAATCTAAACTTGCAGCCTAGTTATGGCCATGTAGTTGAAGTTATTTCAAACGTTGGATTCATTGCCGTTTTAGGTGAGGTAGTTGCAGAAATATCAATATCTGTGGTTTGGACTTATTGGCAAACTGTCCCTTCTCAACACATTGCTTGGAAATATGCTGACCACTTCCTTTTAAGTGGTCATGTGAACGATTGCAAAATTTGGATTCCTCTTTCAGCAAAAATAGGTCATTGTTAAAAAGAAAATCTCAACTCTGCCCCTGACCCAACCTTATACTCATTAGTTCAGCACCATGCTGATGGCTTATGGTCACTTGCCACTGAACTGCCCAACCTTAAATCACTTCAAGTCCAATAGAATAAGACCCTGGTCATGAGTTTATTCTAATGTGACGTTGTTATTTATCGTGAGTAACCAGCTCATAGAGATCGGCCTGGCGAAGCCGTTCCTCTTGCAGGAAGAGTCTAGAAGGGAGAGGGCAGGAATCTCATGCTTCTCACATGACCGCCATTAATCACTAGTGAGCAACGCCTGCTCTCAGGGCTCTGGCTGTGTGATTGGAAAGGAATGGGGGAGGGGCCGCGCAGCACTGGCGGCCCCGGAGGCCTGAGGAGCAAGGCTGTTTTCACTCCACAAAATGGAGGACAGAAGGGGGGGCGGTGGGTGGAGAGGGGAATGGAAAAATAATCTGTTCTCTGCTCTGGGAACTGCTATCAAATCTGGAAAGAGGCCTCTATGAATTCGAAGATGATTCAAAGCACATTTGGATTCTCGATAAAAGGAGTTTTGATGAAAATTAGAGTAACGTATTGATATTTTGTGCAATGCATAGTTTTGTATGCATATTGAGTGGGGTGTTTCTATCAATGTCTGTGGGAGACGGGACCGAAAAATAGAATGGCTTTCCTTGGTTTTTCTAGTGGAGTACAACAACGTTTAAATGTATGTTTTATGCATTTCAGGCTGGTGCGTTTCTGGAACATTGAGGAGAAGTCCCCTCAGGCCATTGCACCTGTGGCCAATGGCCTCTGCTGTGCCTTCTCTACTGGAGGGAGTGTGTTAGCTGCGGGGTAAGTGGCTGATCACACACACACACACACACACACACACAAGACTGTTTTCATACTTCTGCAGAGGATCAAGTGTCCACAGAAGGCTTTAGATACCCTTTCATCTGTGTAGCCCAGGACGGCACATTCTCTCGGCATGATGTGGACTTAGGCTACCTACTAGAGATGCACCGATATGGAATTTTAGGGCCGATAACGATAACCGATATTTATTGGTTTGTTGTGACCGATACGATAACCGATAATATTACTCTTAAAAAAATTGTGAAAAGTGATTTGGGGAAAGCATTTAATAAGCGTAATTTTACCTACCACCAAATGATGGACAGAATTCATCATAGTCCTCAATAGTACAGCAGTCAACATAACAGTAGTCTAGCCCTACAGTATGTGTGGCTCCTTTAAGTGAACCTGACGTCAGTGAATTGCGAGTGAGTGGCTAGAGAGTATGAATCGTTTTCATTTAGGACTAAACGCTCATAAACGGCTCAGCTGGGAATAAGCTACAGTATAGCGACCAAAACAGAGTTTGTGAGGGAAACTTGGGTTTAGTTTCAACTGCGGGTAGCTGAATAAAGCTGCAACTCCTCAGACTGTATCTTATGTCCGTCTACTCTGTTGCGCACAACCTGCTGCAGCAGAAATTAAAGGGATTAGCCCCGAAGGTTTTAATAACTTATTATGATGACCTGTCTGGAACTGAAGCAGGAATGGTTAGCATATTTCTAGGTAATAATACAAAACCCAAGCTAAAGTAATGCAAACATAATACTAAAACACAACATAGAACTAGGCCTACTTATGTACTCGTCCCACTAACGAGTTTGTTTATTTGTTTCCCCGACCAGCGCGGTAAAGTGCAAACACATCAGCACAAGACGGCTCTAGGTAGGGCTGAGCTCCGCTCTGGTAAGGTTAAATGGCGGATCATTCACGAGAGGATTGAGATGCACAGATTCCCAAATGAACGCATATCCACAGATTTTGTTAGAGTGGTGAAATACATTCACACCGCTGACATTATATTGAGGAAAAAGTATAGCCAACCAAGCTCAAGTAGCTCAGTGTAGCCAGACGGACCTTACGTAGGCCTAAATTAGGACTTTAAAAAATATAGGCGCAAATTATCGGCCAGAATTCTGTTATCGGACAGATAATAATATTTTCATTTTTTCACTTATCGGCCAATAATATATCGGCCGCCGATATATCGTGCATCCCTACTACCTACCCTCTTAAACTCGCAGACGTTCCTAGCACTTTCTAGTATGACATTTCTACAAATGATCATGCTGCCACACAGTGATAAAACTGCATTCTTTATCGAAAATCCCTGACCATCTGTCTTTACTTCAGTGTTTAGAAGTTTGTTCTTTCAGGCAAAGTCCTTCCTGTGTGCCATTTAAAGTGATCGCCAAGTGGTTCTCACATCACATTCCACCCCCGGGGTTACATAAGCTGCACCCGTGTAAACCTGTTTAAAAATACTAGTTCTTCATGCTGCTCTGTGCTCTGACCGCTCCCCCACCTGTTCCTCTCTCTCACACACAGACATCTTCTCTCTTGATTCGTTACTTTGTCATTAATCCTGCCTATCTGGGTCTCTCTCCTCCTCTCTCTCCGTAGGTCTCGTGATGGCAGTGTGCACTTCTGGGCAAGCCCACGTTCTATCGCCAGTCTCCAGCACCTGTGCCGCATGGCTCTGCGCCGGGTCATGCCCACTCAACAAGTGCAAACGCTCCCCATCCCTGTGTGCATGCAGGACTACCTGGCGTACAAGACTATCTAGCTGAACCCTGTGCCAATCACTCACTGTACAACCAAGGACCTTTCCTTCTTTTGTAAAAAAAAAAACAAACAAACAACCAAAAACATAGTTGTAGAGAAGAAGCAAAAATGCACACCTCATAATATTTGAAGAACAGACACACTATTGCTCTTTTATTGCATTGTTTTTGTATTTATTTATATTTTTTGTAAGTATTGCTTTCCAGTGTTTTTTCTTCTCATCGGCTTCCTTTCTTAATTGAATGTCAAATTCTATATATATTTTTTCCTTTATCTGTTTTCCCTTTGGAAAGAGAGCGTTTTGTGTTAGCTGCTCCTATGCAGTGGCAGTGGTGTTCTGTAAGGCCTTCTGCATCACCAATATCACCTCTGCATCTCCATTGGATGCTAACGCCTGTGTTCAGGTCCAGTGCGGTTTTCCTTCAGCACCACTATAACCTAATGCAACTGTCCAAACACGATGTCCTGTGTGATCTCGTAGAGAGTGACCGCTTGGACACAAGTGGTAGTAGACTTGTGAACGCTAAATACTTCATGACTTGAAAGCAGTGCTTCCTCTGCCTTTACTTTCTCAAAGGAAGGAGAACTGCACCTTACTGAAGACTGAGTGCACGAAAGTGAATGATCGGTGGATGGAGATGAGGGAGGTGTCAAGGAGCCAGTTGTTTTGGCTCACTTGACTGAAAGGCTATGAAGGGAATCAAGGATGTATCTTGGTATGTGAGGTGTGTGCGAGTGTGCTTGCATGGTGGGAGACCTTCTCCGGTAGTGGAATGCGGGCTGTGGTCAGGGAGAGGGCCTGTGCTGCCCAGTGTGCCTCCTGAGTTGCTCCCTGTTCTTTGCACTGCCCAGTCGTAGCGCTTGCGTAACGTCACACGCATGTGGGCATACAGAAACCGATAACACGTACAGACATACATATCGATGTATGTATATGTGTATATGTCCTCTTTTAAGTGTTCTAAAGTAAGAACTCATGGGCCTGCTTGTTTTCTATTGCTAAATTGTATATTTTCATCTGTACAAAACAATGTTTCTTATCACCAATCAATCCGTTATTTTGTTGGAATAAATATTCTAATAAAGACCATGACCTGTAGATTAACATCTCTGTAATGTGAATATGTATGTATGTATGTATGTATGTATGAATGAATGCTTATGTGAAGATTGAGGCTTCATCTGTTGATGTAACATCTCTACAGTACATTCCCACTGATATAACTCAAGCCGTTGTGCCAATTGATGCTACAGAAATGTTTTCTTTTTGGAAATGTTACTTTGTTGTTTTTGTGTCCACCTCCTACAAATCTTTGTCAGAGTTCTAGTAGGATGGTTCTGTTACCATGGAGATTGGTGTGTGCATATCAGTTCTGTAATGCTTGGTGAAGCCTTTGGGACATTGTTTTCTCTGAAGGAGATTGTGGTGACAAGCTAGTGGGAGAAATTGCTTGTAGACCTGATTAAACGTGAACGATAATGTGATTCTGAATTACAAAAATCCCAGCGTACGATTTCAGGAGATTGTTTTTGTATATTGTGTATTTGTGTTGTTTGTTTGGCTCCTCTTTCTGTAGTCGTCTGTTTCTCTTCTCCCTAAGGATGGCAGTAACCATCATGGCAATAATGTTTGGTCTGTTTCTTTCCTTTGTTTGTTTGTTTGTTTGTTTGTTTTGTTTGTTTGACCATCTGTGCTGATGCCCAAAGATCCTTAAGAGATATGTAACTTTGAAAGTGGCAGTCAGGGATGGTTGGAGGTCTGTATTTGAGTAAAACTTGAAAACTCGTCTTTATGTTTTCTTCTTTGCCTGTCTGAAATGCTTTTCTCTCAGTTGAAGCCAAACCATTAATCCACAGCAGATATCCTAATTCTACTTCATCTCAACAAACTATTAAATACAGTATTCATGCAACACGCTTTGATGACAGTGGAAGAAATGAATGTATCTCCATTTACTTCAGTGTATTCAATTATATGTGGGTTTCAATAAAATCTCATTCCTCAACCTATGTATGCATGTATATGTATATTGTTACCCTCTGACGACACTTACAAACCTGCACACTGAGTATGATTATTCAGTGAAATTCGTACATTGGGATCAGTGATCTCTGCTGGGAGTAGTACCGTGTCTTGTGTAATTCCGCTGGATTTTCTTGTAAAAATTATTATTTTTTTGCATATTTTGCTAGTATAGAGTCTAAGGAACAAGATTTTTTTGTCTTCAGATTTTCACGCTTAGATGACATCATTTATATAATGCATAATTAAGACTGGGACTACTATCACTTGGGGGTCAAATGTGAGAAAACACTGGTAAAGAGGGTATTCTGCCTAATTTTTGGGTGCTGATTCTGAATATCTTATTTACTTAGCTGATTTTTTAGTTTTAAACCTGCTAATTAGCATTTGCGGCCTAAAACTGGCCTCCATAGGCAACATAGAACGGGTGAATAGGGTAAAAAATTTAACTCCTTGATATTCTTATGAAACTTTACTAGTTGATTAGTTATGTAGAGACAATATTTTTTTGCATTACAAGTTTTCTGAAAATATATGTTTATGCATGTAATTTAACAATATCTCATTAATTATGCACTAATTTGCATACATTTCAATTACAGACATCTGAATATTGGAGAGTTAACATTGAATGTAGTCACGTTCAGGTTTGCCTTCAGAACTTTTTCTGGATTCAGAGCCTTAAAAGAATGGCTTGTTCAAGCACTAGTCCTAGGTTATGCCGATTTCAGTCGTCCCTTTATCTTACGGATGCATGCCATGCAGGATTGGGGGCAGTTCTGTCACAGGAGAAGGATGGGTTACAGCGACCAATAGCCTTTGCTAGCCTGGGCTTGCGGCCAAGTGAGAGGAACATGTCAAATTATAGTGCTATGAAACTCAAACTCCTTGCAGTCAAGTGGGCAATCAGAAAAAAATGTCAAGTATCTCCTGGGCAACACGTTCACCGTGTACACTGACAACAGTCCCCTCCAATACCAGCAGTCAGCAAAACTGGGCGCTCTGGAACATTGCTGGGTTTCTCAGCTTGCCCTCTTTATTACAACATCAAATATTGTCCTGGGACAGCTAATTGCAATGCCGATACCCTTTCTAGGCTTCCCACAAGCCCCACTAACACTGCGATTTGTATCACACGGCCTGGACGTCCCTCTGCCGCTTGCCATAGCCAACATGCAAGCCTCGAGTGCACCTATCCAAGACTCTTGGATGACAGAATTGTGTATGGTGGACACCATCCCTGGTCGAACCAAAAGAGACCTGAAAGTCCTGCAAGGGACTGATCCCTGTATTTCCAGATACCTGTGGTTTTGGTGACAGGGACGACCACCTACCTGTTAAGACAAGTGGAGTGAACCAAGGGAACTCCGCAGTTGATAAAGCAGTGGTCCCAGATACAGGAAGTGGATGGGACCTTGTACCGAGTGATCCAGGCTCCTCCTTCCAGGGATCCAGTGCTGCAGCTTTTACTGCCAAAGGTGTTGCAAGTCGAAGTGCTCACTAGCCTACACAACAACCACGGCCATCTGGGGGTGGACAGGACCACAGATTTGATATGACAGAGGTGCTACTGGCCCCAGATGTGGCATGAGGTGCAAAAGTGGTGTTCTGAGTGAGCACTGTGCTTGCCAAAGCAAGACAACCCAAGCCAGAACCTTCTTGGGAAATATGTTAGCCACTAAGCCTTTGTAGATAATCTCCATTGACTTTACTCTCTTGGATTGGGCTAGCACAGGACAAGAGAATGTTCTGGTAGTCACAAATGTTTTCTCAAAGTTTACCCAGGCCTTTCCCACCCCTGATCAGAGAGCTTCCACCGTAGCTAAGATTCTAACTGAGAGATGGTTCTATGTGTATGGCGTGCCAAGGAGAATCCACTTTGATCAGGGGCGCAGCTTTGAGGGGGAGCTGTTGAAGCACCTGTGTGACACCTACATCATAACAAAGACTAGAACCACCACTTATCATCCAGAGGGGAATGGTCAATGTGAACGTTTCAACAGGACACTTCATGACTTGCTCAGGACCTTACCCCCTGAAAAGAAACGTAAATGGCCCCAGTTGCTCCCTCAGCTCCCGTTCGCCTATAATACCACCGTGTACCAGTCCACACAGCACTCCCCATACGAGCTGATGTTCGGTGAGGCCTGATGAAGACCCTGGTGGGTCGAAACGTTGCGTTATGTTTTTAACTCAATAAATTTAGTTATTCTGGGAGATTGCAGTGTGCAGTCCTGATACTGTACCCATATTACTACCTGGCACTCTAGTCTTTTTCTAGTGGGCAGTGGTAGTGTAGTGGTTAAGGAGCTGGGCTAGCGTGCAGTAGCCTGAAAGTTGTTGGTTCAATTCCCGGCTTTCACTGTTATGCCCTTGAGCAAGGCACTTAACACCAAGTTGCTCCGGGGACAATGTGATCCCTTGTAATATAGCTGACATACAGTATGTAAGTCACTTTGGTCAAGAAGTGTCTGCTAAATATAATGTACATGTAAACTCTTTTGAAAGAACCATTTTCACGGTCGCCACAAAATCCAGGATACATGGGTGTCTACCAAGTATGAAATTGTGGAGTGTCTTGATGGAATTGGCACACACTATAAGATCAGGCTGTATGGGGAAAAGGGCTCCCTTAAGACGTTCCACTCATAATACTGCCGGACAGCATTCAAACCCCTTCCATCTCCCACAGTCTGTTTCACATGGGTTATCTGAGATGTAGCAGAAGTAAATATTCTCCCCGTCCCCTTCAGGCCTTGGCAGTAGATAGGTATGCTACCAGGACAGTGAACTTTAAAGCCAGGTGTGTATGTGGCAAGGCTGACCTGCAGCACTGGCGCACACGCCCACCCGTGGGTGGTGATCATATACGTAGCTTCCTCTCTGGGAGAACACAGCCGGTCATTTGATATTTTTGCCGCATCAAAGTCAAAGTCAAAGTCAAAGTCAGCTTTATTGTCAATTTCTTCACATGTTCCAGACATACAAAGAGATCGAAATTACGTTTCTCACTATCCCACGGTGAAGACAAGACATATTTTACCAATTTAGGTCCACAGACAAACATAACATTCAAGTAAACAAAAAAGTAAGTAAATAAGTAAATAAAAAAGTAAGTAAATAAGTAAATAAGAGGGCACATATAATAATGAAAAAATAAGAGCAGCAAAATGTGGTTGAAATTGTGCATAGACAGTCAATAAAAACACTAGTGCAAATTCAGGCCAATAAAAGACTTGGGTAGTTCTGTTTGACCTAAGTAAGAAGAAAGTGGCATAGTGGTGCAAGTTATGTAAGAGCAGCAGAAGTGTTGTGTTTTCAGGACAACAACACCAGTTGTAAAGTGTACAAGTGTGCAAGTGGAGTAGTGCAGGCGGCCATTTTGGGTCCAATGTCCAGGATGTTATGTAGCTGAGGGTGGAGGGGGGAGAGGAGGGAGAGAGTTCAGCATCCTTACGGCTTGGTGTATGAAGCTGTTGGTGAGTCTGGTAGTGCGGGAGCGCAGGCTTCTGTACCTCTTCCCAGAGGGCAGTAGATCAAACAGATGCATGGGTGTTTGTGGTTGTTGTTGTTGGAAGAACATGGCTTTATTCTTAATTCTAAGACTTCATTGCTTCTCTCGCACGCCCGGCCTGTTGGCTGTGGATAACCCGTAGCTTTTAAAGAGAGCAAATGCACTTGTTTAGTGTCTGAGCAATGTTTTCCCTTGAGTTTTTTGTTTTTTGTATTAGTTCAGGCTGTAAGAGGGCCATCCGTGGTTTGTCTGTTTGTTTGTACCTTATATTCTTTTGTTTGTTAATTTTGCCTACTGCTACTCAACTACCCATGCCTATGACACCTAGTGGGGTACTGTGTTGCCTGTACTATTATAGATTATAAGGTAGACAATAGAATGACATGGCAGGTCAAGGAAAGCATCAAGAAAAGCAAAGATTAAGAAATCGTTTTTGACATAGGCAACAAGGGTGGAGGTGTTTTTACACTTTTCAGACACTCAACGTTTGAAAACTATGGATATTGTTTTAGAACCAACAACCTTTCTACAAAGGCTCTCAAAAAATTAGAAGAAAATGTGAAAATCACTTTTCGGACTAGATATAATCGCTTATTTTAAAACATACAGAAAAAAACACTAAAGATGGATCGTGAAAATTTGAAGACAAAAAAAATCTTGTTCCTTAGACTCTATATCAGCAAAATATGCAAAAAAATCAAATTTTACATGAAAATCCAGCGGGACCCTATTTTCCAAACACAACGTATTGTACTAGAGTGTCTGTGAGGTCATTTCAGTTCTTGCAGCTGTAGCGCTGTTCCCTAGGGTACAAACAGTCAGCAACCTACCTGCATAACAGGCAGTGGTTTAGAGGAGGAAAGGGCTTTGAAAAAGAGATGTTAGGGTCCTCTCATTGCTTTATGAGAGGATCAACTTGCATCTCTATTGTCTCATATCAAGCTGCATTAGGCTGACTTATGAGACTGAGCCTTAAGTGAATTTATCAGATTTCCATTAGCTATGAGTCTGTTCTCCATGTGGTGGAAATTTCCTTTCTTCCTTTGGCCTGCAGTCTTAACGTGCTGTTTTTAGTGGTGTAAATGTGGTAATTGATGGTTGCCTGGTTTATTACTGACTTGACAAGAAGTTAATGCCCTCAGGTTAAACATTAAGATCGTCTACAGTGGAGATAGCATGGAGAGGACAAGGTTTCAGCATGGGCAGTGGCCGTTGTTTTCTCATGGGCGGGTGACTGCACTATGGCCTCTGGATAACGTGTAGATGCCAGTGATTTTCCACTCTGCACACTTGTTTACAGTCAATCTACGTTACACCATATGTGTGAGTGTTGTGCGTATGTATGGATATTTTCCGGGTTCTGGATGTCTGTCAAATTTGAACCTGGTATTATAGACAATCAAGGATCTAAAAAACTTAGAAGAGAACACCTTTGCCCTTAATTAGTCTGTAAAAATGTTAATTTGTCCATACATGGATCTCATTCATTCACAAGGGGTCCTTTAACAGCAATAGAAACACTTAAGTCTGTTATTCCCAGCTAGCATTGGGCGGGGTCGGTCATGAGTGCTCATGAGTGCATTAGCCTACTAAGGCTTACCAAACACACAGCTCAGGCCAAGCCATTGGTCTGAAGGTGAAACTTCAAAGATAGAGAAAAAATGGGTGAACCATTATAGAAACTACCCTGTATGCTTATGTGGACTCACTATGTACTATTGTTCTCTCTGGCCTTTGGTTGACTTGTGACCTCTTCCTTTTTTGAATGGATTCTTACCACTGTGCTCTGCTGATGTTGGTTTCAGTGTCTCGATCAATATGATCTGTTCAGGTCACAGGTGGTGCGTTTATCTTACATCAATGTGGGCCAAAGACAGTCATTCCTGTCTCTCTTTAAGATGTATTCGCTCTGGAACCTATACAAATAAAACATATTACAACCCCATGTTGTTATCATCTGTGAGTATCAGCACTCCACAGCAGTGCATGTTTGCCTTACCCATGTCTAAGTGTTTCTAATACAATCAAGTGTCACTCATTATGTGCTGTTGTTCTCGTAGCTGTGTACAGGCAGCTCTGCAAGTAGTATTTACTTTTATTTACAAATAGGCCAAGATATTATTATACCATATCTCATGAAAGGGTTATCATTAGACTTCCTTTATTCTTTATCTTGCTTCTCTGCTTGCTTTTCTTCAAGTTTTTCCTTGACTACATTTACTCAAGATGTTGAGGAAAGATATTGCTGTTACATTCGGAAACATGTAATGTAATGGAATCACCCCCCCACCCCCTCTCTCTCTGTATTGTAAGTGTCACTCAGAATAGCAAAGGCTCCCAGTCTAAATGTGTATTAGAGCTCCCTCTGGTCTACAAACTGAATGAATTGATTTGTACTACAGTAATGTTAATGCCATTCTGTACTAATCAGAGCTAGCGTGTAGCACACATTCCTACTTTTCCTGCCATTGTCTCTTCTTCCTGTTACTCATGTTGCCTAACTCAGGGTTTGTGAGTCATTTCCTGGCCTTGACTTACCATCAGCTTGGTTGGTCTCTCAACCACAGATACTCTATGCACAGAGCTAGATAACCCAAAACCAAGGCTGATATAAGAGAAAGGCCGTAAGTAACATTTCCCTTTAACATTGTGTGATCTTCATAACAACATGCATCGGCCTGTAAAAAATGTAGTCAGTTTGGGTTCCAAATCTGTGAATGTACTTTTGTACAGCAGGTGGCAGTATATTCTCATATATCAGTATAACATGACACACACTCATTACAATGTAATGAGCCAAAGGAACAGTACAAACACACACACACACACACACACACACACACACACACACACACACACTGAGCAGGAGAGCAAGTGAGAGGATATCTGAAATGTTTTGGTTTGTGCAAACTCATATGTCTGATCATGTCATGTTAATCTATAATTAGTTCAATTAGTTCATTAGTGTGTGTGTGTGTGTTAAAGTTTACCTGAATGCATCTTGCAACTCTGGTGTGAGAGAAAGTATCTAGCCAATGAAGGGTCACATCGTTCCCACGGGAAAGGGAATTCAACTAACCATGATGACACAGAGCCTACAACTCCATACTCACTGCTGCTGTAGAGGGCTGACTCCCCTACGCCCACATAGCTGCCTTGGTTTCCACAAGAAATCTTACTGACTGGATTCAGGTGTACTGAGGAATGTTTACACTTAGGGGAAATGTCTGGGATAAGGAGGATCTGGAGATTTAAAAGAGCAAAGTGATTTAAATGTGTTGAGAGAGAGAGAGAGAGAGAGAGAGAGAAAGAGAGAGAATGGGCTTTTAAATGTGCATCTGTATAAAACTGCATAAAACTGCAACCATGACAGTGCTGGGCAGCCATTATAATTGATGTGCGAACTGTGATCACTGCACACTCCAATGAAACTAGTATTCCAAATGCCCAATATGGCACGGATGCTCATTGTTCATATTTCAACAGACTAAATAAGAGTCTGTGGAAAAATTCGTTGCTCTCCCCACGATCAAACAACAACAAGTACGAGAATCAGCAAGTCTGACACAAGTGTGGTTTCCCAGCTCTAATCTTTCTGAGTGGGCTGGCTCTCACAGTGATGACATCATGGGAACATTCAAAGTCAACTAAATCCAGGCACTGTGTGGGGTGGCAAGCTTCCAAATATAGGTGAGGACCCACATAAAAAACACAAAACTTACAGGGTATTTGCTAATACCAACAAAAATCGATGTATGATAGACACCTGCAAATATATTTTTAAGTTTTATAATCCTGAGTGGCTATTTTTATTCTCCACAGCATTTGGCATGAAAAGTACACTTACAGTACCACAGGGTTGCTATAAAGCTAAATAAACGTGCATCATGAGTTAATGGCCAAAAGAGAACAGGATAGCGCACAAGGAAAGGAACAAAAAAACTTCATTTCCTATAATGCATAGCGTGAAGATGGTGCTTCCAACAGCTGACAAACAGTCAAGCCCCATGCAAACGCTTCTAAGGAAGGGAGGGGATCTTATGAAGCCCAGACTGTGACAACGCGACCTAGCTGTTGTCAACACATAGGCTATTGAAGGCTATAGTCTATAGCATGGTGACTCTGAGATCTCCATCAATACTTAGATACAAAACCCGCAGCCGTTATTTTTACAGCGTTTGGCTGATAAGTTAAACTTTGTGTACATCTTTAGAACTGCAACATGTGTTTGCAATAGAGATCCTATCCAGCCTGTCTGCCTGCCTGCCACGCCGTGCCAGTGCCGAGGAATGGACAGCGTGCTTGGCACAGGTGAAAGTGATGGTCAGTCGGAGCGAGATAACGGCAGCAGTGCATCGATGGCCGCACTACAGCAGTGCAAACTCATCCAGAACATGATCGAAATCTCCATCTATAGTTTACAAGGACTCAGGACGAAATGCGCCGCGTCTAACGACCTCACACAACAAGAGATACGCACTTTAGAGGTAAGCGACCAACTTTCCACAGAAAACTACGCATAACGGATCATGCAACAGCCTAGTTGAGTTGAGTTGCGTGATGGCACAGGGCATGTATTCCATCGTCATCATTGTGCTTTTATCCAAATTGATGACTAGACAACAGTAATGGCTGTGAAACTGTCAAACGAACTTGACCTCCTTATTACGAGTTGCAATGGAGATGTGGAACGGTGAAGTCACTAAGCAAGCAACCTATCTATTGTTTTTGGACAGTCTTGAGAGGCGTCACGCAACATAGCCTCCTTTGGATAGGAATCGTCAAGACTTCCTGGTTCAGGCATCAGCATTAATGTAGGCTAAGTCACAACATGATAAAGAACAGTAGGACTAGTGTAGTAATCTTGTTGTAGTATAAATCTTATAACAAATTTGCCTGACATGACATCAATCACTTCAGATGTTAAGAAGTGTGGCAACATTCAGATCACAGATCATTTTGAACGAATAGTAAGTAGCTTAGTATGTAGTAAAGTAGTTAAGACATGTGTTTTTGTAGCCTACTGACAAACATGTAAGGATATGCCTAACTGCATGTGGAATCATGAATCAATATAACAAAATTAAACAGGAACTCAGATGTCAAGGGCTATGTCTTTCTTAGGCCTAGTGGACAAATAAATTGAGAATGTAGCAGTGAAAATCCCAGAATTCTGCTGTCAGTTTTACATCAAACTAAAAATAGAACAGTCTTGCTTTACAAGATTTTTCAAGGTTGCAACTACTGGGGTGAATATAAACACTTGTGAATGTATATTTTTGGGTTAGTGTATTTATACTGAAGGGCCACACCTCTGACCAGCTCCTTATATCTTGTCTGAGATATCATTGGAGAGGACAGATTGCATACTTGAAATATGCTTCATGCTTCATGACCAGTTAGATGCTGACAGGAAACAGGAAGTTGAAGGGCGGTGCCTTTCCATGCAGAAAAAAAATCATTTTGTAGGGCACTAATGTATTTTCTTTCTTTGTCTTTTACGTGGATCACCACTATCAGAATCACAACTCTTTACAAGGTTCCACTGATGCTATCATAACAGTACTGTAATTAATATGCAGTGTTGCACATCTACCATAGGGCCTGGTTCCTACCAGTTGAGTTGCAGGGGGATTTTAGGCCTGTTATAAGCTCAAAGCTATAGCATCTTCTGCCCCTCCCACTTGCCCTAGCCTACCTCCTCCTACCAACACATTTTCATAACTGCCTGCTTAATAAGACAATGAAATGACACATCACTGCAAAGTGAAATTGGGGATCCGATGCAGGGGCATCTCAAGTTTAATATCTACCACTGAGTCTCTAAAAATCCTGGAATTAAACATAGAAAAGATTCATCTGACCAAGCTGGTACTGAATATCACTAACTTGGTAAGAAAAATGCAAACACAAGCAATTAAAAGGAATTGTGCTAACTGATACACAACACGTCTGTTTGAGTCAAAATCATCAAACAAGCAAAAGAATTTAAGAGAAACCAAACTATCAGTCAAATGAATAAACATCTGTCTCACCACACAAAGCAGAGGCCAATTCTAACCAAAAACAGGTTTAGTGACCACAACCTTTCAGTGGGAACAGGTAGACATAAATCCCTGGTATTCAAAAGAGAGAACGACATGTGGCACTGGCAGACAGGGAAGGCTGAGACAGAGAAGCCCTTTCTTCTTCACAGAAAAAAGAAATAAGACAAACCTTTCCTGTCATTTTAAAACCATTTCTCCAATTTTAACCACCTTGACTAATAAGATAAACAACTATACCTTTAGGAGAGGGACATTCAGCTGCTTTCACGGCACTTATCTAAATGTGTCATAACACACAGATATACACTGACTGGCCACTTTATTAGGTACACGTTGCTAGTATTGGGTTGGACCTAGAACCAGACTGATAAATCGATGTGCCGATATTGTGCGCCGATATTAGCTATTTGCCGATATATTGGTATCAACGTTTATGACGGCATTAATGCCAGCATTAAAGCTTGTGAATTCCTTGAAGTAGTTATTGTGGCGGTGGTGGTCATCAAAGAACAAAGACCTGAAACTACTCACAATAGTTATTTCATAATATACATCCCACCTTGATCAGAACTTTACAATATGCAAAATATTAGAGAAAATGTTAACATTGTTTTAATTAAAAATGACTGTCGGTCGGTTATCGTTTTTTGAAATCCTCAAATATCGAAATCGGTAGGCTATCGGTCCTTAATATACCATAGAGCTTTACCCTTTTCACGTCAGAACTCTGTTAATTCTTCGTGACATAGATTCAACAAGGTGCTGCAAACATTCCTCAGAGATTTTGGTCCATATTGACATGATAGCATCGTGCAGTTGCTGCAGATTTGACAGCAACACATCATCTATGATACAAATCTCCCATTCCACCACATCCCAAAGGTGCTCTATTGGATTGAGATCTGGTGACTGGAGGCCATTTGAGTACAGTGAACTCTTTGTTATGTTCAAGAAACCAGTTTTGGATATTCAAGCTTTGTGAAATGTCACGTTATCCTGCTGGAATTATCCATTGAGAAGTCTCTATGCCTGATCCAGAGGTGTTTGGGCCAATCAAATTGTCTGGGTGGGCTTTATACAATGATGGACAGATGAGCAACGGTAATGTATTCATCCACGTCACCTTAGCATGCTTGAATTGAATTTGTTTACAATAAAAAGGCTGATTCTGCTATCGCGTTGGTTGTACAAGAATTAATTGCACAATCCAAGGTCCATCCAATTGCGTGCAAAGGCATTTTTGTCCCCATATCGGTTGAAACACGCTCCATAATCAAGTCCCAATGGCATGTTACCAGACTCACATTCTGGCTATGCCAGGCTACTGGTCTCTGGTATCAACATGGCATGTTATTGCAGAGAACTGGCTTGGCATGGCAGAGAACTGATGCTCATTGGATATTCTTTTTCCTTTTTTGGACCGTACTCCGTAAACTCAACAACCACGCCACGTTCAAAGTCACTTAAATCACGTTTTTTCCACATTCTGATGCTTGGTTTCAACTTCAGCAGATCATCTTGACCAGGACAACATGCTTTAATGCATTGAGTTGCTGCCATGCGATTGGCTGAATGAATGTCCGTGTTAATGAGCAGTGGACCATGTGTACCTAATAAACATAATAGAAGTAGCTTTTTTTGGTATTATCTATTTTTTATGTTCATTGTAGTCTACACGTTGACACTTGTTATACTTTGTATTCCTTATGATTGCTTTGGAAATACAAGTGTCCTATTTTTCATACGAAAGAATAAAGCATATTTAATTTAAGTGATTTGGGGGGGCTGCGATACAGATATTGAGAGAGGAGAGTATAAGACAGAGATGGGGAGAAAGACATGCAGACAGACGGACAGAAAGTGTTGAGAAAGAGAGATGCATGGAAAATACTCCTCAGTCTCAGTGAGCGCCTCTCCCAGGCCTCTGGTCAAGCGGAGAGCCATCACTCAACGCCAGACAAAAGACATGGGCAGAGTGGCGGCAGCCAGGCCCTCCTCCTTTTCCCCATGGTTCTGTTTCCCCTGCTATCGTCCTTCCCTCACAATGGAGGCGCAAGGCAGTTGGCCAGGCCTCAAATTCATTGGCGGCGGGGTAGGGTTACACTTGTGGCCCTCCAGAGCAGCAGCCCTAATGAGGCCTGTGTCTGCCACAGATATGGGACATGACATCAGTGATGCACAGGAGCTCTCTCTAATGATGACCCGCCGCTCTAAATATAGTCCAAATTAATTTGGTTAAGTGTCCACTATGTCAGCAGACCCAACATGGATGTAAGATGCCAGCAGAGGCTTACGATTGGAATTGAAATCAGACAGGAAGTAAAAATTGGAATATTACATCAACGTAACAGGTTATTTTTGGTCAGACAGTGTAACAACAGTTTCAGCAGTTGGTGTAAAGTGGATTTTCTGCTGTTTTAGAAATTTAGTGATGGATTTGGTTGTCTCTGCAATAAATGCAAAAAATGTATCCGTGAATCTAGCCTGGCTTGGTTTAGTTAAGGATTTACACAAACTCAAGCCATTACTTGTTTGACAAGGATGCTACACATGAATAAACATTAAACATGCACAATATTTTATTGCATCACTATCCCATCCTGTATTGCTACATCAACAGAAAGTATCTGTTCTATTTTTTGGCAATCTTCCAGTCTCAAAGAAAACTGGTCCCTTCAATAATAGTGTAAGAGAATATCCTGCAGAGTATTGAACACAGTCATGCCTCTTCTACAGTTGATCACTGAGGTGCCCTTTAGAAAGGGGCCAACAGTTTCATACATTCAACACCTCTTTATTTTCCACCTCTTATCCTCTTTCATTGACATATGTCTGGCAAAATATGTCCTTACAGTGGACAAAATATGGCATAATACAGTATATTTTTGTTTGTGTAGTCAAAACAAGATCAAGAGTACACAGTTTGTGAAAAACCCTTGTCAGAAAGGCAGTATGGATCCAAGGTGAAGGCGAGTTGTGTTGTTGGTAGTTTTGTGTGATAGCGAATGATTGGGGATGAATGGGAAATAAGTGAGGTAAATAAATGTAGTTATACGTTTTCACAATGTGGTTGTTTCACAGATGGGAATGTTTCGACACATTGCTTGTGAATGAAACGCCATTGCAAAATACTGTGGAGCCATGAAGCAGCAGCCTATCAAAACCCAGTAGATGTCATCTGCTGTGCTGTGAATTTACTCAGTTAAACCGTAGTGTTTTTCAGTTTTCATCTTAATTTAACTTCTTTTTGCTATTTAAACAAGGTGTCATGGATAGAGGAAGAACGAGGGGAGGATTTTCCAACTGTGCGTAGACACTCCTCAGTCCTCTCTTGGCATCTTTACTTGCTAAAACTATGTTGTACAACAGTGAAGATGAGGTTGATGAATTTACAGTTTTGTGTGACAAATAACACGTACTGAAGAGAATGTCAGCTGCTGCCCTTTAGGCTAAAGTACAGTGGGACAGTGAAAAGCACTTCTCTGTCTTTGTGAAGGGGGCCTAAAGAGGGCATTGGCTTGAGAAATGACCGAGCTAAACAAAAAGAAATATCCGTAAGGTTGTTCTCTGAAGAGAGTATACCGCAGCTTTGTACACACACACACACACACACACACACACACACACACACTGATCCCTTCTCTTTTGAGCCTTTGAGGCGATGCCAGTTGTAGTGCCCCTCTTTTTCTTTCCTTCCTCCTCCACGCTGTCACTGGCACTGAGAGCAAGGCAAGAAGTTCCCTTTTTGTCCGATTGCTTTTTAAATGAAGGGAAAAGACTGTTCCAGTAGAGCTGGAGTGAAGCCCCCTAACCCTCCCTCCCTGCCCTGCCATCCTGCTGCTGTGAGCGCACAGAGTGGTAACTGAGATGAGGAGCGATGCTCGAGCGCGATAAGGCACAGAATCCGTGAGAGTGCTCCAGACGAATGGAGCCAGGCCTCGTCTGGCGGCAAACCAACCCCTGCATGTTATTAAGTCTGTTTGACCACACGCACTTGCTGTTCATTAAGTCTCTCCAGGTGTGTGTGTGTGTGTGTGTGTGTGTTTTCAGGGCTTTCATGTTTGACCAGTTTTCAGTAATCTGTCACTGTCCTATTTAGTCCCATTGGGGATATTATTTGCATGTACGTATAAGGATGTGGAAATGCATATGTTTTACACTCTCAGAGATGCATCTCTTAATCATGAGAATTATATTTCTTAATAATGACACAATGGTGGCGAAGAGGAACACACATGACTCAAAGTTCGAAACAACAGCTAAACACATAAAAGTAAAATAAAACTCTGATATCTAACCACTTGTTATTAATCTTATATTATGATTAAAAATATAGTTGGTATTGCTTTTAGTATACAGACTTACCTAGTGCTTTCTCGTAAGATTGCTTTGACTTGGTTTAATAAGAGTTTGATTTATTTTAAGATGTCTTATCAAGACAAATTTGCTAAACACACTGGCAGCCAAATTTGCTTGTTTTTTAGACAAATTTGGTTAATGCACATAGAAAGCGCTAGGTTTGTGTTGTCATACTAAAAACAATACCAACTGGATTTGTTTTTATTTGGATGTTTCCATGGAAAAGAGTAGAAGGAGTGGGCAGCTTTTACTGGAGGAAAATGTCCTTCTCTTCTTCCCATGGTAGGTGCCCCGTGGGAATCTGATATTGATCATTAGAGACACACCACCCAAACAGACGCTGTGCCAGACAGACACCCTGCCCAGTCCAGCGACTACAATGGGCTGGCATTTATTTGGCAGGGGATGAGATGATGTCAGTTTTCGGTCAGATGTCTGTCAGTGGACTGGATGAGGTGCAGCCACAGGGGATCATGTTTTTCCTAATGACGTCTCCTTCTTATAGAGGTGTTTACTGAGAGACTGTATTGAGCTCCGTTACTAATATCTTAGTGTAGAATTCTAATGTAGTGGAACAGAAAGCATCTCAGAAGGTCAAGTGGAAGTGTAGTGGGAGTCTTGTTGAAGTGAGTGGTCAGAACAGAAGATGGAGCCTCTCTGAACCCATCGTGTGTGTGTGTGTGTGCGCGCTCGTCTGGATGTGTGTGTGTGTCTGTATATGCGTGTGTGTGTGCACTCTGGGCCTCCCAGCAGTCCTTCCAATGTCACTCGGTCGTCATGACAGTGACACAGATGCCCCCATGAGAATGCTAGCGAAATTGCTATCATCAGAGCTATTTGCGGACGGGGCCACTGCACTGGAGGGATGAACACTCTGCATCTTTTTCTCTCCTTTCACCTCTTCTTCTCAATTATCTTCTTGCCAGAGACGTCCATTTTGGCAGTGCTTTGTCTTGCAGAGATGTGCATCTAGCCTATGTAGAGGTGTGGTGTAAGCACTCACACACCACTTGACAATTTGGCTCTCACACCCGTCTTGAGCCTCTTCAAGGTGTTGTAAGCCTTATGCAGTGAAACCCAGATGAAGGAAGGGGCCTGGGGCTTCATCACAGAAAAAAATCCTAACTGCTTGTCCTATCTTAACTTAAGCTTCAAAGATGGGAAGAATCCTATCTCCCTATTACAAAAGCAGTTCCTAAACTCATGGCTGTGTCTTCTCTTATCTCAGACCTCTTATCTTTTCTTAACTTAAGAAATCCTATAACTTTGAATTCGATTTTCTCGATTTTGATTTTTAACTGGTCTGAAATGTGCATGTGGACAGTTCTTTAGGTTTATAATGGCATAGTATTAGTATAGTTAGTGAATCACTCTTGCTCTATTGTGGTTAAGTTTTCTTGGTGCTAATGTTTAGGGCTTATTTTGCCACTACATTGATTAATATTAATGTTTCCTTGGGCTTTCTATAAAGTGAGCAGGTTTCGTACTCTAGCGGGGTCCTTTGAAGAGTTAATACCTCCTCTATCAACATTTAAGTCTTAAGCTGGGTCTGTGTGGGGGACTTTTCTCTCATTCCTATCTTTAGCGTTTATCGCGGGGAGCTACTTTCTGTCTGTCTGTCTGTCTGTCTTTCTATCTCTATCTATCTCTCTCTCTCTCTCTCTCTCTCTCTGTGTGTAGTCTTCTCATCATAAGTAAAAAGGCCTTCTAGAAAGTCTAAGCTGGGTTTGTGTGGGGGACTTTTCTCTCATTCCTATCTTTAGCGTTTATCGCGGGGAGCTACTTTTCTGATGTGTGCTTATGTTTTCTGATGTGTGCTTATGTTTGATAGCGGTCTTGACACTAACAAGGTCCTGTCCTTTCTCTCTGGCTAGCAGACTCATACAGTCTCTAAATATGTCTAAACAGTGGTGTAGTCTACGTGATACACAGGACTATGCAATATACCCATTTAAAAAGCATCGTCATCTCAGTATACCCACTTAAAATAGGCAAGGATACATATTAACTTTTGGGGTTGATCACAGTATAGCCACTACAGCTAACTAGACTACACCACTGTGTCTAAATATGTAAGTCTATGCCTCTCTGTCTTTTGGCTTCACAATTATTGTAAGAATTTTAGGCCTTGAACGGGTCTTTTGAGAGGGCTTACTTATCGACCCCCTCTGTTCTCATACCTCAATGTATCACACTTTCTTTGTATGGCTGTGTAGCCCACGGCCCTTGACACACACACACACACACACACACCACAACCACAAAGGCTGTGCAAGTGCAGCCTGATGCTTCAGCGTCAGCCCACCTTTTCAACAGAAGCCTTGACATTCGGGGATTTCCTCAGTACACTAAGGCTCTTTGGCAAATTTGCATTCGATGTGCACAAGCATGACATACCTCTGATTCAGTAATAGGGTCCAAAATGAAATGTACAAATATGCTCAATTTTTACCTGTATTAGTTTATTAGTCAATCAGTTGTATGGATCTTTTATCAGTTTCATATTTCAGTCAAGGAACTTTTTGTAATATCTATGTCTCCGTGATGCAGGGTTAGCATCTCTCCAGCTTGCTTTTCTTTGAGCACATTAGCAACTTCTACACAAATACCAGAAAACTTTAAGTAGCACAGGGGTGTATACACTGTATTTACATAAGGAATGTAAATAAGCTTATTCTCTTTTACTGACTTTTTGGGATATCTTAGCCCCCCCCCCCCCTTCCTTGATCCTAAAGGCATCATGTCTTTTTTTTTTTTTTTCTTACTTCAAAAAGTAAAGCCTGTCATGTACTGCACCTGCTAGTGTGTTTGCTATTGCTTCTGCTCATGTTTGTGTGGTGCTGCCATCCGCAGGTGAAGCTGGTGAACTACATCAGCAGGCAGCTCCAATGCAAGCAGCGCGTTCCAGAGAGCGAGAGGAGCCCAGCGCTGGACAGCTACCCGCACCTGGGGGACTGGCTTCGCACCATCAACCTGAAACCAGAGATCATTGAGGTGCGGCATATTGTGTGTGTCTTTGTGTGCCATATTGTGTGTGTTGTGACAGTGAGTTGGAATATCTGTCTGTCTGTCTGTCTGTCTGTCTTTCTTTCTTTCTCTCTCTCTCTATCTATCTCTCTCTCTCTCTCTGTGTAGTCTTCTCATCAGAAGTAAAAAGGCCTTCTAGGGATGTCACGGCAGAGAGATACCCAAATGAAATATGATCTGTGAACAGCCATATGTTACCTTAACGCTTGGCAGCGCTCCCTGGGCTGATGGCTACCTTAGATCTGGGATCAGCTGGAAGAGCTTTAATTTACTTAAGTAATTGCTTGCAACTGGAAGACAGTGGCGTCTGCTTCAGGTCTCAGATGGAGATAACCCAGGAACCACAGCGTAAGGCAGAATTGTATTATGTTCCGTCACTGGTATAATTTATGCAGTAGATGTATTAAGGTGTTTAACCTGTCAGACATTACTAGAACAAGCATGTTTCAGTGTTGAGGTTTGAGTGAAAGTTACAAAATATTCTCTTGCAAATTAGTATCAAGACTCACTTCAGCATAGCAAATATTCTAATTTTCCTCCTGAGGGAAATTGTGAAGAAAGTATGTGAATTAAGAATGGTTTGGTCAATTACTCCTACAATTCCCACTTCTACTCCAAATGAAATAATTGTCCTGCTTGATGTTGACTTTGTGTTTGTGATGATCTCCATTGTTGTTCATGATGCTAAATGGCATGGAACTACCTTATGATCAATGCCTCTATATATATAAAAAAAATGTATCTGGTTTGCGTGTTCATGAATCTACCGTAGTGGTATATCGGCCACAGTGTCTGCAACCAGATACTTCTTAAAGGCCTTTCCCTGTAATTAACTTAATGACCAAAGATACTGTGTCCTCACATGTGGCCAGTGACTACCACTGCCATTGAAGTCATTCCTTGTGTTCCTGCATGTTGACAGTAACAACAGTAGACGTGAGAGAGAAACAAAGAGGGAGGGAGAGACGGAGCACAGAGCAAATGAGAGAAGGAGGTATGGTGAGATAAACAGAGTGAGAGAGAGAGGAGGAGGAGTGAGAGTCAGACATGAATATGCCTTCGTGAGCCGCATAGTCAGATGCAGGTTAGTATATTGAGGTTCAGTGGGAGACTCTGCCTGAGTCACATTCCAGCCACACACCCGATACAGCACTCTAATCCAAGGGAATGTGCTGCGTCAGTCTCTCTGTTTCTGTCTCTTGCTCACACACACACACACAAACAGACACACAAACACACACACACACACACACACACACACACACACACACACACACACACACACTCCTCCTCTCCCTCTATTTTTACATCACAGGGGGCGGGCTGTCGCCTCCCCCCGGCTGTCACGCAGTCTCCCCCTCTGACTGGGCAGAACAGGAGCAGAAGTTCCCCTGCTCCGCTGTTTAGTACTCGCCTGAGCCAATCTGATGCTCCGCAACGTCTCATGAAGGGGTTGAAAGAAAAGGAATAGGAAGAGAGAAACTGACAGAGACAGAGAGTGGGAGAGCGGGATAGAGAGAGAGAGAGAGAGAGAGAGAGACTGGAAAGAGAAGGGAGGCTCCCAGTCCACGCTGTTGACTTGGCTGACACATGGGTGTGTGTCTCTTTATGAGTGTTGTGTACATCGGACCCTCCTGAGGTATGTGTGTGTGTGTGTGTGTGTGTGTGTGCTCGTTGCTGTTCGTTCCTGTTGCTTGTGGAAATTGATGTGTGGTGTTTGTCCTGAACCTGGAGTCCCATGCATCCCATTCTAAAAATGGCAAAAACTTCAGTCCTTAAACACAGGAATTGTAAAATGTATCTGTAGTAGAAATAATAGTGATTGTCTCAAGAAAGTCATATGACTGTGTGAATGACTATTTTCAACTGTGGTTTGCCTAAACATTTGCCTCACCATCATCAAAGAAAGGATTTTCCTATATATACATATGTATAAACCATTTACATAAACAATGGTGCTTTTCTTAAGAGCTTTTAGCTAACAGAAGCTATTGATTTGCTGTGGTGCCTCTGCCTCTGTGACTCCCATGGCTGGAATGCACAGGGCTAGAGCCTGCAGGACATTTGGCACCAATGGCTGTCTGTTCTGGTTAGAGAAGATTTGCCACCAAATAATGAAGTTAGCTGCCTCCCTCATTCCCAGGCAGCACAAACCAAACCTTCATCAGAAGATGTGAAATATGGCCACAAGCGTCACCCCCACCCCACCCCACACCACCTCACCTCTCCTCTGTTACTGTTTATACATGATGTGGACAGGAATCTCCCTCTGGGCAGGCAAGATTGGGCTAGCCTATGACAGGGATTTGCATCATCGAATTTGCATCATTGCAGCCTTCCAACAGTCAAGTTCTTGGGTGTGCGTTTGTGTGTACCCACAGGTGTGAACATATTGAGGTGTTTTTGGTCACACATGATTTAGATCTGAAGATTATTTGTGTTACTCGTTTGGAAGAAGTGTAGGAAGCATATTGTGAATCATAAAATCTTGTCTAAATTAGGGCTTTGACTCCGAACTTCGTTATTCGAATATAATTCGATTATTTAAAAATTAAAGATATTCGAACGAATTTTAGGGATCTCTTAATATTCAAACCTGTAGCCTATGGAGATAATTTATATAAATGTATTTGGTTGTAAACGTTGTTTTCAATTCAGATTCCGAGGTTTTTTTCACGCCTGGTAAAGTAAAATCGTGAGCTCATTAGCAAGGCTATTATTAGTCATCTGGGCTCCTGTAGGTGACGTTAGCATCCTGGCTGGTTCGCGCTCGTAGTCTATTGACAGATACACTGCCCTCTGGTGGACAGAACATATAGAACTTAAGTTTGATACCAATATCGGTCTTACTGAAGACATTTAATGGTTAAAATATTATTAATACATATTCGAATATATTCGAATTTTTATATTAATAAACAAACGAACTTCGAATATGATTTTTGGGCAAAAGTCAAAGCCCTAGTCTAAATCTTCCATTGGGTTAGACATGTATTTGTACACATATATGTATCCGTAAGCTGGTGAGTGGAGCATAAAGGCCTACACCTTTAGGGGTCTACACATCGGTGGTGGTCAGTAAAGTTCCCCTTTCACTGTTATTTTTGTTGTTGTATAACTTTTCTTGATCATCCTCATAACCAGTCATGTATTAAATAATCCATATTTGGCTTAGTGGTGCAGTTGTCCCCCTTTGAAACAGGCCTATGTAAGGAACTGTTGTCATGAAGTCACTTTACAAGGTGACTGAGCAAGTTGAATATTGGACGGTATTGACTAATCTAAATTCGGTGTGTGTTCCTTCATCCCCTCCCACCTGAACCTCCCAACGTCATTTAAAACCTTGGTTCTCCAAAGCAACGAGTGAGACACTGCTCATACACTAAAAATGGGGAAAAGCTATATATATGGGGAAAGCTTTCCAGCGACTGTGTGTGTGGGGGGGGAGGGGGGGCATAACTCCACCCTCATCAAGAGCTATTGATGATCACCCATTGCTCATCATTATCCCAGTAAGTAGCTTTCAGAATGAGCCAACAAATCAGACAGATTCAAATGACACAGCTAATGTATAAGAATAGAAATAAGTGGTGACAGGGTTTATGTAGGCAGACTGGTTTTCAGGCTTAAATAGAGATGTCTTTAACCAGACATGCAAGAGTGTGATAGCACTTGTATTGTACCTACACTGTAGTGCCACTCCTCCCAGGACCTGTAATTATGCACATCCCCATGGGAACCTTGCTAGAAACAGAATTCTGAGAACTAGGGTTTTCCCAGGTTGAGGAAGCACTGATGGTAAATCCAGTTGTGAAGTCATCTGAGAGCAGGAAAGAAGTGTTGCATGACCTGACTGGTACAAGACTTTACTGTATACTCCTATATACTATGTTTTTATAAGCTTTTTGAACTGGAAGATGAAGGCTCTTTTGTATGCCACAACAACCTACCCTTTTTTTGTAACACATGACCAGCTCGGCACAGCACATATGAAGGACATGGTTAATCTACCCAAAGTGGCCCTGGAAGTAACATAACAAGGGGCCTGATAAGATTCATTTAATCAGGAGCTGCCATTGCTTTTTTTTTTTTTTAAATGTTGCCACTGTTTAGTACAGAGTTCAGTACAGAGTCTCAGTATCAGTGTGTTTTACAGCAGGGAACCAGTGTGGGTCTAATGTTGTTGGTATACACAGACATACACAGATTCCAGACATATCGCTAGTGACCGTTGACACTTTGATAGCAATTGTACTTTCCAAAGTTTGTATTGTACATATTTACAGCCATTATGATTTTGAAATGTACCATATTGTATTGTATATCATATACTGTGATAATGATTGTATTTCATAAGAACCTTTCTGATATTAGATATAAATGCTGCCACTGAACATTATACAAAGATTAAGATTATATGGTATCATAATCGATCGTAATTGCTTTGTCAATATTTTTTCTCAGAATATTAAGATGAATTTTAGTCATATCACCCATCCTTACTTAGAAAACTATTTCACCAGAGAGGTGTTGACCTGACCATTTAGGATTAGTTTTGTACCATTAGTAGCCTGTAAAGGGTGGCAAGAAGCATCTTGTCAAAAACCAAGAGCTACCTGTTTCACAAGAGAGGTGAGATAGCCAAGAGGCATACAGTATGATGTCACTGAAACTTGGGAGGGAGACGTTTCCCAGATCTGTAAGTATTTATTTTGCATTGGGGAGGGGTGTATGTTTGTGAAACACTGGCCCAGTGGGGTCGG
Source organism: Alosa sapidissima (assembly GCF_018492685.1). Taxonomy (NCBI): domain Eukaryota; kingdom Metazoa; phylum Chordata; class Actinopteri; order Clupeiformes; family Clupeidae; genus Alosa; species Alosa sapidissima. The sequence continues at coordinate 4,473,173 of NC_055971.1, forward strand.
GGGCGGGAGTAGGGGCAATCACGGTTGTTTAGATACCACTGTGGCATGTCAGCAAGAACACATTGGTTGCCTGGCAGAAGCCTGAAAAAAAGAAAAAGACTGTGCAAGAGACAGGAAGGGAGACCAAGGGAGGGTGTTGTGCTGAAGAAGGGGTGGAGAGAGGGAATGAGAGAGAGAGAGAGAAAGAAAGAGAGAGAGAAAGGGAAAAGGGCTGAGTTGCAGAGCTCGGCTAACATAGCGTGACTGAAGTTGAGTGAGGTGGTGTAGTCGCTGGCTGCCGTTTCTGGATTATGAAAGACGGAGATACAACACTTCTGTTCTAAACCCTGTAATGGTATTGTGTGTTTTAAATAACTTTATTACTATAGAATAAACGTTGAAATACATCTGAACTAGTCCTGAAGCCTTTTTCTGTATCTAGCTATCACTTTTCTCATGTTTATGGCAAGTGAATTGTAATCTTGGGTCAGTAGACAAAATCCTCTTCATCTGTAAACATTGACTTGTTTATGAACAAGTTGTTGAAATGTCTTCTCATATATACTCTCAAAATGAGGCTTGGTGAGAAGACCTCTACTGAGTTTTGAACTAGTGTGACACATGTCCTCCTTGGAGCTGCTGCTGCTGCGGTGGCTGTGTCTGTGTTCCTCTTGGGCTAAATGCACGTCCACACTTAGATAGATTTGATGTCTGTTAGTGTGCAGTATGTCCAAACTCTTAGTCTTCTGCTAGTCGTGTTAGCCTGTGTTCTTTCTCCATATGTGTCCCCGTGTCTCTTGCTGTCAGCGGAGTTTCACATGGACCTCTGTACCTAGCTGCATACAGGGAGGGTCCAGACACCTGGATTCTTGTTTGTTTAATGATTTGTGAAGGGTGCTGTCTTGGGCGTGTTGGTGTTGTTATGAGTGGTAGTGAGGATACAGTCTTGTTCCGTGTCTTGGGTGAGAATATGTGTTTGTGTGTGGAGAAGGGGTAGATACTTTGTTGTGTTTATTTGAGGGAGTATGTGTGGTTGGTGGATCCATGACATTGTTTATCTCCTTGTGAGCCACACTTCCCTCTCTTCTGTGAAACATCAGGCCTAAACACAGCTAGTGTGGACATGTCCAGACCCTACCCTGGTATGAGCATGCATCAACCTCTTTTAAGGCTTTGTGGCTTCGTGGCATAGCTTGGCTTCTGTGCAATATTATTTTGCAATGATACACATTCTACACGCAGAACTGCACACTCATTTTAACGCATAGTGTAATGATGGATTTGGATGGCATGCCTACATAAACAGATAAGTGCAGATATTGATACCAAGGAGCCATATTGTTTTCATCTGTGCTTTTAGGAGTTTGCTTTGACTAAATCTGTGATAATGTAGATCAGTAGATAATGCCTTGTGTAGAAATAGGTCAGGTTTGATGTCATCTATCAAACCAAAACAACTGTGCACGGCTGTTTAACAGATGATGTCACCAAGTGTATGAGCTGGCAACCACCTTAAGATCAAGTGCTCTTTACTCATCTCAGCAACCAGCAGCATCATAGTTTCTATATGAGTCGTAGTGGAGGGACCCTATGGCTTGTGTGGGCAGTAGGGTAGGCTGGAGCCGTCTCCCTGGCCGGAATACATCTGACGCCCTCCAGCCATCTCTCCCGGACGGGCTCCATTAACTTTCAGAACTCACTGCTTGATGGATGGATGTGGTTATGGAACATGCTGTACTGATAAATATTGATTATTAGTTGACCCCAAAACGGCTGTTGGCTTCATTACAATGTGTCACCAATGTGTATATTGGAGAAGTTTATCTCATTTTGTATGCTCTCACAGGTCCCAGTGTTTGACCGGGGAACAGACAGAGGCTAGTAGCAGTTAGAACTGCTGACCAGTGCTTTGCTCGGACTGTAGCCGTGGCTCTTCAGTGTATATTCTATGCAGTGGGGTGTTCTGTTTCTCTGTGATCTCGGTGATGGTCTTTTTCCCTCCCATGCAGGCTTGAGTCAATAAGATAACAACTAGGCTACTACTACCTGTGCAGCGCTGCAAATGCACAAATACTGGCCAAACTGCTTTATTTCTGGCAAGCAAACAAAGGGGCCTGGAAATAGCCACGGCTAAAAATAGGAGCTGTTGTCACCAGCTGGTGCAGCTCTGAACCCCCACGTGAGCAAGACAAAAGGTGCCCAGCTGAAGAGGCAGGTTAATTGCTTTGTCAGACACACCCTCAGGCCAGAGTCTGAATGCCCAAGGGGCTGTGCACACGACGCCGTTTTTTGTGAAACCGGTGAGGTTTTGTTAATGGTTACGCCTTGCATGTACACGACGCCGGCAGTTTAGGAGACTGAAACCGACAGCTTTTGAAACTGGCTTCCGAAGTGGGAACTTTTGAAACCGCCGGCTAACTTTCGCCATGTAGACGCCTGTAGGTGCGAAGCCGGCAACTTTATGACGTCATAGCCCCACCTCTCAACTCAGCCACGGCACTCGACCTGACATGTTGCTTGTCAAAACAAACAAAACCATTTATTTATCATATTAAAATGTTTTTCTTTCCCCTGTCATGATTTATGTGCACAATGTAGCCTATCAGCCTTTAGTGGCTAAGTTAGAAGCACACGTTAGCTTAACTTAGTTAAAGGAACCGTATGTAAGAAATGTATTTCAATTAATCATAAAATGGCCCTGATATGTCACTAGACATTAAGAAATCATGTTCATTTAAAATACTTATATCACTGACAACAGTAGTCCGGCCAGGATATTGTCATTTAAAAAGTGAAGTTGCAGCCCTCAACTGATGTTGATGTTGTCATATTGTGTTTTGGCCTGATGCGCCACCCTCCACCTATCTACTAATCACAAAGTCAATAGTGTTTCGGCATCCGGGGTGCCAACAGTCAGAGTGGAGGGGAAGGGGATACACCGCTCTACAGTAATTTGAAAGTGATTGCAGTACCAGTTTTGACCACAATCTTACATATGGTTCCTTTAAACATTAGCTTACTGCATGTTAGTGTTTTCTCCAGTGGTGCTCAGACCTAATGCAATGCGTAGGCTAAGCATTTGAAATTTCACATAGCAGTCACATACCTTGAAAATGAACTTTATTAGTTTAACAGTTGAATTGAAAACCGAATTGTCTGTAGTCTCCCTTATTTCATGCGACTGCTTAACCAGAGCACTTATTAGACATTCTCTGGCTTAACAAACTGTTTCAACAATGTTTTCTTCTACGCGATTCATGCGAAATTATCGTGAAGCTTTGCACAGCGGCGCCATCGACTGGTCTGGCATATGCACTACTCTGTGTGTACACGCGAGGTTTTTTCTTGCCGGAGTCGTTAAAGGTGTGAAAGCGGTAAGAGAAAATCCACCCGGCGGTGTCGTGTAAACGGCCTCTTAATGTGCTAGGTTTTCACGATGGTTCATACAGTGATTTTATTTCTATATCTGTGAGGTGCTTCAGACAAAAGTACAGGTAAAGCCAGGTCCCAATACCATGACCGTGGTGTTGTTGCCACCTTACTGACTGGTGTTACTGGTTAAGTGTAGTGGTATGCTATTGTCAGTGAACTTTTAAAAGCATGTTGCTATATGGGATGAAATGGTACGGTATCCATTCATCCATTTGAATGAATTCTAATCAAAATTGAACACCCTTGTTTACAAAGCCCAATAGCGCTAGCCTGTGAATGACGATTGGTATGGGGGTTACAAGATGAGACATATTACAAGTGTAGCACAGAGATCAGCCTACCGTTGCAGTTTTTCTTTGGCTAAACAGATTTGAAAGAAGATTAGTCTTAGAGCGGGTTGTACACTTATTGATGATCTATCTGTTCTGGATATGAGTGCACGCTAAGCATGGCAGACAACAGATTGACAAATGTTGACTGTTTGTTCCCCTAAAACAAATAAGGCAACAAGACATGGAGTCAGGAAAAGTGTTAATGCTCACATGCCCTGAACCACAAACCTATCGGATGATGGTTAGAAAAAACATAATGGGTACATACTTGTTGCTGTTGCTGATGCAGGCCTATAAATGAGCTCCATGGTGTGGTGGTGCCTGTTGGAGGTCTATAAATAGTTTGCTTTATCACCTTGGGATCTACTGTCTCCCTGTGTCTCCAGCTATATGGTTAGACAGGCAGCATGTTGATTATGCTATGTTGATATGCGCAGGTTACATGGATAAGCACAACACAAATGGGCATACAGTATGTGTATGTGTGTCTGTGTGTGTGGATGCATGTATGTCTACGGTAATTAATTTCATTGTAAATAAGACACATTCTCTGAGCTCATATTACATTTATAGGCCTGGGATGATGCATATCTGAATGATCTCATGATGAATCATAGTGATTTGCACAGTGATTTTGACAACTATGAAATCTAAGCCTTTTCTGAGTACCTCTGCAGCTTTTTAAGGACTTATTTATATGATGATGCATGCATGCGTGTGTAGTGGTATCTGAAAAGTGCTTGAAACTTGACCAAACTTGACATGAATTGAATTCTCCTGACGTAATGCATCCATGGAACACTAATGACTGGAGGGTGACAGTAATCCTCATCCTCAATGGTTACTGAATTGCCCTACTCTTGTTATGGCCAGCCCAGCCCAGCCCAGCCCAGCCCGAAGATCTTACCTAGTGAAAATTAGAACCAGTTACTGGCTTTTCTCACTGAATGAAAAGATCATCTCAAGGGAGAGTCAGTTGCTAGGTAAAGAGTATCTTACCGTAACGTAACGTAACAGTATTATAATGCACTCCCTCTTATGTAAGAATGTGAATGCATCACTGAAATATCACTGAAAGCTAATATTAAAAGAGGATCCAGAATAGCCCGTGCGTCCTTGAAATGCAGACCAAGTCAAGTGAGCTGTGCGCTTTTGGTGGTCATGCGTCACCTGTGGGTTGTGTCCCATATGGTTCCCTCAGGACGTTTTGTGTTGTTGTTCACCTCTCATGTGGCCCTGCCTGTGCTGTTGTTCACCTCTCATGTGGCCCTGCCTGTGCTGTTGTTCACCTCTCATGTGGCCCTGCCTGTGCTGTTGTTCACCTCTTATGTGGCCCTGCCTGTGTTGTTGTTCACCTCTCATGTGGCCCTGCCTGTGTTGTTGTTCACCTCTCATGTGGCCCTGCCTGTGCTGTTGTTCTTGATCATTGGTTCATTAGGAGCAGGTAGCCCATGTGAAGAAGCCTTGACATGCAGCTGCTCCTGCAGCAGAGGGAGAATGAGTCTGAATGGGGGCTCCCTGGCCTGTGGGATTCTCATTCTGTGACTTGGTGTGTTGGTGTGATAACTGCATGGTCTTGATTTAGTTGGACACCGTTGTGGGCATTTGAGGAGAGAGATGGAGAGTGGGTTTGGGAAATGACCTCAAGCTGGACCCAAACCTCATAGGCACTAGACCCGTATGTGGTAGAGGGTGCCGACACCACTGCTGCGCTACAGCTTCCCCCAGTAAAACTGACCTCATATCTGCCTTTGCTGGTCAATTAAATCTAGGTATGACCATTTTTTTTAGATTATTAAGTTGGAATAAAAATAAGTATTATTAGGAATACCATTATGTTTTCATTTAGTTTCAGGGTGCCCAACAGAGCCCAGTATTGCAGAGCAAACACACAGGTAGTGTGCCAAAGAAGGAATGCCCACATTAGCATACAGACATTTGGATCCAAAAACACTGAGAAGTAGTTAAGATTCAGAAGACTCAGGTCACTAAGACCAACAACCAAAAATGACGGTGTTCATCATTTCCACATTACAATGTTTTAGGGTGGGAATGCAAATGCAGAATCACTTATATATATTGCAATTAAATATTGTGGGGCTTGTAAGGGATGCACTAATACCACCAGTCAATGACCCATTCATTGCCTAGTTCCTGTCTACACAAAGGTGTCATACAGATCCATAGATCTATTTTTAAAAATGGAAGGACGCTTGGTGAGTGGGTAGCATATTCCATTATTATTTGATTTGTGGCCTGTCATATGTATTATTTATTTACCCTTTTTATTAGTTGGTGGAATGCTATCTTGTGCTTGTCTCCTCACCTGCACACACCTGTCACTCACAATAGAGTCTGCAGCTTAGCAGTTCTCACTTTTTTGTGAATAGGACTTAGGAAAAAGCTTCTAGTTATAAACTTTTAGTGTGACAGGAAAACTCTGTAAAGTGCCTCGTGCCTTCCCAAATTTGTGCGTTTGATCTTCTAATCGCCACATTTGCACACTAGTTGTGCCTCAGTGAGTATGACATAACACTGCTGATAGCATCTTGCGATGAGCAATTGCAGAAAAAGATCACAGATAACATTCACCAGAGTTAAATGACTGCACTATTGAGGTAAACATGTGCTTTGGAAGTTTTCATTATTCAGAAACGTTGAAACTTAAAGGGCAAAGAAATGACTAAAGAAAAGTGACATTTGACTGGCAGTGTTTCTGCCTGGTGACTAGGAGCATCATGTGTCCCTGCCACTGCTCATGCTGTCCCCCTCTATTAGCTCACCATGGAAACAAGGCTGGGAACAGACGGATGCTTTCCAGACAGTTAAGCCTCTGACGCCCGTCTCTCGGCCCTCGTGTCCTACTCTTTAGAGCGGCAGGATTGTGAGGGAATCCTGTCTGGTTCTCTGCAGGAATGCAGTAGGATGTGGGCTAGAACGGTCTTTACCTTCTGTGCCAAATGGCTCAAGAGTTGTGAAACTGAAAAGCAAGCGAGATTTTGACTGCGAGAGCGGATGTGTTGTATAGATGTGTTTCTCGTGCCCCGTCGTTGCTGCTGCCCCAGAGGGCTATGCGGCAGGTGAGAGACGCCAGGTGGACTATGTCACTCCAATTCTGTAGTCTAGAGCAGCAGTCCCCAACCACCGGGCCGCGGGACATTCCTAACCGGGCCGTAGCCTACGACATGAGTTTTAAAAAAATGCATGCAAACTAAACTCAATTTAATTCGCAATAATGTCACGTTTTTACATGGCATAGGCCTATATGCAGTTGTTTTTGCATTTTGCAAGGTCTATTTTCTTACGTCTGTCTGTCCTGCCTTCAACACTTTACATATTGCCTTCAGCCCTGCGCAGCCTCAGGTCAGCTCACTTTACTTAATTAGTTCTTGGCGAACGGTAGTGTCACACGAAGTTAGCTAAACTGCTAGAATGAGCAACAAAAAACAAGCATCTTTAGCAGGTCACTGGCCAGAGTGTTCGAGAGCCGCTGCAGAGATTTCTTTTTGCACATTTTAGTGATGAGGACTGGGTGTCAAAACTCGCTTACCTGTGTGGCATATTCGGGTTGCTTAATGACCTCAACCTGTCACTCCAGGGGAGCAGGCCCGGATCTAGGCTGCTCATATTAGGGGGGCAAATAGAAATTTGGGGTGGACACAATGAATAACCCCCCCTCAGTTTCTACCTACAAATGCCTTACTTTTCACCTTAAAACCTGTATCTAATAGCAAACATGACATATTACATAGAACTGTTAATCATAGACCTGATTTTAATATTTACAGATATCTAGGCTATATTTAACATTTATTTTCTATGTGGCCTGTTATGAAATCATGTATTGAACAATTAAAGCACAGTTCAGCTTTAAGAAACTCAAATAGTCTACATGCATGCTTAGCATTTTGTCATCTAATGATGACAAAACTCTTAGTCAGCTGATTTTAATATTTACAGATATCTTGGCGATATTTGTAACATTTATTTTGTATTTGGCCTGTTGTGAAGTCATGTATTGGACAATTTAAACACGCTGTGAAACCTGAAGCCCAAAGTTGGAGACATGCATTAGACATTGCTGCAAATGTAAAACCGGATCACTCTGGAATGGCTAACTGTACAGGGGAATGCTTTACACCTTTTTATTCGGTAAGGTCTGCTGTTTCTTCTAATATATGGTTTGTCATGTGTTCGGGAAAAATTCGTGAAGTATTCCACCGAGATGAATGGGTAGGGAGATGGGTGCAGAATGTAACATGATAAATTAAAGTTACTTTTCTCGCGAACCGTTTACCACAACTTGCGGCCAACATCTTTTAAAAGCTGAGAAAAAGCTTTCGTGTGATGTGATACATGTAATATCTTTGTGAAGAGTAGGCTATCGGAGTATAGGTTATTTCAGCAAAGAATGGGTGAATTTGGACGCACTTTCTTTATTGCCGTGCGCTGTCACATTCTCCACTGCGTAAAAGACATAGGCTAAATTAATTTGCGTTGTGAATGCTAAGCTTAAGCAGGCCATAGGCTAAATAAAAATCGCTAGTCGGATGCAAAGCAGAATATAGAAAGAAATGGGCACCAAGGCCACAGTGGCCTGTGAACCTCCGATTTTCAAAGGGACATCACGGCCAACGCAAGGGGCAACGACGTGGCCCCCGTAAAATTCCCACCCTGCTTATAACAGTTAAGGAATGACCAATGTTAACAAACTAACTGGCTAGATCACCTTAGAAAGCTAACATGCACATTAGCTAAAAACAAACCTTAATCAAACGAGAATAATACAAAAAAGGTCTTTATTTAAACCAGCAACAAGAATCTATATTACATCTAGTAGCCTATAACCTTTATGGAAATATAGCTAAGCCCTCTCTACTGAAGTATGAAACAGCAAGTGATGCACTCAGTGTGGAATGGTAGGGGAACGTGTCGCTGCTGCTCCGGTAGCTTATTTATACTATCCAACCAGCAAATCAGCACCCTCGAAATTCAGACGGGACGAATTAGAAAAGTGTGATTGGCAGATTCAATAGCTGTCAATTAAAATTGACCAATTAGGTGGGGCAGAAGAAATATTTGGAGGGGCATTGCCCCTCCCAGCCCTATTCTAGATCCGGCCATGCAGGGGAGAATGACGACTGTCTTTAAACTGGCAGATAAAGTCGCTGCATTTAAAGCCAAGCTTGATTTGTGGGGATGAATGGGGACGGGGTGTATTTGATATATTCCAAACAGTAGTGGGGGTTTTGGGAGAGACTGAGGCAGGGCCCTTTCTCTTGCAGCTGGTGCGCGATCACCTTGTTGCGCTTTCAAATGAGTTTGAGCGTTAGGCTACTTCCCATCCTCCAAAGATCCACGTCAAACCAATGAGTGGGTCCGTAACCCATTTGTCAATATCCCGAATAGTCCTAACTTGTCAGCGCAGGAGGTTGATCAAAATTGCAAATGACGGTGGTCTTAAGAGTGTGTATGAGGAAAACTCTCTGGCGGGTTTTTGGATCAAAACCAAAGCAGAATATCCCGAGATAGCCGTAAAAGCGCTGAAAACGTTGCTACCATTTCCCACCACGTTTCTATGCGAGGCCGGGTTTTCTGCAATGACTGCAACTAAGACCAAATTGCGCAATCGACTGGACATGTCAAACACACTTAGGGTGTCACTGTCTTCCATCACCCCCAGATGGAACATTATTGTTGCAGGGAAACAAGCACAGGGCTCCCACTGATTATATTCGTGATGCACATTTAGTTCCCATGTTTGTTCCCATATTTTGTTAAGCATGTTCACACTTGATAGATGTAGCTTCAAGTTCAATTTTCATAGTTCATATTGTTCAATTTTCACTTCTTCAAGTTCACGTTTTTCACATTTTTAAGAGTTCGTTACCTTCACTGTTCATACATAACTGGAGCTAGTTCTTTTCAAGTAGGCTAATGCATGCCCAACACATATGGAACATGGAACTCCCGAACCCCCCCGGTCCGTGAAAAAAAAAAAATGGGAATCAAACCGGTCCATGGTACATAAAAGGTTGGGGATCCCTGGTCTAGAGGCCATAAAAGTAGGGCTGGGACTGATTGCTTTTTCCACTGCTGTTTTCCCTGGATGTGTCCTATTTGTCCTGGTGTTCAGGTTTAGTGACATGGTGACGTGTAAAACTTGTTGTACAGTTCTTTTTTAGAAATGGATGCCTGGAAATGGATAACTGGTTTGAAATATTTTAAGTGGTGTGTTTTACATCATAAAATTAAGTCTCCAGTTCAGACTGACAAGGCCAAAATGTCACCAAGAGAAAGGAGTTCTCTTTCTCTCTGAAACTCTAACACATGTGCTGATGTGATGGGCCATTGAGTGATTCCATTCCAACGTCCACTTCTGATGTGCGAGCTTAATACCAGGACAGCCTGTAATGCTAGACTACTACTACAGAAATACAGGGAGGATTTCAGGACGATCTGTAAATAAGCACATTGTGAGGTTGTCTACCACTACAATGCTTCTTCATGGTTAGGGAATAGTCTCGGTCCCAGCTGGTACACTCCCAGAGCATTTGTGCTTGTGGTGATCTCATGTGGAAGGAGGGGATGCTGGGTAGTTAAGCACGCTCCCCTGAACCGCAGTCTTGTCCTTCTGGGAAGTGCACACTCATTCCTCGTGATCCTGCCGCTACCAGAGAATGTGAAGCTCCAGATTGTGGTTTGACTCACCCCATTCAGAGAGAGGGCAGGGATGGTTTAGACAAAAGAGTGCATTTGCTGAATTCCATTCACTCGTCCATGTTTCCTGCTGTTTCTGCAGTCCTTGTGTGTGTGTGTGTGTGTGTGTGTGTGTGTTTGTGTTTGTGTGTGTCTTTAGGTGGTAGTCTTCATTTATGCTCACATGACTGCATTTTTCATTTGTTTGTTTATTTGTTTGGATAGCATCAGTATGTCTCACTTCCTAGTCCTCTCTACACCTCCTCTTCTAAACTGCTTTCTCTCTACGTCTTCACCACACTCCCTCTATTATTTTTCTTTTCACCATTTTCTTTCTTTCTTTCTTTTATTCTTTACTTCTTCTTTTGCTAGCATTATGCTTGTTTCCATCACTCTCAAACGGGCCATTCTGTTTTTCTTTCTATCTAATTTTCTGTCACCTACAGACAGTTCCTGTGACGCTGTCTCTGGATGCGCTGCTGCAGATGTCTACCTGCCAGGTGCACGACACCATGAAGAGGCTGGGCTCCAGCTCCGACGAGTGCTCCCACATCACTGCTGCCCTCTCCTGTCTGAAAAGCACTACTGAGCGAGGTGAGACAAACTGCCCAGCGCCACTCACCCTAGGGGCACCCTAGGGCTAGGGACTACACCCCTGTGTAAATTAAACCCTAGGGCTAGGGACTACACGCCTGTGTAAATTAAACCCTAGGGCTAGGGACTACACCCCTGTGTAAATTAAAGTTTAAAGCAAGTTTGCAGTCGTCTGAGAACGGAGGAAGAATTGATCTCTACTCCTCTCTCCTTTAAAATCCTATTCAAGTGTGGCACTTGCCTTGAGGGGGTTATTTTTACTTTCCAGGTGTTATTATACATTTCTACAAAAATATATGTATATTTATATGTAGATCTGTAACCCATTGAGCATTCTCAAACATGTCTCCAAACCCATTGTTTTTTGTTGCCTTTTAAAAGTACATGTGGGTAGACCTGGAATTGTATTGAAATACTCATGACTTAACGTTACCAACTAGGGTAACAGGCTCAATTCAGATTCATGAGGGCAATGGCCAGTTATGTTGATGATCTAAATGTTCTGGTTGGACTCAAGGATCATAGTGTCTGTTGTGGACCTGAGGTAATATAAAGTATAGTTTTTAAGTCGAAGCTGGTTTCCATCCTTATCCGATAGGAGAAGAGTTGAGAGAGGACGGAATTCCGTGGATCTCAGAACCCGTGCGACAGGACAACGGCTCCCCGACTCCCACAGACCAAGTCCTGTGTCCCTCTGTGGGGCAGAATGTAGCCCTCACGCCTCACAGGTCTACGCCTGGCGCCATAAGCCCATGCACCCCCACCCTCACCATGACCCCCTGCCCCCCACCCCCCGGACACGGACGCTCCATTTCAGTGTCAGCCGTGCCCTTGTGTGACGGCCAGGACGCTCAGGGTGACTATTACCCCTTCTCGCGGATGGGCCGCATCCACAGCAGTGCTGCCACCCCGCCCATCACGCCCCCCTCCATGAGAAGATGCCAGCTGAGGACCCCGCGGACTCCCCCGCCCCCCTCCCGCAACCGGCTGGCCCAGCTCCTGCCCAACATCACCCTGACCCGCAGCAAGAGCCACGAGTCCCAGCTAGCAAACCGCATTGAGGAGCCCACCAGCAAGTAGGTGTTCAATGAGATGACTGTGTGTGTGTGTGTGTGTGTGTGTGTGTGTGTGTGTGTGTGTGTGTGTGTGTGTCGGTCTGTGTGTGCATGAGTGTGTGATTATGGTGGTGTTTTTCCCAGGAAGCCTCCCCACCTGCGCTGCCTTTGACTTCCTGTTACTGCTACAGGATGCCATGCTCAGTAATAGAAGATCACGGTGTGGAATGCTGCATGTCAGATATTCCGCTGGGCAATTGTAAGGGCACCCGAGCCTATTGTGCACTTGACAAAGGAAGCATCTTATTTTTGCACCTTGGTTTCTCTCAACTGCATTGAGCATGTGTGCTGATCCAAACGAGCCGTGTGTGACCTATGTAAAGGTTCAGCTCGGGTAACAGAATGAAGGGAATATTGTGCTGAGCGCAGTCTTCAGCGGGACTCCATGGCTGCATTCCTTGGAGGTGCTCCATGTCAAATGGAGCAGGCGTTAACCTCTTTCCTCTCTCCACTGACTTTCCTTATCTCTCTTCCCCTTTCCTCTGTGTTCCTTTCTCTTCCCTCTCCCGCGCTATCTTCTTTTTCTTCTCACTATCTGTCTTCCTCTCTACTTATGCCCCCCCCCCTTTTCTATTTCTCGAACATAGTCATGGTGTGGTCAGGCGTGACCTCAGACTAGCTGGCGTCCAGACCTCGGGATGTTCCAGAATCTTTGTGTAGCCAAGCCAAATAACATAAGCAGGAATCTTGTGGGCCTCTACAGGCTCCATACCCCCTCTATTAACTGGCCGTATTTCCCCTCACTGACCCCTTCTGATTTGTGGCTGTCTGTGGCAATAGATGTGGATTTCCACTGTTATGTCCAGATTTTCTGTATAATGTGTTTCCTGTGCTTCCCAGTGGCTGGGTGCGTGGTAGATCCAAAGTTCTGTAGAATATCAAAGTTAAGGACAAGTCTGTGTGACCCCTTATGATGGTTGCCCGTAGCATTTCAGCTCTGAGATTTAGGAAATGCTCTTTGTTCCCATTCTCTCCACTGACTTAATGTTTCTGCTCAAATCAAGCATCTAACAAATATGTGTGAACATTTGGACTGCCAAAGAACACTAACACTGGGTAAAGTTTAGACTGTCTTTGTTGAGTGTCTAGCACCCCATAAAAGAGTCCTTTTGTATCTTAGCAACCAATACGACCAATAAGATCACTGCTAATATTAGCAGGCCTTTGACATAGTATGTCAGGAGGGTGTGTGTGTGTGTCTTTTTTTAAATGCTGTGTGAGGGTGATCTATGAGGTTTTGAACATTGTGTGATGTTTGTGTGAGTGAGCAGTGTGTGCATGTGGTTTGTGTTTGCTGGGGGCCTCTCGAAAGGGCTGACCCCAGCTGAACTGACGTTGTCCTCATCTTCCCCTTTGAGGAGCGGGAAGAAGAGCAAGCTACCCCTGAACATGCAGATCAATGGCGGCGGCGGGCTGGAGGACTCCCCGTCTCGCTCCCCACTGCTCCCAGTTCACAGTCCCTACATCCTGCCAGGTACCCCAGGGCTCCTAGAGGATGCGGTCCTCAAAAGTGAGTTAAAAACACACACACACACACACACACACACACACACACACACACACACACACACACAGACACACACAGAGGCTTTTAAAGAGTTCAACATAGACATCCAGTTTCCTGTGCATAGATGGAGCCTATTCCTTATTCCTGGACTAAAAGCTTTTATCAATGGAAATGTTTTCTTTTAGTCCAGGACTAGGCTTATTCCATGTACGGGAAGCTGACCCAGAGTGCCTTCATTCCTGTTTCAACTGGCAGATATCTGCTGACTCAGTACCGCTGTTTCTCTCCATCAGTTCTCTCTGTTCATGTCTTTTTCCACAGATAATTTGCTAATACACCGGAGCTCCCCACAGACTGTTAGGAGGGATTTTGGCCTTCCAGTCACACACAGGTTGGGAACTAGCATGGAAGCACTTGACCTGACACTAACACACCAGACCTATACTGAACCACATGACCTAACACTAGCACACCAGACCTATACTGAACCACATGATCTGACACTAGCACACCAGACCTATACTGAACCACATGATCTGACACTAGCACACCAGACCTATACTGAACCACATGATCTGACACTAGCACACCAGACCTATACTGAACCACATGATCTGACACTAGCACACCAGACCTATACTCAATCACTTGACAGGATCAAGAACAAAAACATGCATGCAAAAATACTAAGTTAGGTATTACCATTTAGTCTTTTGTGTTCTTTTCACAAGGTTCTCAACCAAGTCCTGGCTGTCACAGGTGTGTCAGGTGTGTCAGAAGAACATGATGTTTGGCGTGAAATGTAAACACTGCAAGTGAGTAGCAAACACCACCCCGTCAATCTCATCATTTTGGTTTGTATTTACTGTATTTAACAGTGACCTTTCCTGTGCGTAGGTTAAAATGTCACAACAAATGCACAAAGGAGGCCCCACCATGTCACCTACCTTTCCTTCCATGTAAGTTTGCCCCATTAAATATGAAACAGTGTGAATGGGCAGATGTAACTGCCTTCTTTGGAAATCACTTTCCCATTCCTTTTTATGGATACATACGTCAACTCAGTCATTGCTCTGATCACAGATTCTAAAGGAGCTGTTGTAGCTCAAGCACTGAAGTTGCAATGTCCACTAATAGCATTCTGCTGCCTTCTCTTATTCCATCTACACACCAGAGCAGGAATCATTAGCCTGGTCCACAAACGTTGCTGTTTTGGAGACGTTTGTGATTAGGCAGAAGGTTCTAGTTTTAAACCAAAGCAAAGTAGTGCAAAGGCTTGGAATAACTCAGAATTTTTTTAGCCATCAAAAACCAGCCTTTTACACCTAGTTACTCCATTTAAATTAGTGAATAGTCCTTTACAATGTTCACAATGTCTACACCATATGTCTGCTCTAGCTTATTTGAATAGAAAAAGAGTGATTTCTCGGTGATTCCAAATTGAAAACGTAGTGTGTATATGTACATTACTCACTACGTATATTTCCATTGCCTGGGTTACATATTAAAGTTCTGTTGTTTGTTTTGCAGAAGAGCTTTTCATCTGCTGTGTTAATTGATGATCAGTACCTTATATTATGGAGATGATCTATAAAGGATATCAAGTTTGCTGTGTTAATTGATGATCAGTACCATGTATTATGGAGATGATCTATAAAGAATATCAAGTTTGAAACCAACTTCATCAAAGTCCATTACTCTTCCATTAGACAAAATCTCTTCTTTCTCTTGTGTCCATTTCTGTCTCCTGTTCTGCAGTTTCAAAGATCAGAAGAACGGAGTCGGTTCCATCGGACATCAACAATCAAATTGATAGGACAGTTGAGATCCCCCTATTTGGCACTTTACCAAAGGCAATAACAAAAAAGGTAGCACAGACATTTGATCAAACTCAGGGTGTTATTTAGCAGTTTAGCACGGCATTCCTTGCAAAGGACTGTTCAATCTCCACAGTCCGAATTTTTAGTATGTATTTTTAGTATTGACAGCATCTATCATACACTTCTTTACAAGATTATTGTGCCATGTAGTAGCATATGATGATGAATTTCTTCAAAAGGGAACTAAAGAGTTTTTACATTTGTCAACATTGTGCCCCTCCCAAAAAAGTGCTAGCCACATATGTCTTTATGTCATGGGGGTCTAGCCACATTTTTGCTTATCACTACCAATAACAAATGTTTTTGTCATTTCATAAATTCTTCTGCAAGATGTTTGTCAGCTTTGACAATAATGACACGGTGCAAAGCTAGACCTTGAATTGAGGGTTGGGGTTAGTGGTGACAGTTGAAGGGATTTGGTGTGTTTAGCTACAGATGCTCCTCCCTGTGTCCACTCCCGCAGGACCACCCTCCTGTGCTGAACCAACAGCTGGACTCCAGCAGCAACCCCTCCTCCACCACCTCCTCCACCCCTTCCTCTCCGGCAAACTTCCCGAACGCCCACAACGCTACGCCACCCCCCAACCCTTCACCCAAAGGCCCCCGTGATGGAAGGTTCCACTTCCCAGGTAAGATGAATTGCTATGGAAATATGTGTATCTTTGCCGGAGAGCTTTCGGGTGCTCATGGCATCGCTGGTGCACTAGTGTGCTGCTGCAGTGTAGAGACTTTTTGCCCCTTACATAGAAAAGATGAAATCCTTTATCATTCATTGTTTTTAAGTCTCCTGCATTTGCCTCTCACCTTCACCATGTGTGCAACCCAAATCCACCTCCCACACGTGCTATTTTACTTGCACTTCAGCTTGAGAGGAGTGAATGTGGAGAATGGGAGAGCATTGTTTGTGTTTGGTATTCTTTATAAGCACAAGGCTTGTTCTGTTAGTATATTTCAGTACTAAATCCTATGTAATCTCCTTCCTTTTCTCAGTTTTAGCTGCCTTTTTCCATTCCTTGACTGACACAAAATGGATAAATGGGTTTCTTCGTTCATTATGTGGAATCAAATTAAACCTGAAGGGTGTAATGAGTGGGACTGACATTAATAAGCATCTTTAACACCTCTTTTTAACATTGCTCTGTCTCTCCCTCTCTCCACCTCTCTTCATCTCTCTGGTTGATTTTTTTCCCCTCCTACCCATTTGCACTGCTAGCTGCCTGCTACTTTCAGCATAGACAACAGTTTATCTTCCCTGGTGAGTTAACACTGCTCGCTGTGTGAGACTCTGTTCAAACATGCTCATGTTACTTCAGCTGCTGTCCTGTCCTGTCCTGTCCGAGAGGCCCCATGCTGTGGACTGGCTTGCGCTTTTCTTTGTGAATTAAACAAGTCTGAATGTGTTACTGTCCCCTCTGAGAAAGAATGTGATTTTGGAGTGTGTGCTGAAATGTTAAATGGTGTGGCTGCTCCATCTAGTGGTTTAAAAAGGAACTAATCCTTTTTTGCTGTGCCTTTTGTGTGCTGTGCAAGTTCTTGTGCTCCCTGCTAGTCCTAAAGTAGTTGAGTGGTAAATACATTATCACAGTTAAATAAACATGGTCATGTTATGGAAGGCTCTTATGTCAATATTTTGTGTGGACTAACACTCGAGTGTGTCTCTCCACAGATGTGTCCAATGCATCCTGCCCGGAGAGCTACCACAACACTGGGTAAGAGACCACAGCTGTGTGCTCTACTGTTTGCGCTCTTTGTTCACATCTGTCCCCCAAATCACGCAGTGGGTCAGGATTGAGATGCTGACAGGGGCCAATGAGTTACAGTTGTGCAGTGGAATGTGTTGTTGCTTTCCACAGTGAGTCGGAGCAGAGTGAAGTGGATCACGACCCGCAGCAGCAGCAGAGGCCACCACAGGGAGAGGTAAGGAGCCCAGTATCAGAACCTCTCAGCTTTCAACCCAAGAATATTCAAGTTGCAAATGCAGGGTGGCAAAACTATTGTGCATACTGTACATGCCAATGTATTCAGCCGTAATCCAGATTCATATGCAAAGAAAATTTGCAGAGTTTTATCGGACCTTTACATTACTGGAATGTAACCCCTTGACCCTTTGGCAAGGTTCCATCCTCAATGGCCAGAATGGTTAGCCTGACGAGCCAGACCCACATTAAAATGTAGGGTCTGGGCACTCACCGTTCGCAGTGCTCAGTCCGAGGGGCGGGATAATCAGTTGTCTTTCAAATTCCCTCTGCACGCAATAGGACAGCAGCAGCGCTATGAGTCCCATGCGTTTCCCACCAGCGGAGCTAGTTGGCTAGTTCAAACGTTTGCCTACTTAATAAAAGCTTAACTCGTCACACTGTTCGCCAGCAGCAACATCTATCTTATTTGTTTTCAAGTAGCAGGGAATTCAAGCCAAACCGTTGCAACTCTGCCATCAATCATTATGTTAAGCCCACCTAACGACTCTATACACGATTTCATTGGCCTGATTAAGTTTCGATTTCTGGAGCTCACAAGCCAACGGAGAGTTGCTAGACTAGCCCTGGCAGCAAATGTAATTTGCGGCCGCTAGGGGCGCGTCTAGATTTCTAGGCTACAGAATGGTCTGACTCATTAGTGAAATAGCAGCTCTGCCTTAGAGGTGGTATATGTATATGGAGGAAGTGAAAGAACTGAAAGAGGATGTGTGTGTGTGTGGGGGGAGGCTATGGAAATATAACTGGCCCACTCACCTCAAACACATCGGTCATGTGCACATTACACTCCTGATGAGGGTGTTTGTGGATTTCTACATTTACAGAAGTGAGACTAAGGCAAGCATCACATTACTGCACAGCAACTCTACTCCTTAGGGTTAATATTCTGGCTTTATATTCAGTTATACACTCTGCATAATGCACTGTTTGTGATTTGATCCAGTATCTTAGCAGTCTATCCAAACACCTTTAATTGGACTATTTATAAAGCTACAATTCTTTTGAATTGTAGCTCTAATGACTTTTAATTGGACAGTGAAGAAATCACTCATTTCCTCATAGTGCATGGTATTCATTGCTCATGCAGTAATATTATTCAATAGCTGGAGCGTGCTCTGTTTGTACACATGACAGCATGACAAGGCAGGTGATTATGAGGAGCAAGAGGAGGAGGAGGAGGAGGAGCACGGGAACCCCGAGGGGAAGACGGAGAAGTGCGGCAGCGGCTCAGACGGCGAGCCCGACGGGGACGAGCTGGACGACCTGCCCAGCTCTCGCGGAGGGAGCAACTGGCGAGGGCCGATCTCCCGCAAGGTCAGCCAGACGAGCGTGTACCTGCAGGAGTGGGACATCCCCTTCGAGCAGCTGGAGCTCGGCGAGCTGATCGGGAAGGGCCGCTGGGGGAAGGTGCACCGCGGGCGCTGGCACGGAGAGGTGACCTGGACGTTGAGAATCACTGTGTCTCTATGACTACAGTAGTAGTAGTGATGGCTGTTAGATGCTGATCGATGCTGATAGAGGCAGTCATAATGTGTGTATTATTTCTCTAGCAGCAGGTGTTGATACATATAAGATACATTAAATTCAATAAATGGCAAATAAAGTGAACAGTAGATATGAATATGGCTAAAAATTAAAGGATTAAAAACAGAAAACCTTCTGTGTCACATGAAAGGTGGCAGTCCGCCTGCTGGAGATTGATGGCAATAACCAGGATCACTTGAAGTTGTTCAAGAAGGAGGTGATGAACTACCGGCAGACGCGGCACGAGAACGTAGTTCTGTTCATGGGAGCCTGTATGAACCCACCGCAGCTTGCCATCATCACCAGGTCAGGAGCGAGGGGTCAGGGGACATCTGCTTTGTGTTGGGTGTGCTAGCATGGCATTATAAGGACTCCAGTATCCAGAGTCCAGATATCAGATGTGAATGCGATGTGATGTAACTCTGTCTAATGTGTTTTCTTCTATTTTAATCTAACTTTCCGTATTTTATTCATGTTGTGTACTGTATGTGTGATGTCACACTTTTTCCTTTTTTTTTTCAGTTTTTGTAAGGGGCGGACACTCTACTCAGTTGTCAGAGAGTCCAAAAGTATGCTTGACATTAACAAGACCAGGCAAATAGCACAAGAGATTGTAAAGGTACTATTCAATTTCATCTTAATTCATCAGATTATTGTAGTGTTTTTTCATTGCTGCTTATGGAGGACTAATACTGGTTGTGACTCTTTCAGGGAATGGGCTATCTTCATGCAAAAGGAATCGTACACAAAGATCTGAAATCCAAGAACGTTTTTTATGACACAAACAAGGTGGTCATCACAGATTTTGGCTTGTTTGGGATGTCTGGAGTTGTGCAGGAAGGACGGTAAGAATAAAATGAAGAAGAAAGAAGACAAAGCCGTTAGAAGAATATGGTAGTTAGATGTCTTTAAAGATGAACTCTCTCTCTCGCTCTCTGTGTGTGTGTGTGTGTGTCCGGGGGGTTCACCAGGCGTGAGGATCAGCTGAAGCTGCCACATGGCTGGATCTGTTACCTGGCTCCAGAGATTGTGCGCAGGATGGGCCCAGGGGTCAATGAAGACTGCCTTCCTTTCTCCAGAGCTGCTGATGTTTACGCTTTTGGGTAGGACATCCTCCTCCTCAACCAATCTGAGGGGTATTTCACAAAACCTAGATAAGGGATTAAGCTGGGATTTTTAGGTTATCCTGGATAAATTTAGCCTTGACTTGGTTTCACAAAAGAGATGGCACATAAGTTACCATGGGGATTTATTCTCTGCACCTAGCCTGGTCCCGACCAGGCTAACAGCCAAGCTAAGTTAATTCTAATGGTAATTATGTCGTCTTATTGGTTCAGCTAGCTGTCATTCACATCAGACCTCCCTGCTAATTTTTAAGGAGCTTTATTCCATTTATAAACTATTTGCTAAATATATTTGCTCGCAAAACAAAACAGATTGTCTGCCTACTACCATATGGTTATTACTTTACTTGATAGCCTTATAATTATTAACATAGGCCTAGGTACTCAATTGTTTGCTTATTTTATTGATAGACGTTTGATGAATAGCCTACTGTAGTTGATTGGAAGTGGAGGGGCAAGTTCTCGAAGGTATTTTCAACTATAATATTAAGGTATATCATACTATGTGCATCTTTGCGAGCTCCAAGCGCTTTCTTAATGACGTTGCGTGCCGAGACAAGGAAGCACTCACACGTGGGTGCATACGTAAATTTGCATTCAGTTGGTCTACCACGCCTACTCCTGCTGTTTTACAGAAATAGCCATGATTCCCCATTCCAAAAAGGACAACTTTACTTCATTGTTAGTCTATATCAAAAGCGGTGGTTCACTTTGTGTGAATGACGCTATTTTTCACGTCTTTTTTATTCCAACCGTGGGAACGCGCACACATCCTGAATTATTTACACCTGGCTTGACATAGTCGCTCCTACTCATCCTGGATTGGCATTAGTGAAACTAGTTGAGCTAGGATGACCAGACAACGCTATGTCAAACCTCGCTTTATCACTTATCTTGGATGTCTTAATTCTGCCTTTGTGAAATACCCCTCTGGTTGAACTGTTGAAATACTGCTTTTGTAAAATACATCTTATTGATTAGACAATTGACTAGAAGATTAGTCTTTTAAATGCAATAAGAATGTTTGGTATTTTGGTACCACAGACAATGAAAGAAACTCTGTGTTGTGTTCAGCACCATCTGGTACGAGCTGCAGGCCCGAGACTGGCCCATCACACGGCAGCCCGCCGAGGCCACCATCTGGCAGGTGGGCAGTGGAGAGGGCATCAAGAAGGTGCTGGCAGAAGTCAGTCTGGGCAAGGAGGTCAACGTGAGTAACATCCTATGTGTTGCATCTTACACATATTTTGATACGTTTTCTGGTGTTCCAGTGAAAGCTTCTACATTTTCATGGAAAATGGCTCTGCATGTGATGTGTGGAGTATAGTTTCACACTGACTAGACACACTGACGATGGCTTAGGCCGAAACACGTCTGTGGACATGGCGTTAATAAATAAGTAAAGAGAGTATACTTGAGAGTGCAGTTTTTCTATTCTAAGTTCCCGAAATTGTTGTGAAATTTGAAGTTGAGCGCGCCTATTCTCACTACTAGTTGGGCCCCTCTATTTCTACACAGGACATCCTCTCGGCCTGTTGGTCATACTGTTTGGAAATGAGGCCAACGTTCTCCCAGATCACAGACATGCTTGAGAAACTTCCTAAACTCAACCGCAGGCTTTCCCACCCTGGACACTTCTGGAAGTCTGCTGAGTATGTATCCTAACGACAGCATGGATGCAAGCCTTCCTCTGCCCTTCCAGCAGGGATGCAAAGATCTATGGATCATGTAGTCTGCAGAGTGCTGAATATATTATTCCAACAGAGAATAGCTCCCCTGAAAAGACTGTTAAGACATGTAATTCAGGGTTAGTGCCAGGCTTATGTGGTGTGATGCTTGGCATCAGGGCACTTGAAAAGGGATACCTGTGCTTAATTTCACAGAGATGAAATGATTAAGACCCTCCCAGTGAGGTAGAGGATGTAATATACAGAATTTACTTATCCTATTAAGTTCAATTCAAGAGGGTGTTCTTTGTCATTTACTGTACTGTTTTGTTCTGGTGTTTTTTGTATATGTTGTGCTGTGAAACATGTTGTTTTTAAAAGGAAGTTGAAAGTTGTCACTGTATGTGTCTTGTTGTGTGGTCGGGTTGGATTTTTAAAAGTGTTTTTTTTTTTATGTGTGTCCTCTCTCTCTCCTCTCGGGGTACTGATTTGTTCCTGGATCTGGATCTGGGCCCTGCTCCGGTTCCGGTTCCGGTGTTGTTCTGCTCCCTTCTCCTCTCACCCGGTCCCATTTGGGCTCTGCCTCTGCTCAACGCCTGTCTCTCTGCCCTGGCAACACTACATCCTTTCCAACTGCAACCTCTTCCTTCTCTGTGTTCCTCCTCTCCTTGGATTATCAACTTTGATCTGCGCTTGATCTTTGACCTATTTGTTCCTGTCTGCCCACCTGTCTGTCTGTTTTCCGCTTCACTCCTCCAAACTGATCACTCTGGCACCAGGTCATGGCATCACCATTGTCTGCGTGAGCACTGTAGTGAAGGTCTACGCTCTCGATGCCCTTACAATTGACACCCTTCTAGTGCACACAGTGGGTTTTGTCAGAGGTAAACTAGTTTCAGCACCTGATGTACTTGGTACTTGTGATGTTTACAAAATCAAGAACTTGACCTGAAATTTGCGCTCTGATTTTTGGATCTCTTGGGGAAAAAAGTGTGAAAGATTTTCTTTATGTGACTGAGACATGGTAATCTAGCATATATTTCTATATTGTGTGCCTTTGTGATGGACAAGTGATGGTGTGACCCTGATTATCACCGCTTTGCCTTTGCGTCTAGCCATTCACTGCTTAAACTCCATCCTCTGTTCCCTGTCTTCTTTCTCTTATGCTATAAAAATGCAAAAAAGGTAGAAGCTGAGCAAACCAAAACCTGCAATTCTCGACCTGCATTGCATGCCTCTTAAATGCTTGAATTCTCTTAGTAAAACCAACTTACTTTTGGGAGAATATTCCCATGATCCACGGTGTGTTGTTTCACTCTAATAATAACTGAGAGACATGCAAATGAGTGATTGAAATGCATCTGATGTAGCAATGTTGAAGTGAGAAGAGAAATAAAATAAGGGACTGATTGACACTGTCTATAGGCCTCCATCTCTATCACTTCTCATCTTACTTTGACCTGGTTTAGGAGTCTGCGGCCCACTTGATTATCTGCTGTTGCGTGTCAGGGCTTATGGTTTCCTGTTTGCCATTAGGGGGGTTTCTCGTGTGGCTCCTCTCATTCTGCACTGTACAATTCAAAACCACAATTGACTCTTGTTTTCACTCTTTTGCTCCCATCCATGCATATTTGATGTACGTTGTCTATTCTGCCTTATCCTGACCAGAACAACATTCATCTGTTCATGTGCCTAGCTCTCCACACACGCAAAATAACTTGATCTCAGCAGAGTTGTGAAGTACCTGTACACTATAAAATGTGAATACTATAATGGTGAGGAAAAAAGGTTAATGAAAGTTCTGCTGCACAAACTATACAGTATGTTGCAAATTGAATAAGTGGTTTCCCCACCCTGAATGCTATGCACAAATCTATATGCAAATCTGACCAATACATATCTCTCTAGGAGGTTCAGTAACATTTAATATATACCCTATAGTTTGGTTCAGTAACATTTAATATATACCCTATAGTTTGGTTGTCATTTAATGGAAATTGTAGAACCAAACCACATTTCACTATCAATAAATTTGGTTTTAGTTATTCTGTTGTAGGCTACACCAGGAAACCTTCTTGGATTTGGGCATATTCCAAAATTAGACCTCTCCTGTGGAATCTTAAGTGTATCTGTGCACGTGTTTGTATGATTTGGTATACAAAACAATGTGAGTGTATGTGTGCATGTTTGTTTTTCACTGAATGTATTGCACTGGGCTACGAGTGTGCATCACTAGAGAAACCTAGTGGAAGATTGCTCTGATTGAGTATTCACATAACTATAGAGAACTTTTAAGAAATTTAGAAATAGATGGAACATTTTTTTATTCAATGTCTGGCTTACAAACTGCTCTCAGTATTTGTACAAATGTTTTTTATCAGCTTTTGACAGAAATTAGTAGGTACTAAGTTTATGGTAATGTACAGGTCTTTAAACAGATGGTTTTTATGTACAAAATGTTGTTAAACAGGAATTGTACATTTTTTAAGGGTAGAAATATTTTATATGTCCTGTAAGAATTCATATTTTTGTACAGTCTTTTATCTGCCCTCTGTAAACAAATGTTCTCATCAAAAGACAATAAATCTCGCTCAAGTCACCTGGTGCATATTGAGGCATATTCATTCCACACCCATCTTTCAAGCGTGAAGGAGAGGAAGGCACATCCTGTCCTCCTGCACTTTTGTGCTGATGACATGCTGGAGGACAGTAGGGATAGTTCAGTAGGGATAGAAATTCAACTCATCCAGCTCTGACATTTCAGTTATTTCATTGGCTCCTATGATCACTTTAGCAGAAATGATGACATAGAAGTGAAGTCTGAGAACTGAGTCTATGGTCTAATCAGAACAGTATGTGTAGGCATGTGTAAGTCTAATCCACCAGTTGCAACATTTTGGGAAATGCTATAAAAGGCCAGGGACTTGGGGGCGGAGTGAGGGAGGTCATATGAATGAAACTCATGAGCAAGGGCTGGGGAAGTGGGCCATCCATTTGCTGACGTGGAGAAGTCACTCAGTGACAGTTTATATATATATTGTTGCTGTTGTAAATGTATAAATATGAATTATGAACAGACCATACAAGATCATACAGTTTGTGTGAAGGGTAGACTGAGTGCAGATAGGGCTATAAAAGAAACAGAGGGCCCAGATATGCACACCTCTCTCTACACATGTAGGCCTACCAGTGGCGGAACAAGTCAGAGCCGGGCCAGGGGCGGGGCACATGACCGGGCCCTTTATTACAGTTTTTTCTGATTGCTTAAGCACATTTTTTGTAACTATGGCTTTTTTTGCAAAACTCTACACACAAATGGCAAAACCTCTCACCCAATCAGCAAAACATTGTAGTTCTCTTGCAAAAGCTAACACACCTTGCTTAATTCTTCACACCTTCGTAAAAATGGTGTTTTCGTATCTAACAGTAAACACAAGCAATCACAATAGTAAGCACACAATGTGCCAACAACACACTGATGGTATGAATAAAAAACACATCTGGCTTTTGCTTTCTCTGTGCACAAGGTAGACTATGTCAGTTTGAGGTCATACTTTTGTCATAGTTCTGTAAACATACAGGGATCCCAACTTCAAGTATTAGTGTTTATTTACACACATCAAAACAAACACAAATGTGTTTTTCCAAGTCAAAACACAAAATAGCATTTCACTGAGACAAAACAAATCAGTCTACATCGGGTCGTCTCTCTCAAAATTCTGTCTACATCACATGCAATGTCCTAGTCCAAGGCACCGGGAAAAATATATTCTGGAATGAAGTATCCAGGCCTGACATGACAATATCCCCACATGTAGACTGTTTTTTTGTCTGTTTTTTTCTCTTCTCACTCTTCCTGCTCACTCCATCGTACCCATTGTACATTACCTGTGGCTTATTTATAGTGCTTAGGCTGATTGCAAAGTGAACTAATTATCTAAAACAGTTTTCACATGAGAAAGTGTGCCAGAGAGTTGGCAAAATAGTGTAAATAATAGCCATTGTGCCTACAGTTGTGCAAAGTGTGTGTTACACAATTGCAAACTGAGTGCAAAGCAGTGTTTGTGCTTTTAGTTTTGCGAACTCAGTGAGTGGTTTTGCCATTTGTGTGTAGAGTTTTGCAAAAAAAGCCATAGTTACAAAAAATGTGTTTAAGCATTCAGAAAAAACTGTAAACTCATCATAACATAATTTTACAACATAGGCTACACATGCCCGCAACAGCGGGTCTTACAAGCGTCAGCGCCACTGAGAGCAACTATGTAATTTTGAAGTCCATCGAACGTACATGAAGTGTAACCAAGAGAACAACAAAAACATTAGGCTACATGACCCCTAATAATAAAACAATAATAATACGCAGCACTATTTGAAGGGAATACGACGAGCCTTGCGCTCCGCGAACTCGTCCACGATGCTCTGTGTAGGCCTATGTCCATTTTCTTTGCTTTCTCATTCTCTATGGACAACATGGCAAGTCCACAAGTACACAGGTTTTTAATGGTCTTTAACTTGGAGAATGAGCGCTTAGAGGTTGCAACGTTGACGGGAAGAGTCAAAAATAAAATTAGGGCGGTGCAAATCTCACTGAATGCAGAAGTTACTGCTGGGTGGTTGCATTGGCGGAGCGAGGGGGTGGCTTCAGGGGCTCAAGCCCCGAATCTCTTTTTAAAAGCCCCGAATCTTTTTTTTGTAGGTATGTGTTTTCAATTTCCAACGATTTCTAATTTAACTTCCCCTCGGTTTCTCTATAAATGTTACAACATGTAGCCTAGGCCTACTATTACTGAGCAAATATCCCTTTCAAAGCCCAATATTGACAGATAATCTGATTTCCCACACGATGAGTTTAGGCAATGCTAGAGCCGAGATGTAGCGGTTTACGTCATAAACCTGGCAGGAAAGTTCAGAGCGGCGCAGTCAGTTTAAACAGCAAGCCGGTAAGAAAAACTATTGTCAAGACATTAGGCAATTAGGCTACTCTACCCCGGAATACAAAATAAACTTAAGAAAGACAGAAAGTTTGTTGTACTGTATTCTGTAGTCTGTATTCTGTAGTCTCAATGACCGAATCAGTAGATATACCTGTTGTCAGTTGAGTTCGTTCAATTCATTTATTGTAGGCTAGTAGCCTAGGCAAATATAAAACGGAGATGTAGGCTAACGTACCGGCGGGATTTTGAACTTGCATGTTTCATGCATTTTAGGGCAAAAATACCATGGGATTGATGTGTTCTCCATTTGAGGAACGTAATCAATTGCGGACGTGCACAGACAGCTCAGACACAGAGCGCATAGGCCTAATAAGCCTAATACGTCCCACTCTGATGAAAATGATTGAAAAGAAACCGTTTGCATGATCTTAGAGGCCGTTTACACGACACCGCAGGGTGGATTTTCTCTTACCGCTTTCACACCTTTAACGACTCCGGCAAGAAAAAACCTTGCGTGTACACACAGAGGTGTAACCGGCTAAATGTGCTGTAGTGCATATGCCAGACCAGTCGATGGCGCCGCTGTGCAGAAGCTTCATGATAATTTCGCGTGAATCGCGTAGAAGAAAACATTGTTGGAACAGTTTGTTAAGCCAGAGAATGTCTAATAAGTGCTCTGGTTAAGCAGTCGCATGAAATAAGGAGACTACAGAAAATTCGGTTTTCAATTCAACTGTTAAACTAATAAAGTTCATTTTCAAGGTATGTGACTGCTATGTGAAATTTCAAATGCTTTGCCTACGCATTGCATTAGGTCTGAGCACCACTGGAGAAAACACTAACATGCAGTAAGCTAATGTTTAACTAAGTTAAGCTAACGTGTGCTTCTAACTTAGCCACTAAAAGCTGATAGGCTACATTGTGCACATAAATCATGACAGGGGAAAGAAAAACATTTTAATATGATAAATAAATGGTTTGGTTTGACAAGCAACATGTCAGGTCGAGTGCCTTGGCTGAGTTGAGAGGTGGGGCTATGTCGTCATAAAGTTGCCGGCTTCGCACCTACAGGCCTCTACATGGCGAAAGTTAGCCGGTGGTTTCAAAAGTTCCCACTTCGGAAGCCGGTTTCAAAAGCTATCGGTTTCAGTCTCCTAAACTGCCGGCATCGTGTACATGCAAGGCATAACCGTTAACAAAACCTCACCGGTTTCACAAAAACTGGCGTCGTGTGCACGGCCCCTTAGCTCCTCCGGCTTTGTGCCGTGGGAGAGGCCCGTCCCACCTTACCCGGAGGTGGGGGAGGGGCGCCCTCGCACCGGGCCCCTGCCACACCTCCCGCACCCCCTCAAGCTCCGCCCCTGAGGCCTACATCAGACTCTGTGTTACAGATCATCATTTAAGTGCTTTCACATGTCAATTACCATGTGTCATTTGGAACAGTAAGAAAGATGGCTCCAGGATGTAGGCCTGGAGGAAGAGAAAGGGTAAATCACCTCACTTGTGAAGCTAAGACGTGTTTTAGAAAACAATGCTGTCATTGCACATTGAGTCTGTCTGTCTATAATTGGTGGATGCACAAATGTAAAGTTCAAAATGGGATCCGGTATAGGAGAGTGAGATGTAGAGTAAATAGGAAGATGTTGCAGACTGCTTGATGATTCATGTCAAGCATGAATGACAGAGGACAAATGAATATTAGGAGCTCTTTGGTAAACTAATGGGATAACTTGTATGAGTGGCCTATAGCAGGCTCGGACTGGTAATCTGTACAACCGGGCAAATGCCCGGTGGGCCGGTCCACAATGGAAGAGCTTCCATTTACTGCACCATGTAGGCTACTGTAGTACGGTTTGTCTGTCAACATAAAAAAAACTCCGGGTACCTACAATTTTCGCACAACTTGGTGGAAAAGTGTAGCACAGGTTAAAGAAAACCTATTCATGTTTGGACTCAAAAGGAACTTCAAAGTATAAAGTATAACTTAGGTTAATACTGTATTTCACCAGTTAGGGCACAAAAATGGCCAGTAGCTGCACTGTGTAGCCTATCTTGACATGTCTTTAAGTTTTGGGTTACAATATACAGGTAGTGGGCTCTCTGTTGATTTTAATGAGTAGGCCTAAGCCTAAAGTTACAGCATTTCTATCACAATTGACCAGACTTTGACCTTTTGTCTTCTTTAAACAAAATTCTGGCTATGATTGTTCCTTGTATTGCATCATGAGCCATCACTGCACCTATTGCATTCTACTGTTGTTAGCCTTAAGCCTAGCTCAGTCATTATGTTGTACCACATCACCCTCCATTAGAAGTGCAATGAGCTGCATTGAGCATAATAAACTGCATTTAGAATTCCAAATCCATATTTCCAGATATTTTGGTAAAAGTAACTTAAAAGTAATACAATAGTAATGTAATGCCTTACAATTCAGAGACAGTAATATTATAATGTAATGAATTACTTTGAAATGACAGTAATAAGTAATACATAATGTATTACGATTTTGAAGTAACTTGCCCAACACTGATTAAACCACATGTCATTGCTTGACTAAATAAAAAATATAGGCTACTGAACATGCATGGACATCGTCATAGTTGACAGAGATTACGATACTGATTATATAATAACCTATAGGTCCAAATCTAAATGTTTGGTTTCAGTTTATGAAGTGTTGCTACAGCATGATACTGTGTGTTTGTTATTTATGGGGGGGAATCAGGGGAGGATTTTGGTATCGGTGGGCTTGTGTGTGTGTGTGTGTGGGGGGGGTCGTCGGTCCAGTAGTGGGCCGGTCCAGGAGAAAATTGCCAGGGCCGAATTTTGTTCCCAGTCCGACCCTGGGCTATAGGATTAAATGCAGGACATAATGAACCAGATAACCAATCTGTGATACAGCTTCTTCTCATTCTTCCATTTGCATATTTCCATCTTCTTTCATCTTATGACCAGTGTTACTCCAGATTGGTGTAAATTCCTCCATGTATGTCATACATGGAGGAATTTATGACATACATGCTAAATGCAGACTTTGTGTCTCTGTAGAGCAAGTTGCAATAACACGCACTGACGCACGTTGGATAGGATACTAAAAACGTAATGCCACTAATGTCTGTACCGTTACTTTTGCCACTTAAGAAAATGGGATGCTAAATGAGTAAATAAAGGGAGCTGTGAGGTGAGATGATCTCAGCTCAGTGAAGAAACTCGATTACAGAGAATCGCTGAGAAAACATTGGCACAGCAATCCTCTCTTGAACCATGCCTTATTGGAAGTGAAAGTCGCAGATAGGGCTATCTGTATCAATAAATACAACAGGGAACGAAAACAAAACGCGGACACAGATTGGTATGATTTCCGCGAAATTACACACTGCTTTTTCTCTCTCCGCCCCTCTTCTCCTGTAGCATTTAATCAGTGATCTGTTTCACTTTGTAGCGCCTAGTTAGTGCCTTACAACTAGACACGTTTACCCTTTAGAAGGAAAAGTTATTTTTTAAGAATGGCCTTTTATCCACAGGAGCCGTTTTACAACCCGGTGAGTCGGCTAAATGCTTATCTCATATTGTTGATCTGTCCATTAAGTAGACGTTTCTCCAAACTAGGCTAATATCAGTCTGTTCCTTAGCCTACTGTAGTTTACTTGTACTTTCTTTTCTCCTCCAGATAATCCCCTTTAATGGGTCAATTCATGGACGTCTACAGGAAGGCAAAAGTATCATTATATCTGGCCGAGTCTTTCCAGGAGCAAACAGGTTTGTTGTTTTCTAACCTGAGCCAGACACGCACTCAAAGAGCAAATGAAAATAGTGCTTCGTAGACTGTTTCGTGTAGGCCTACAGTTAGCACCACACGCATAAACAAAAATAGCCTTTATTTTAAATAATATATTTTCACAATATATTTTGAAATATATGTAAATATCCGAAATTGGCCCAAGAGTAGGCCTATATATTTTTAAAAACATATTTCAATACGGTGGGGAAAATAAGTATTTTTTCAGTAAGTATACTTCCAGTGAGGCTATTTGCATGACATTTTCACCAGACATTAGTATTAACTTAGGTAATCCACACATATAAAAAAAATCCAAACATTAATGTTCATAAGTAGAGTTATGAGTAAAAAAGTGGAATGCCGCAGGAAAAAAAGCTTTGTGGAAAACCCTTTATTTGTAATGAGAGCTTCAAGGCATTTCCTCTATGACGAAACTAATCAGTTGCAGTATTCAGGTCTACAGATAGTCTTTTAATATTGAAGATTCCAGGGGTCCCTCTTAAATCCTGATCAGGTAACTTCCAAAACTGTTCAATTGGATTTAAGTCAGGGCCTTGATTTCCTTTCTCTAAAAACCAATTGAGAGTTTCCTTTGCTGAATGCTTTGGATCATTGTCCTGCTAGATAGATAGATAGATAGATACTTTATTGATCCCCAGGGGAAATTCAAGAGTGTCTTGCTGGAAGGTCTAGCCATGTCTCATCCTCATTGTTCTGGTGGATGGCAAGATTCTCCCAGAAAAATGGCTCCATTCATAATTTCTTCAACTGTATGAAGTCTGCCAGTACCATGAGATGAAAAACAGCCCCACACTGTGATGCCTCCACCTCCAAACTTCACTGTTGGTATGGTATTTTTAGGGTGATGCATTTCTACTCCAAATATGGTGTGTAGTATGACATCCAAAGAGTTACATTTTGCTCTCACCTGACCAGAATACATTCGCTCAGTATTTCATAGGCTTGTCCAAATGTTGTGTAGCAAACTTTCAATGAGCTTCGACATATTTTTCTTCAGTAATAGAGTCATGTGGGGTAAGCGTGCATAGAGGCTACGGCGGTGGAGTGCATTACCTATGATTTTCTCTGTAACAATTGAACCTGCTGCCTCCAAGTCTTTCTGGAGTGGTCCTTGGCTCTTATAGGCTACACTTCTGACTATCCTTCTTCTACTTCCTGGTCAGAAATCTTGTGAGGAGATCCTGTGCATGGCCGATTGATGATGCAGTGATGTTCCTTCCACTTGCAGATAATGGCTCCAATACTGCTTACTGGATGATTCTGAAGTTTTGAAATGCATCTGTAACCAGTTCCACTGATATGTTTTGCAACAATTATGTTGCAAAGGTCTTGGAAGAGCTATTTGCTTTTACCCATCATGACATGTTTCTTGTGTGACAACTTGGTAACGAAAAACCTTTCTATAGCTCATCAATATGTACTAACCCAGCTTACATTAATTTGCTCAGATAGGAGGGATAATTACTCTCTAACTATGTATAGGATTCCAGCTTGTTCCTTTTTCCCTGTGCCATTCCACTTTTTTACTCATAACTCTACTTAGGGACATTAATGTTTGGATTTTTTAATATGTGTGGATTACCTAAGTTAATACTAATGTCTGTAGAAAATTTCATGCGAATAGCCTCACTGGAAGTATACTTACTGAAAAAAATGTTGACGTGTTTAATACTTATTTTCCCCGCTGTATATTTTTTCTGTATACATGGATTTCTATGCAACGTCACGAAAACATGCGTGTGCAACTAAGAGGCAGAAAGCACCATAAACAGCATAGAGTAGGGCTCTCCATTAAAAGAATAAAATGAGTTTTTGTGCTGAAAACTGCACCAATTCGAAATCACGATGGTTAGAGAATGTTCAATATGTTCAATATCCCTAACGGAATGCAGAGGCGATTCTAGAGTCTGTGGGGGCCCTAAGCAAAACTTCCTAGGGGGCCCTACCACTGATCTATAAAGAACTATCTTTATAGATCAGTGTTCATCACCATTATGTTAGGCTATAAATAATCTGACAGCAACGAAAAATTTATGAAATAAAAAACTTTTTTTATTTCAAATTTTCCAAACATTATTACAATATAAATGTAAACAATAAAAATATACAAATAAATAAATAAAATAGAATGAAATAGAATACATTACTTTAAACCCAATATAAATTTTGTACAAAATAGAAAGTATAGAAGTGAAATAGCTTTATTGGGGTCCTATACCCAAAATTAGTAATTGATTTATCTTGATGAACTCTGTTTTATCTCCCCTTTCAATATTGTGAAAAGTAAATGTGGGTACTACAACACTAGGCTCTAGGCTACAATAATTTTGGAATTGATGGACAGTTTAACATGGAGCCTGACTTATTCTAATTACTTCTTTGGATAAAGTCTATCTTACTTTTATTCTTAAATAGGCTACTTGGTTGACCCATCTCCTGACAACGTTATTGTTTGCCTACAAGAAATTAGCATGCATCAAACTACAGGAGTTGGAGCTGGGAGAAAAATAGATGGGCCTATGAAGAGGAATGGAAAGAAAATGTTGCATTCATCTTACCCGGTTTCACACATGCAAAGCCTGTGTATCTGATATGCTGTCAGTATAAGCCTGTGTATCTGATATGCTGTCAGTATAAATCAAACGCTGTCGCTGTTTGATTTATATTGATAGAATATTATACCATACGAAACACAGCGGCGCCTTCAATGTGGCCTATCTGCTCCAAACAGAAGCACAAAAGTGCAATATTGAAGCACTGGCTTCAATATGCACAGCTAGGATCCAGTGCATTCTGGTGTGCTTTATTTGTTTAAGCACCCACTTGCAGTCTTATTGGTGAATAGGCTATTTGTAAATCGATATTGTAAAATAAAAGATTTTTAAAAATTGGACAGGCAGAATAATTTCGCCGGGCCAAATAATTACAGTGGCAGGCCAACTTTGGCCACCTGTTGCCGACCCATGTCGTAGATTATAGCTTAAACTTGAGGTGTTTGTGATATTTTAATTCCATGTCGCCTGAGCCGACAGGGAGTTTTTATTTTTTTTAAAACAATAACCGGGAGTTTAGAACTGTGTTAGTGTTTATTATCTTCATGACTATAGGAGGAAGGCAGACAGAGCCTAGGCTATTTGGAAGTGTCTGTGTTAGTTTGAGGACAAGAAACGGTGCATCAAAGTGTACAAAAATGAATGCGTTATGCTTGGTGCTTAGCCTAATCGCATTGCAATTAACGCGTTATGGCTGACAGCCCTAATACAAACATAACGTTAACCATCTCCTTGCTTAACTAGTTGTAACTGTTGCTAGATAGCTCAAGTTTATTGTCATTTAGATGTAGCAAATCATGTTCAATCTTTCTGCCATTAGCCTACAGTAGGCTACTATAACTTCATTGAGTCAATGCCAAACTTCGATGTTGATCCGTCATCACTTTGCACCCTCTGCACCCTTGATTGACATTTACCACAGCCTAAATATGTGCGGATTCTTTGAACTCTTTTGAACACAGATTCGCTGTTTATAAGGCCATAGCATACATGTACAGATGTACTGTTCGTACAACAGGACAGGAGCAGGCAAAATACATCATTCAATGTCTATAGACGAAATTCTCGCTTGTCCCACCGGCATACGTGATGAGACCAGGTCTCGGGGGCCCCCTAGTGGCTCGGGGGCTCCAAGCAGTTGCCTGCCTTGCCTGTTGACAAGGTGCGCCTCTGACGGAATGCAGGTCTTCGCCAAAAATGACAAAATACAATGTTATATTAATAATGCAAATGAATGGCAAACTCTGAAATATAGCCCGAAATGAGATGTTATTATCATTGAGACAACAGTGGTATACAAAAAAATCCGATTGTAGCTTACAGCAGCCGTCTATTTAGGTTAAGTTTATTATTGTGGACGGCCACCAAGCGTCTTCTGCCCCACGGCTGCGCGCGCATCTAGTTTTGTTAGTAAACGGGAAACCTGTGTATGGGACAAGCTGATGACCACTGAATTTCTCTCTCTCTCCATTTACACATACAGATTCCACGTGAATCTACAGTGCGGTTCGGCAGCAGGGGCAGATGTCGCCCTTCACTTCAACCCGCGATATGATGCCAGCCCTGGTTATGTGGTGACCAATACCTTCCAGAACTCCAGATGGGGCCAAGAGGAGCGAAAGCATCCAACTCCCTTTCTGCAGGGATCATGCTTCAACCTAATGATCCAAGTTGGTCGGGACTCATTCAAGGTGGGTGCGACTAATGGGAGTGTGATGATAGATCAGTAGTTCTCAAACTGTGGTAGGGCCTACGGGTAGTGATACTCTAGTGGTACTCCAGGAGTCTCCAATATTTTTTATAAAGATGACGATCAACTTCAAATTATATAAAAAATATATAGGCCTACCATTCAAAATCCTTAACCACACGATCACTGAAGTTAAATTTAAACTATTTTTTTGTCTTTCACGAAAAAAAGTATATATATACACTGTAGTGTAACGATGCATTGGACTATGTAAGTTCCAAATATGAATGTAATTCTGCGGCATAAAGCAGATGTATTTGTTTATTGTACAGAAAAATAAAAATGACATGTCAAGCAGTCAATTGACTACATTGCAGTCAAGAAGTAGGGCAAATTAATTTACGAAACCAAAACGTGGGTCATAGTTGTCTAAGCCTCTATAGAGTAGCCTGTTAAAAACGTTGCAGAAGCCTACCCAAGGCTACAGATTAATTCTGAACAGTTATTTCTCACTGGCTCAATTATCACATCACTGTTTTGATTTGCGTAGTTGCGTTAACCCAACACTGACAATAATGTAGACAGCAAATTTCAATTTCCGTTACCACCGTGTAGTCAAGCCTTAAGCCATACCCAAGTAGCCTAAATCGAGGTAAATCGAGCTTTTTCAGAAGGGGCGGCAGGCAGAGCGATGTACAGTGGCAGAGCGACGCACAGTGGCTGAAAGTGGTACTAAAGCTTCACGCAGCTTCACGCCTCGT
Organism: Alosa sapidissima; assembly: GCF_018492685.1. Taxonomy (NCBI): domain Eukaryota; kingdom Metazoa; phylum Chordata; class Actinopteri; order Clupeiformes; family Clupeidae; genus Alosa; species Alosa sapidissima. The sequence continues at coordinate 4,508,742 of NC_055971.1, forward strand.
AATGCGCGACTGAAGTGGCCATTTGAAAGCGATGCCCACTGTATATATATATGTAGTCTGACCAGAATTCTAGGAATAATACCACAGAAGTAGGTAACGGTTGAGAATATAAAAATATAATTATTTACATCCACCTTCTGAGACAGAGCAGGGGGGGTTACAACCAAAAAAGGATTCAACGACCAAACAAAAGATCAAAGCCTCAACAGGTGCCAAATAAAAGATTCAAACTCAAGCAAACGTGCCACAAACATAAGCCCCGCTCCACCTCCCAACAATCGTATACATGCACTAGACGCTGGGTTAGACAAAGACACTTATAGGGAATGGTTTGACAAAACAAACAAACAAACAAACAATATAAGGGTCATTCTATAATGCAGGGTAGGCCTACATTTCAAGTATAGAAAGAAACCAAAAAAATACAATGAGTTTTTATCATTAAACTTTTTTTATAGTCATAGAACACACTTCAAAGTTAACATGACAAGTATTTGCTGAGCTTAAACCTGTAAGACTTCAACTATTTATTTGAAAAAATTATGAAATAACAGAAAAAATGGTCAACTCTGTTAGAGACAAACTCAGTAAATTATGCATATTTAGCAAATGTGATACATTTTTAAATTATGCCTTCCCTAAGAGAATGTTTGTCTCTACAGTCACTGTAGCAATTTTGAATTTGATAAGATTGCTACTTTTTGTCCTGAAATAAAAAAAAAAAACACATTCCACTGGCAAGTTTCTAAGAGGTGCATATTTTCTTAAAAAAGGTAGCTTCTACATAATAAAAAAAAAATCATGTGGTAAAAATATTAGTTGTAACACATATTCTAATATACATTTGAAACAAAAAAAAACATATTTAGTCATCATTTTAAGAGCAAAATCTTAAATTAACAGAGTTGACACTCTCATTAAATGCTATTGAAAACAGAGTTGACAGCACATCATTGCCAACTCTGTTTGTCAGACACCAAACAGGACGAGGACCACAAAAGCGTCACGTTCAAAAGTTTATTTAAGGGTTGGGGGTTAAGGGGGTTTCAGGGGTTCCGGGGGGGTACAGGAGTTCCAAGAGTCTGCGTGTGTGTGTTCCCCCAGTAGCCGAACAGCGATGGCAGGAGCTGGATGATCCGGGAAGTCCTGGGGGAAACACCCACACAACAGCAATTGAAACGAAGCAGCAGTACAGTCAAGGACTAGGCGGTATTCGTAGAAGAGGGACGGAAGGCAGGTCAAGATTACCGGGGCTGGAGAACACAGAAGTAGTCGAGCGGGTCCGGGATCACAGGCAAAGAGTCAGAGGCGTTTTCCAAAACAGGCAGGTAACTGGTGCTGGTTGCAGACGATCTGACAAGTGTGGACTGAAAAGCAAGGCTTTATATACAGGGCATGATGAGTGGTGAATGCAGTGCAGCTGGTAGGTAACGAGGGTGAGGCAGAGCAGAGCAGGAACAGGTGGAGGTCATCAGACTTCAATCAGCGTGTGTTACCAGGCAGAGAGAGAGCTCATGACAGAACCCCCCCCCTAAGGGACGGCCCCAGAAGTCCCCAAGAGTGACACCACGTCGGGAGGGCGGAGGGGAGCCGGTGGAGGGCTAGAATTCCTCCGAGTGGTCCGAGCGAACATCCTCATCCTCGGAGGGAGCTGGAGGGTCGTGGACAGAAGACGGGACAGGTACCGAGACAGGGTCAGGCACAGGACAGGAAGCCGGGCGGGCAGGACGGTTAGGGACCCCTCTGGGGCGGCCCCTACGGATTGCAGGTTGATCAGGATGCAGACGGTGGAAGTCGGCGATGAGTGTCCGGTCCACAATCCGACTGGCTGGCACCCAGGTTCTCTCCTCAGGTCCATAGCCCTCCCAGTCGACGAGATACTGGAGACCCCTACCTCGCCGTCTGGACCGAAGCAGGCGTCGAACGGTGTACACCAGCCCACCGTCAACGAGGCGAGGAGGAGGAGGAGGAAGCGGCACGGGGACCAGCGGGCATTCATGCGTCGGCTTGACTTTCGAAACATGGAAAGTAGGGTGCACCCTCATGGAGGTTGGCAACTGGAGCCGGACTGCGGTTGGGCTGATGACCCTCTGGATAGGGAACGGGCCGAGGAATCGAGGTGCCAGTTTACGCAATTCCACCCGCAGTGGGAGATCCTTGGCTGACAGCCACACCTTCTGGCCAACACGGTAGGCGGGTGCCGGCGATCTTCGGCGGTTAGCCCCAGTGGCATAGCTGACAGCTGACTTGAGTAGCGTGGCACGAGCTTGTGACCAGGTACGACGGCAACGGCGGGCATAGGCGAGGGCAGACGGGCAGGACACATCTCCTTCCTGGCTGGGGAACAGGGGGGGCTGGTAGCCATACACACACTGGAAAGGTGACATACCAGTGGCGGAGCAGGTGAGGGAGTTGTGAGCATACTCTATCCACATCAGTTGTTGTGCCCAAGCCTGGGGTTTGCGAGAAACCATGCACCGCAGCGCCTTCTCCAGCTCCTGGTTTGCCCGCTCGGATTGACCATTGGACTGGGGGTGGAACCCAGAGGTGAGACTCACTGTGGCCCCTAGAAGACGGCAGAACTCCTTCCAGAATGTAGAGGTGAATTGCGGGCCTCGGTCAGAGACAACATCCCTGGGCAGCCCGTGTAGACGGAAGACATGATCAAGAACAGCCTGGGCAGTCTCTCTGGCAGATGGCAGTTTAGGGAGGGGAATGAAGTGTGCCATCTTGCTGAACCGGTCAACCACAGTGAGAATGACAGTCATCCCACCTGATGGTGGGAGGCCAGTTACAAAGTCCAAGGAGACGTGGGACCAGGGTCGTGTGGGCACAGGCAAGGGCTGGAGTAAACCAGCGGGGGGCCGAGTGGAGGACTTGTTCTGATTGCAGGTGGGGCAGGCACGGACGAATTCTCGGACATCCCTTCTCAAAGAAGACCACCAGAAGCGCTGGGCAAGGAGATGGCAGGTGCGGGCGGAGCCCGGGTGGCAGGCAAGGCGGGAGTTGTGTCCCCACTGTATGACCCGGGACCTCAAATTCTCTGGGACGAAGAGACGACCGTCTGGGCATGCACTGGGACTGGGATGGTCACGGAGGGCCTCTTGAATTTCCTCCTCGATATCCCAGGTCAGGGCAGCTACGACGCAGGGATCTGGCAGAATTGATGCAGGTTCCTGGGAGGGGGCGTCATCCTTAAGAAACTGACGGGAGAGAGCGTCCGGCTTGGTGTTCCGAGAACCTGGGCGGTATGACAGGGTGAAGTTGAATCTGGTGAAAAACAAGGCCCAGCGGGACTGTCTGGGGTTAAGACGTTTGGCATTGCGGATGTATTCGAGGTTTTTGTGATCGGTCCAGACCAGGAACGGAACTGTGGACCCCTCCAGCCAGTGACGCCACTCCTCCAGGGCAAGCTTGACAGCCAACAGCTCACGGTTTCCAACATCATAATTGCGCTCTGCAGGTGAAAGCCGGCGAGAGAAAAATGCACAGGGGTGCAACTTGTTGTCCTCCTCTGCCCGTTGAGAGAGTATGGCCCCGACTCCCACGTCTGAGGCATCCACCTCGACAACGAACTGCCGGTCTGAATCCGGCATCTGGAGGATGGGGGCAGTGGTGAACCGGGCCTTGAGGGTATGAAAGGCTGTGTTGGCCTCTGGGGTCCAAAAAAAGGGGTGTTTGATGCTGGTCAGAGCTGTGAGGGGAGCGGCGACGGAGCTGTAGTTCCGGATGAATTTCCGGTAGAAATTGGCAAAACCGAGGAATTGCTGCAACTTCTTCCTATTCCCCGGAACTGGCCAGGAGGTAACTGCCGAGACCTTTGCGGGGTCCATCTGGATATTGCCTTCAATGACACAGATACATGAATGACTGTCATTCATGTATCCCAGGAATGACACAGTCTGAGCATGGAACTCGCATTTCTCCGCTTTGACATAGAGAGAGTTCTCCAGGAGCCGTCGAAGAACCAGCTGGACATGACGGGTGTGTTCGGACAGAGTTCTGGAGAAAATTAAGATGTCGTCCAGGTACACGAAGACGAATTTATTCAGCATGTCCCGCAGCACATCATTCACCAGCGCCTGGAATACCGCTGGGGCGTTGGTGAGGCCAAATGGCATTACCAGGTACTCATAATGGCCGGTGTGGGTGTTGAATGCAGTCTTCCACTCGTCACCCTCCCTTACTCGCACTAGGTGGTAAGCATTTCTAAGGTCCAGTTTGGTGAAAATAGTGGATCCCTGGAGCAACTCAAAAGCAGAGGTGAGTAAAGGCAGAGGGTACCGGTTCTTCACTGTGACATCATTCAGACCTCGATAATCAATGCAGGGGCGAAGAGAACCATCTTTCTTTCCCACAAAGAAGAACCCGGCACCAGCAGGAGAGGAAGACGGGCGGATGAGTCCAGCTGCCAGGGAGTCCCTGATGTAATCCTCCATAGTTTTTCTTTCAGGAGGGGATAGTGAGTAGAGGTGACCTTTGGGTGGAGCAGTCCCAGGGAGGAGATCAATGGCACAGTCGTACGGACGGTGTGGGGGCAGAGATGTGGCTTTGGTCTTGTTGAACACCTCTCGGAGGCCATGGTAACATTCAGGGACATTAGAAATGTCGGGGGCAGTGCTGGGGGGTACTGAGCCGGGGGGCAGCGAGGCAGCACGCAAACAGGTCAGGTGGCAGGCATTTCCCCACTCTTTCACAGTTCCGGAGGCCCAATCGAGGTGAGGATTGTGGAGACGGAGCCAAGGGTAGCCCAGGATTAGGGGTTGGCCTGGAGAGCTGAGCAGGTGGAAGCGGATGGTCTCTCGGTGGTTTCCTGACACCATCATTGAGATGGGGGCTGTGATGCTGGTAACTGTGCCAATTACGTGACCGTCCAGGGCCCGGGCTGGAACAGGAGTGGACAAGCGATGGCTTTCCAAGCCCAGCTGACGAGCAAGTCCTGTGTCAATAATGTTTGCTTCTGCGCCAGAGTCCACCAGGGCTGCCAGGGTGTGGGTGGAATCAGACAGGTGAAGACAGACTTGGATGAGGGGTTTACGGCTGATGGAGGGCTGAATGTTCATTGAGCTCATCCGGATTCCTCCTACATCTGGTGAGCTCCGGCTTTTGCTGGACAGGTGGCGACTCGATGACCATCACCACCACAGTACAGGCACAAGTTGGAGGTGATGCGTCGCTGGCGCTCTGCAGGGGTTAGGGAGGCGCGGCCGATCTCCATCGGTTCAAACTGGTCCGGCTGGCTAGATGGTGTGGCAGGTGCGGACAGAAGGGCAGTTGGGACACTCCGTGTGCTGGTGGATGGACTCTGGCACCCTCTCTCACGACGGCGGGCCTGGATCCTGCGGTCGATGCGGACAGCCAGAGCAATGGCTTCATCAAGAGTGGGGGGTTGATCATGGGAAACCAGCTCGTCCTTTATGTAGTCCGCCAGGCTGTGGAGGAAGGCATCCACCAATGCTTCCATGTTCCAGGAGCTCCGACTTGCCACAGTTCGAAAGTCAATGGAGTAATCCGCAACAGTCCTTCTGCCTTGGCGAATACTCATCAGGGTCCGAGATGCCTCGGCTGTTGTGGATTCCAAATCGAATACCTTGAGCATCTCCTCTGCGAATAGGTTGAAGGTTGCACATGCTGGGGTCTGGCGCTCGAACTCCGCCGTTCCCCAGAGTCGAGCTCGGCCCGTCAGGTGAGTGATCACGTAACCGACCCTCGCCCCTTCAGTGGCAAAAGTCCTGGGTTGCAGGGTAAACTGGACACGGCAGCTCGTCAGGAACGCCCGTACCTGGGTTGGGTCGCCGCTGAACCGCTCTGGATTGCCGATCCTGGGTTCTGGGGCTCCGGCAGCCACGGCAGCAGTGTACTGGGCAGGAGACTCGGGTGCTGGGCCGGTGAGCAGGCTGGCTGGGGCTGGGCCGGTGGGAGCAGGCAGAGGAGAAAGGTTGGTGAGAAGTTGAATGATCATTGCAAGTTGTTGCTGTTGCTGCTGGAACTGCTGACGCTGTTGGTAGCCGGCTTGAAGTAGGGAGGCAATGTCAGCAGTGTTGCGGTTTACCTCTCTCTCTGTCTCTTCCAGGCGTTGCATGGCGGTGGGTGGTTCTGGTTCGTCGGTTTCCATGCTGGTTCGACCGTGCGCTGGGTCCATGTTTGGTCAGATCGTACTGTCAGACACCAAACAGGACGAGGACCACAAAAGCGTCACGTTCAAAAGTTTATTTAAGGGTTGGGGGTTAAGGGGGTTTCAGGGGTTCCGGGGGGGTACAGGAGTTCCAAGAGTCTGCGTGTGTGTGTTCCCCCAGTAGCCGAACAGCGATGGCAGGAGCTGGATGATCCGGGAAGTCCTGGGGGAAACACCCACACAACAGCAATTGAAACGAAGCAGCAGTACAGTCAAGGACTAGGCGGTATTCGTAGAAGAGGGACGGAAGGCAGGTCAAGATTACCGGGGCTGGAGAACACAGAAGTAGTCGAGCGGGTCCGGGATCACAGGCAAAGAGTCAGAGGCGTTTTCCAAAACAGGCAGGTAACTGGTGCTGGTTGCAGACGATCTGACAAGTGTGGACTGAAAAGCAAGGCTTTATATACAGGGCATGATGAGTGGTGAATGCAGTGCAGCTGGTAGGTAACGAGGGTGAGGCAGAGCAGAGCAGGAACAGGTGGAGGTCATCAGACTTCAATCAGCGTGTGTTACCAGGCAGAGAGAGAGCTCATGACACTGTTATTATTAATCTATGCACAATTACCACAGAATTAACAGAGTTGACGATAACAGAGTTGACATTTCCCATCATTTTGTGGCTTAGCTCCACATCCTAACCTCAAACTGCATGATATGTATAAAACCAGAATTGAATGGCTTTTAATCATATTTTTTAAAAAAATTGACATCTCTCTGTGTAGGCATCATGCTTCATATTCAAAGTCTGTGTAGATTTTAAGCAGTTTTATAACAGAGTTAACAGAGTTGACAAGAACTTTGAGACGGACCAAAATTATATATTTTTTTAAATCTTGCATAATACAGCAAATGGACATTGTATATAACTGATGTTATAACAGTTAGTAAATTAATCTCCAAAAAATAGATTGTTAGACTTGATAACATCATGTTTAGTCAAGTTGAATGCATGGCTCTGAGACAGTCAATAATATGGGGTGTAGAAGTAATTAAGTTAATATTTTGTGGATAAATTGGGTCTAAAATAATAAAGCATTGTTATTGGTGAAAGGGTGTCTTATTAGCATAATTGTTCAAAATAGATTCCATAAAGATTTATTTTTTTGATAATAACTAAATCTTTATCATGGAGACGGGAAATGTACCCTGAATTATAGAATGACCCATAAACCTGCTAATCAGCGCAGTAGTAGTTCACTCAGTTAACTCACACAAGCTGATCTATCTATCAGCAATTACCACCGCTGCTGGCTAGCAGAAAAGAAAACACAAGCATATGCATACACAATCACATATAACCAAAAGAAAAGACAAAAGAACACAAGAGGAACAGCGAAGCAACAAAGCCTCTACGCTGCCATCCTCTCAGAAGAAAAGATCCCCCATAGTCTCTACAACAGACAAAAGTAACATCAGCAGCGTATCCTCTAAAAGGTTAACATGCAGAAACTAAACAGATAAAATTCCCATTACCTGCAGAAGCTGAAATTACTCACATACATACCACCGGACAAAGTACATCTGCTTACATCTGTTACAAAATAAAACAACTTTTATAAAAACAGTTCACAACCTCTCCACAAACAGAGAATAAAAGAGGCCTAGTAACATACCTCCAGGCAAGGAGAAAACCAGCAACCTCCTTCGGCTGGTTGCACACTTGGTCTGAGGAGCAGCAGCACACAGGTGCTGACAATCAGTGGCACTCATCATTCCCTCCCATCCCTCCTCATATAGGGAAGAGCTGTCTTAAGGAGAGCATACACCCCTCTAGTGGCCATCATTACCCACGTCACGTGGGCAGCCGTGGCCTACTGGTTAGGGCTTCGGACTTGTAACCGGAGGGTTGCCGGTTCGAACTCCGACCAGTAGGAACAGCTGAAGTGCCCTTGAGCAAGGCACCTAACCCCTCACTGCTCCCCGAGTGCCGCAGTAGCAGGCAGCTCACTGCGTCAGGATTAGTGTGTGCTTCACCTTAGAGGTCTGCACTCCCGCGGTAGACCCGCGGGTCCCGACGCAAAAGAGTGCGGTGCGGGATAACTTTTGAAAGCTCTTTGCGGGAGCGGGCGGGATGAGAGAGGTGCATTCGCGGGTGCGGGACAAATCGATGATTCACTGCACTCCCGCAAATTAAATATGTGCGTAAAATTAAATATGGAAACGATTAAAGTAGTGTTCATAACTATAGTTCAGCTGGATGTTCTGTTAGGCAGCATTAAAAAACGGGGTTTAAGCATAACTGACAGATAGCAGGCCTATAGCCTATATTGTCGTTTACGTGGGTTCAATTTGTTCCTGCTGCTCATTGTCAAAACTCGAAATCGAAAGCATGACAGAGGAAGAGGGCACCAGACTAGGCCTACTTCAGTTGTCAGCCTACATTAAGAACCAAGAAACTGACATCTGGAGTCTTTCTCATGTGTGTGTGCTCCTTTCGTGAGACAGAAAGAAAAGCTGAATAGGCTATCCCTCCTGCATGCAGGCTTTAGCGGGCGGGAGCGGGACATCATGTTGCAGATGCGGGCGGGAGCGGGACTAAAAATGACACATTAATGCGGGCAGGAGCGGGACAGAATATTGTGGGAGCGGGCGGGAGCGGGAAAAATCAGTCCCGCGCAGACCTCTACTTCACCTCACTGTGTGTTCACTGTGTGCTGAGTGTGTTTCACTAATTCACAGATTGGGATAAATGCAGAGACCAAATTTCCCTCAAAAGAGTATATATTTATACTTATACTAGGGAACCTAAATGGATTTGAATGTTGACCCGCCGTGACCGCCAGACTGTCGCAATGGGGGTCTTTCCTCTGATTGCGGTTCAGCTTCCAGACAGACTCATATGGGTGCTCAAGTAATGCCACAGTTGGCTCACCTTCATCATTTTCCTCTGGTTCCCAGGTAGATGGCTCGCTGTTTGGCCAGGGGTTCTGTGGCAGCGGCAGCAGTGCCGCTCTCATCTCGGTCCTGTGTACTCGCTTCACGGGACCCTTCTGGGACACTGGCGCAACAGAATACACCACTCCTCGATCTCCAGGAGCACACATCACTTTATACAGACAGGGATTCCAAACATCTTGTATTTTATTCCTGGTCTTTCAAGTAAACCAGATCACCTTCCTTAAATCCTTTGTCATTCACCCTGGAATACTTCTGATCCCGTTGCAACACCTTTTGTTGCAGCCTCTCTCGAACTTGGGCATATGCCTACTGCAGACGCTCTTGGTGCTCATGCACCCAGAAATCAGGAGCTTCTAGTCCAGGGTCTCTGACACTTTCCCTTTCCCTTTCCCTGAGGATGACAGGCAGTGGTGCGGCTTTTCCCCACTCCATAGGTTTGACAGAATTGCTGTATCAGGCTGCTTTCAAAATTTCTGCCCTCGTCCAAATGCAGTCGACAGGGTGCCCCATACACACTAAACCAATGACGCACAAGAACATCCGCAACAGTGCAGGCCTTTTGGTCTCGAGTGGGAATTGCCTGTGTAAACTTGGAGAAGACATCAGTGAGCACCAGTATGTTTACCATCTCTTGCTGATTTCATGGGGTCTCATAGCTTGTAGTGTCCCAAGGTAGGTCCTTATTTTAAGCTGGACAGCCTTGGCCAGGATACACCGTCTGCACTCCTTGCACCACCTCTCCACGTCCTTCCACATACCTGGCCAATAACAGCGACTCTTCACCAGCCCCGCAGTTCTATCAACCCCCTGATGGCCATGTGCATCATGCAGGCTGGATATCACCACCTTCTGGAGACACTGAGGTAACAACTGAGCCACCTCCCAATGACCATCTTGAGTGTAGATTAGCCGATACAGGCCAGGCAAGCTCTCTCACCGCTCGACCCGCTCCATCCAAATCTCTAGGGCTTGGTGGATGGCCCTCCTTCCACACGGTACAGATGGGGCCAATGATGGGGTCCAGGGCCTGCAACAAAGCTAAATCTGTCTGTGAACACTCTGGAAAAGCCGATATTTCTGCCCCCATCACCCCAACCTGTTCATGTGGGGGCCGCATCCATCCTTCCCTTAGGCACGGTGGAACCTCAATCCCGGGAAAAGTCTTTGCAATGACTTGCCGTGACAGACCATCAGCGTTTCCATTGATACGTCCAGGACGATATTTTATGGTATTGATATTTTAAGTTGAAAGAGGGCAGTTGTGACAACCATCTTTGCTTCAGTGCGGCAACTTTAGAAGTTTGCAAGTGACACAAGGGGTTATTATCTGTGTACACAGTGAAGGAATTGCCCAGCAAATATTCCCTGAACTTCTCACAGACGGCCCATTTCAAGGCAAGACATTCTAACTTCATTGAACTGTAATTGTCCATATTTCTTTCCCCTTTCCTCAAACAACGACTTGCAAAAGCAATTGGGCGCAACTTACCCTCCTGCTCTTGAGAGAGGACCACTCCGAGCCCATCAAAGCTGGTATCTATTTCCAGCACAAATGGCTTCTGAAAGTTTGTATAGGCTAAAACAGGTGCAGTTACAAGTCTCTCTTTCAGGGCTTGGAAATCCCATCCCACAAGCCATCCAGAGAAAGATGAGGTGTCTTACCCCTTCGACGGGTGCTGCACAGTCTGGCCACTAGGGCATGGAGAGGTGCCACTAATTTTGCCGCTCTGAACTTTCCTGCCAGGTTTATGACGTAAACCGCTCTGGCATTGCCTAAACTCATCGTGTGGGAAATCAGATTATCTGTCAATATTGGGCTTTGAAAGTAAGGGATATTTGCTCAGTAATAGTAGGCCTATAGAGGATAATAGAGTTAACCATATGAATTAAAGTTATTTTATGTAAGAAAGAGCATCGGCTATATGACAGCAGTAGGCTACATGATCAACGTATATGCCTTGTTTGCTCAGAAGTGGGTGTAGTAAAGAAGCAAATCACCAAACAACAACATGATAGCTGACCCATGCAGAAAAAAACATGTAAACAATACAGTAGTTCAATATGCCTCTTAGTGGAATTGTGGGATACATTTCAAATGCTTTATTTCTTCCTTCCTGTTTTTGTTAACTTATCAACCTATCCTTGTGGAATAGTGGAATATTGGTAGCCTATAATAAAAACTACAGGATAAGAGCTGAAATGTTGCCATATTTATCCAATTTTCTACCACGACTAAAAAAGTGGGCCGGTCTTGGCCCTGAAACTCCCGGGCTGAAAAGTGGCCCCACTCCGGCCCTGATTAGGGGTCATGTAGCCTAATGTTTTTGTTGTTCTCTTGGTTACACTTCATGTACGTTCGATGGACTTCAAAATTACATAGTTGCTCTCCGTGGCGCTGACGCGTGTAAGACCCGCTGTTGCGGGCATGTGTAGCCTATGTTGTAAAATGATGTTATGATGAGTTTAATAAAGGGCCCGGTCATGTGCCCCGCCCCTTGTTCCGCCACTGCCAGGAACCATAGTGAGTGTGCCAGCTGTAATCTTAACGCTTACCCTGCACCCTCACCTTATGTGCTTTTAGGGACTGCAAGATGGCTTCTGTTTTTTGGCAACAGCGGAGGGCTTTTTTCCAGGCCGGGGTTGCCGATAACACCTGAGGGGCCTGAAATTCCCAAACAAGGCAGAATAACAATTTTTAATTATATTCATGCCTAGAACACCTGGCACTTTTACCTTCTGCTCTTGTAATGCAGAGAATCTTTGACAACCAGTTCCCCACAGTTAGGAAGACACACATCAAATACAGTAACATTAATGTCTACATATCCTACATAAGGAATATCCAACCCATTTGCAGCCTTGAGACCTAACCACCCGCAAGATTGAACCCCACCACTGCAAAGACCCAAAGGGTGTTGTTTAAAAAAACTCTCAGCCAGGGGCGCAGAAGATATTTTGAAAGTGAGGGGGACCAAATTGTGAACACAAACCCATAGTGAGATCAGATTTCCAGATATCGGATTGCCACCTCTGGCCCACTTTTGACCATCATATTTTAAACTTGCCAGAATATCAAGATAATACCATTGATTGTTTTCAAACAATTGTTTTCACTACTTGGGCCAATGGTAGAATACTGGTCACTACTTGGGCTAATGGTAGAAAAAAGCAACATGGGATGTTGATATTTTATGAGGCCATGAATGAATCATCATGCCTATGATCCAAACATAGACTACATGATCAAATAGCCTAGTTAGGCCTACTTAAATTGTCTGGTTGTGATGAGTACGAGGGAGACTCAGATGCGGAGAATACTTTTTATAGGCAAAGGGCAAATCCAGTGGCAAAATCCAGTAACACAATCCAGGTCATACACAGTTTCACAGGTAAAGGGCGAACAATCCAAATAACACAAGTCCAAGAATCGGGGTCAGAAGGTACAGTCCTGGTCATACACGGGTTCACAGGTAAGACAAATAATCCAAAATTGCAGGTCCAAGAATCGTTGTCGGGTACGGAACAAGGTCACAGAACAATAAAGTCATAAATCTCGCAATACTGCTATTATCACACGGCTTAGTAAGTTACAAGAGAAACAATACCTCACGCTGAGGCAAGGGAGACAGAGTCCTTTTAAAGCCAGTGGCTAATTAGTTGATTGACTGCAGGTGGTTAGAACTCCGGCGAAGCGGAGCAGGACTGGAGTGGGCGTGGTCGACGCAGCCGACAGGACAGAGAGGGCTGCGCAGGCTGAACCGGCGTTACACTGGTATAAACCAAATCAACTCTCCACTGTGTGTTTGCAGTTAATATTTATGCAACGTTAGAACTTAACAAGTGTTGGCTTAACAAGTTACCAGTCCAGAACACTCAGAAAATTGCAACAGAAAGTGTTTTTTTTTTAGTTAATAAACTCCATACTCCAACTCCTGCCCCCTGTTGTTTCCTATGGAGTTGTCCGAGCTAATGTCCGAGTCCCGTTGAGGCTGGACTGTCATTGGCTCATCAGCGTTCTAAGGGTGGCGCTTAGCGACAGGTCAATTGTTGCGACTCAAGGCATTCCAGCCTACGAATAAAAAAAATAAATAAAAAATACTAAATCATGCATAATTAAACAATAACTCAATTTAGGCTACTTGGCTACGCAAAAAGGTTTCCATTACAGCACAACCCCTATTCAATGAAGGGCTGCCTTGTCTCGCAATAAACAGCAGTGGAAATCCCGACACTTTTTCAACTGCATGAAACTTAACAGTGAACCATCAAATATCTTCCAGATTTCAGTGCCCATCAGTCCCAACATTTAGCAATATAATCAAACAGTCCAAAAGTACATTAAATCCCAAACCAAACCGAAAATGCTTTTGATAGCCTACGGGTATGCATGCCGCTCCAAACGAAATGCATGTCTAAAGCCTGCCTCGAATACCAGCCTGCCTCTAATAAAGATGATGATAAATGATTTATGCTAAGCAAGTAGCCTGGATCATTATGACCGCCGCTAGCGAAGCGGTCATATAGGGATTGTCAAAGTTTTTTTTTTTTCGTCATCTACTTCCTGAATTTTTGGTCAACGATACCCGGGACACTGAACCACCGGGGCACATGAAATTTGGTGGTTATGTAGCCCCACTAGACTTTTACGGAAAAATTTTGTTTCGTCCCCGAAACAAAATTTATATCAATTAATATCAATAAGGACCTAGGTAATGTTACCGTTAGCGTTGGTTGAGTGATGGAGGCCAATTTGATTGATTGCATTTGTAGAAAACTATAAATGCGGTTATACCAAGCAAATTGATAGCAGCACTGTAATTGTATCTTTCGACTGTCATTTATTGCACGTGCTACAAAATCATTCTGCATCAACATACATTTAAAATTGTTAAAATATCATTTTCATCAAACCCTAATCTTAAAGTTTTGGATTTATTATGACCGCCGCCATATAGGTTTAGTCAGATTTTTTTTTGAAAGACCGGGGTAGACAAAACTTGGTGGGAATGTAACCCCATATGGATAGCATGGAACCATCGTTTTTCGTTTTGATCTGTAGCCCCCCCGCTGGACTGCACCCCCCGAAAGGAGGGTAGGGCAGACACAGTGTTCTGTGAATATCTCAAGAACCGTAAAGTTTAGGAGGATCATTTTTATTTTGTATTTTGATCTCAAGGGGCCATGTCAACCCATTCCATAACCACTTATTTCATGTATAGCACCACCTAGTTAAACACAAAAAAAGTAAAAATGAGGTGTTGTAATCGCAGGTATCTGTGACCTAACATAGTCAAAACTGCACGAAATTGGAAGTGTAGGATCATTATGACACCCTCTGAATGCACGCCAAGTTTCGTGGAATTCCGTTCATGGGGGGCCACACAAAAAAATAATTTATGTTACTATACACCAACTGGCCTGTAGGTGGCCGGAGACAGTTTTCTGTGAATATCTCGAGAACCGTAGGGCCTAGGAGGTCCACCTTTTTTTTTGTATGTTGGTCTTAAGGGGGCATGTCAACCCATCCCATTACCACTTATTTCATGTGTAGCGCCACCTATTTAAAAATTAAAAAGCAAAAAATTAGGTGTTTTCATCACAATATCTCTGGCTGACATGGTCAAAACTGCACGAAATTGAAAGTGTAGGATCATTATGACCGAATGCATGCCAAGTTTTGTGAACTTTCGTTCATGGGGGGGCCTTACAATAAAATAATTTATGTGTACATTTAGTGACCGTACACCAACAAGGATTCCCGGGACACTGAAAGACCGGGGTACACAAAACTTGGTGGGCATTTAACCCCACATGGATAGCATGGAACCATCGTTTTTCGTTTTGATCTGTAGCCCCCCCGCTGTACTGGAACCCCCGAAAGGAGGGTAGGGCAGACACAGTTTTCTGTGAATATCTTGAGAACCGTAGGGCCTAGGATGACCAATTTTTTTCGTATGTTTGCCTCCAGGGGTCATGTTAACCCATTCCATGTGCACACATGTGCATAAACAGATACACACGCGCACACACATACATTCACAGTAATCATACGTATGACACATACTCACACAGTACATATGTACGCATGCATTCATGCACATGCACAAACACACATACGCAGGCAAACACACAAGCAAGCACGCACACACACACACACACACACCCACACACATAAACATAAATGTGTACACGCACACATGCACACAATTCAAGAATTTCTCAGAATTGAACTAATCATGTTTTGGTACTTGTTGTCTAGCAGATACCAGTGAGAATTGAGTGTGAAAATGCTATTTAGTGAGACAGTTAGAATCATATAGGTCTTTCAGCGTGATTTATTTTTGTGGAAAAAATGTGCTGGACTGGGCGGCGGTCATATTTTGTACCGCTCTGCGGTACATCTAGTTTAATTTTGAAAGAGTATTAACTGAATTTGGGTAAAATTGTCAACACGGTGTAACCACAAAAACATGAACCAAATAATTACACTTGCTGAAAAAAATGTGAAATTCTCTCCAAAATCCCTTTTAAAATAATCTGCCATGATCTTGCACAATAACTTTTCTATATTTAATACAAGTAATGAAACCCCATTGTTCTGAATGTTTGAATTAATATGGGGAATCGTGTCTGTCACATCAACCACTTAAAATGTCAAGTGGTGTAACCACCATTTAAGGAGCAATTTTGTATGAATTGTGTCAGAGAATCATGTGACAGGAAATAATGTCATAGAGAAGGACCCTTCAAGACCCCAACTGCTATGAGTCAAGGTTAGCAACTCTCTTCAAGTAACATAATAGTGTTTTTAGGCCATGGCCAGGCAAGCTTAGGTTACATGTCAAATGGTATGACCTTTTAAAAAAGTTCATAAATCATAATAATCATAAAATATTCAATTTAATGTAAAAACTGTGTTTGCATATTCACATAAAGGTGAAGTGTGTACATAGTTGTCCATAATAATGCCTGCAAATTTTGCTTTTAAATAGAAATGTCAAATGTTGTAACCGGTTACACCATTTGACTCTTTTCTGTTTGAGACCAGTTTGATCAGATTCAGCGCCAAGAGTATGTAATTTTAGGTGCCAATTATATTATTTTTATAATTTAAATAGTGACTAACTGTTTAGCATGAACAATAGCTTTAAAAGGGTTTAATTAGATTGCAATTTAAGCGATTTTTGAAATGTCAAAGCTTTTCATTTTAAATTTAAACTTCCATAATATTTATTTTATATTTTATTATGATGTATGTAAACAGTATGTTCAAATTATAAATAAATAATATAAATACATTTATTATATATAAAATGTACCTCTTGTCCCCCAATGGATGCCACTTACAAGCAAGAAAAACTTGTCTCGCCACAGAGTGCATGTGACTGCAGATCCTGCTGTTGGTTGGTTGTTAAATGATCATACCCACTCTTTCACTCACTCTTATTCTCTCTCACACACACTTTGGGCCCTAATTTAGCAATATAAAATGCATGGTCACTAGCAAATAGCGTAAATACATTTAGGGGTTTGTCCAGTCCACATTTGGGGTGGTTTTGTTATCAAACGTCAGGTGCCTGGCGCAAAAAGGTGGCTCTTATGTTTCTTAATCAGTCATGGGTGTGTTTTGGGCTTAACATCCTTTAAACCAATGAGGAGGACATCTGTCATTCCCTTTAACAGCAAGCAGGGCAACTTCAAACAGCGCATCAGTATTTTGATAGTCAGCAGTGTATTTGAAGGAATCTGCTTGTACGCAAGACCGTATGGAACAGGTATTCCACTAAGCCATTCTTTACTAAAACTGAGTAGAGTATAGGCTACACACATCTGCACTTGTCTATTAATTAAACATATAGACAAAGTGAAACTAACTTCACTGTGGTGTCATAGTCAACGACAAAACAGTTATACACAGTTAATTACTTTCAATATTGACTGACAATGGGTTACCATTGCAAAAACATAGCCTGAAAAAAACTTCCCCCTATAATGTTCGAATGACTGAATAAATAACTTAAGGACATTTATTCTGCAGAGGAATTGCTGCTTACATCTCGTGACAGTGCGTCTTCAGCTGTGTTTCATATGCACCTTTCGCTATATACCAGCAGGCTTTTCTTGGACAGTGGCATAATGCTTTTTAGACGGTATAAGATAGCGATTTTTAGATTATGTGCCAGACCACACCTTATGTCGGTAATTGCCACACCCCTGGGCGCATTATTTAATTAAAGTGAAGTGTAAGATATGAAAAAACTTTGCGTCAGAATAATAATAGGCCTACTCTTTGCGCCAGGTTTTACATTGCGAAAATAGGGCCCTTTATCTCACTCTCTTTGAAAATAATGGGTATAGACTGAAATTGTATGAGAACTGAATTGAAATCAAATAGAACACAAGTTTCTTCATTGATGTTATGAAATGATATTTGATATGGAATATGATGAATGACATGAATACATATCAAAATATCCAATTCAGTTTACCTTGATGCCTATTTTCTGTGTCAATTTCTTGTCCTATTGCTATAAACGTTTTATGGTCAATTGGTGTAACCGATTTATGTCAATTGGTGTAACCAGTATTTTGTCTTAAATACTAATAATGTACAAAAAAAAATAATATGGATAATGATCTAATACTCTACTTTACTGTAATAATGGTTGTTTAAACCATTTTTACTCAAATGGTCAAAGAATAGAAAGAACACAAGATGTTTACAGCATATGGTCTTGCTCAGTACAATGAAAAACCCATATAATTTAAATTTAGAAATAAATATAATAAAACATATTCTCATAGGATATTACAAAATAAACTAATAATTTCATTAGAGCAATTGCATGAACTCTAGGAGGTGTGAAATATTAGATATTTGTCATTTTTGTGGTTACACCATTTGACAATTTAACAGGCTGTTAGTTCTATCTTTTGTTAAAAAATAGCATATACGTCATATCAAATAATATGAATACAACAGAAATACAAAGTATACACTTTAGCAAACGTCAGGCATGTTTTGTTTTAAAGGTTTAAACATATTTTTTAATTTTCTCATCTTACCAACCCTTATCTGTCACTGACCCCCAAACAATGACACCTTCATTTCATTATGGCTGCTTTAACAACACACCTTAAGCTACTGTGTAGTGGGTCCCATTTAGAAGTGGCTACTTCATTTGCGCTTTCCTTGACTCATGGAGCTGCGCGAATTTTATTACAACTTTTCGCCACGATATGGCAGTTTAAGTCCGCTTGATACTGTAAGGCGTAAGCCATTGGTTTCCAAAGGAGATTTTATTTGTGTCGCCAGCATAGCCTATTGACAATTTATGTTGTAAATAGGCCTACCTTATAAGCCTACCTGTAGCTTAGGGAAGCTAACAGCTTTCTATTAGGATCTAGTTTGTTAGTTACAGTTTTGTCATAACTCCCTGATGCATTTTTGCATTTAGAATAGCCAGAGCGTGTATATCTCAATCGGAAAATTAAACAATATTGGGTGCCTATGGACTAGGCTGGGTGAACCCAGCCTGATCTGCCCGCTATTTATTTTTTGATTTCTTAAAAGATTGAGCTTGGTCTGATGAAAGCCAGACTAGCCATGGACCTCAGTTACACAATGCAAGGGAACATGAATCAGCCTATATTTGCACGAACAATAACGGACAACAGCTCTTCAACTTTGGCCCGTTAAAATGTGTATGAACAGTCTAGCGACGCATTTCATCAAGGCCCATTTGGACATGTCAGTTATTTGCACCACTGGTTAGATGTAAAACAGCATTTCGTTTCAGACTACTGTTACTTAATTTGTGCATTAACAATAACGTTTCAGACTACTGTTACTTAATTTGTGCATTGACAATAAAGTATTACATGAACTAAAGATGACTAAAATCTTATGTAGAAGAAGAAACATTCACAACAAATCCATCCATCCAAAAATGACCTTTGTTTTTGATAGCTGTTGAAAACGGAATGGAACTGACAGAGATGTTTTTGTTTATAAATACATAAAAAATAAATAAAAATATAACATTATGCTGATACCTTTTGCTTTTCCCAAATACAATGTAGCCTACAGGTGTAAGTGACCTTTCATCAATCCAGTTGCAATGGATGAACTGTGACGAACTGCCCTACTTGTGATTGTTTAGAGATTTTAAAGGTTTTATAACAATGCTACATCTTCTTTGGCTATTCTACAATCTATTCACCTTTTCAGCACCAGTAGGCTACTTTCTGTGCAGCCGCACACACACACTCAGGCATGCCAAACAAGCATACACAAAAGTTTCAAGAGTGGGGGATGGAGTAAAATATGGAGACAAATTGAAGTGTGATTTATTTTCGCGGAACGGATGTACAGGACTGAGCGGTGGTCATATTTTGTACCGCTATGCGGTACATCTAGTTTTATGATTGTTAGTAGACAAACTGGCTTCAGATATCCAACAGAGTGAATATGAGATTGTGCAGTCTTACAGTACTGTAGATGGCTGTGGTTAGTGATGTGATGCTGTTAATGGGGAGTTTTACAGTTAGCACAAATCCTTTATGTTATTATTTATTTAGCGTACCTATAAGGCTTTTTTTCCTTATCAAAAGTGAGGGGGACGACGGCTGTCTCTTCAGCACTGCGTGGGGCATATCCCCCACGTCCCCCGTGCCTCCTGCGCCCCTGCTCTCAGCAATGGTTGTGACCATTTGATCCCGTATCAAGTAAACATTGAACATCAACATTAGCCATCTTTATTGATAAAACAGGACAGGATCCTATCAAATTATCAATTGGTTTTGCAACCCGTGTTGACTTATTATCAGTCTCCTCTGGCATTGGAGACCTGATGCTAGGTGGGCGGGTGTTTGATGTACAATAGCGTGCTATGTGACCACTCTTATTACGCTTAAAGCGATGGTTTGGAGTAATTTCACCCTAGGGTCCTTTGCACCATGACCCCAAGCCAAACACCCTCCCAGAACCCGTTTTCCCTTGGTCGAACCCTGGTCGAGTAGCGCTGTCAGAAACTAATGACTTTCTGCAGGCGCTTATGGAACCTATAGAGTATCTCGTAAATTACCCCACTAATAATGCCCTGAATGGTACGAAACTTCTACAGTAGTACACCTATGTTCTGTACTCATAAAACGAGGCATTGAAAAGTACACCAGGAGTTTATTTAAATAACACTTGCCTGATGGATTCTACTCTCTGCTGCTATCTACCACTGCATCGACGTTACTTCCGTGATTTGGGAAAAGCCCATAAAAGTCCTGGCAGGAAGCATGCATAAGGATGTAGATCCATGAATGCACTAATATTTTGTTCGTAGTACTAGTTTGCAACAATTATTAGTTAATGCTAAGTTGTAAACACTTCGGGAAAAAATATTAAAAACTGGATATACCAAAAAACTTTGATGAAATCGCTTCCTGCCAGGACTTTTACAAGCAATAGCAAATGGTTGACAAGCTAAGCTGTGATGGCAAGCAACGGAAAACATTCATGCAATCATGGCTCCAAACTGGATGTATTAGAAAGAGAAGTGTGGTGAATATGTCGAGCAGAAACTGAAATTGGTGACAATGAGCCCAACACAAGTGACTGAAGCTTCCATGGCACTTTCCAGCAACAAACAACACAAAACTGTATGTACAATACTGTATACAATATGTGAAATTGGCCTACACCATTGTATTTTAATGCCAGTAATAATGGTGGTAACTTGTACAGACAATTATTTTCTGAGGTGGTAGCCTATTCATCGTGAAAAGTTTGAGAACCACTGATCTATACATCTAGACTAGGAGAGTGGATTGCATACAATTTAGTGAGTGTCCTAGATTCTTGGTGGTATTGGTTTTTGTTACAATTATAATGTTGCTTAGCCTGACGAGCCAGACCCACATTAAAATGTAGGGACTGGACACTCACCGTTCGCAGTGCTCAGTCCGAGGGGTGGGATAATCAGTTGTCTTTCAAATTCCCTCTGCACGCAATAGGACAGCGGCAGCGCTATGAGTCCCATGCGTTTCCCACCAGCGGAGCTAGTTGGCTAGTTCAAACGTTTGCCAACTTAATAAAAGCTTAACTCGTGTCACACTGTTCGCCAGCAGCAACATCCATCTTATTTGTTTTCAAGTAGCAGGGAATTCAAGCCAAACCGTTGCAACTCTGCCATCAATCATTATGTTAAGCCCACCTAACGACTCTATACACGATTTCATTGGCCTGATTAAGTTTCGATTTCTGGAGCTCACAAGCCAACGGAGAGTTGCTAGACTAGCCCTGGCAGCAAATGTAATTCGCTGCCGCTAGGGGCGCGTCTAGATTTCTAGGCTAAATGTTCCTCCCATTCTATGGACGGCTATTCAGATTTAATAGATGATATTTGATGGATGTTTTTTTTATTTATTTTGTACACAGACATTCACAGCTTCTTTTGTTCTGATGTCAGATTGCCACTAATGGTAGCCACTTCATGGAGTTCAGACATCGCATCCATTTTGCTGCTGTGGATACGATCCGTGTGGATGGAATGGTGGAGATCAGTTCCATAGCTTTCCAGAGCCCTCAGGTGAGCAAACCTGTCTGAATTTAAAAATGTTCCAAGTTACAGTAGCATGTTACAGTATCAACATTACAGTTATTATGCAGGTTTTTGTCATCAGGCTAGAAGGGTTAGTGTTGGTGCTGAATGATATGAAACATGACTTCCAAATCCAAAACCAAAAATGCATATTTCACATTTGTCCTTTTCAGCCCTGCACCCCCCAGCCTGCATACCCTGTAAGTAATCTGTTCTGTTATGAAACCAACAAAAAGCTTGTGGAGCTTCTCTTTAGTTTGGTCAGCTTGTAATAACATCATGTCATTGCAGCCACAGTGTGCTTTCCCGCCGCATAGATATCCTGTAAGTGTGTGTGTGTGTGTGTGTATTTTTGCATTGATTACACTGATACTTTTTGTAAGCATGTAACTTTAAAACTGACTGTTGTTGCAGCCACAGTATGCTGTTCCTGGCGTCCCAGCTGGATATCCGGTAATTGTTGTGTGTTGTTAAACCAATCACAAGTTATTCAATTCAATTTGTATGAGTAGCATACAAAGTGATATTCTGTAGTAGCGCTCTAATCATAACAATATTAAAATGATGATGACACAAGATATTCTTACAATTTTTTTTAATACAGATACACATACAGAAGACAACAAACAAAATACAACCAAAGACATAAAAATGGGTAATAATGGATAAAAAGGAACATCAAAACAGACTTAACTTTTAATTAAGTAATTAACTAACAGACATTGATATTAATAAAAAATAAAGACAAGACAAACATCATCATCATCAACATCAAACATTTTTTATTCAGGGAGAAATTGACTGAGCATCAAGCTCTTTTACAGCAATGCCCTGAGTTACAAAACATACAACAACAATAATCAAAATAACAAAACAAGAACAATACAAATATACAAAAGGCAAATTAAAACAAGAATAAAAATAGTGAGAAAAGAAGAGGGGAAATATGTATATATGTATAAATAAAATAATAAAAACATGTGATGTTTATGTGCATCACCTGTTGTTGGCCTGTTACTTCTATAGGTTTATGACTTCTTACCGTATTTTTCAGTTGCTGCGTGGGTGTGTTGTGGCAAGGGGTCAGGGTTAGAATATGCACTGTAGCAATGAGAAATGACAGATGTTTATCACCTGTTTTGGTCCGTAGGGTCTGACTCTGTCTCTATTTTCATTTGTCTCCATTCGTCTTATGTTGCCGTTCATGTTGTGCTTTTCTTATCCTCAGGTTCCTTCTCCATATCCGCCACCAGTAGTCTATGTAAGAATATTTATATTTCACATGACCTATATTTCTAAATTCCATTTGGTGATGACTTTAATGTGCAAACCTGTTACTTTATGGCTGAATAGTCTTGTGATATCTCCTTATAAAAGACAGTGCCATACAAAAGCGTCATAAATGGTGGATTCTACCCTGGAAGGACTATAACAATCCAAGGTGTGATCAACGGCGCTGCCAAAAGGTTAGACACTAACAAATCCGGAATAGTGTAGACATGGCCAGAATAGAATAGGCCTATAGAATAGGCCACAACGCAGGCTACATTAACATACAGTTTGTCTGTGTTGGGCTTCTGAGACTTCTGTTGAGTAGGCCTACCAGGTTTGATTCATGAACGCGTCACTCAGAAAAGAAAAGTTGTTGTTTGTGTGCGCTTCTCATACATCTGATTTGACACTAAGATCCCAAAAAAATATTGCCGACCCACCATACTGGCTAATCTACGGAGCCCCTAAGGGGACATGAGCAAAACAAATCTAAAGTTTAGTTTCATGTGCACACGCAAAACTTTCATGTGCTCACACGAAACTTTCATGTGCTCACTCAAAACTTTCATGTGCTCACGTGAAACCTTCATGTGATCACTCAAAACTTTCATGTGCTCACACGAAACTTTCATGTGCGCACATGAAAAGGTTTATGTGAGCACCTGAAAGTTCCGCGTGAGCATATGAAAAGTAGGCTATTGATGCTTTGTAGGTTCTACATGGGAGAGCAATGGGCTTTATTAGTCTATAAAGACTTTGTTTGTAAGTCAACATTATATTATGCAGTATTATATAGTAGGCTAATATAATGTTGACTTTTTAGATTTTTTTGCTCATGTCCCCTTAGGGGCTCCGTACCAATCACAGGCAGTAACTGTACAACCCAGAACTAACGAAATATCTCTTGGCAGCACATACAGAGAACTGTAATTTCCAAATGCTCAGTTACCACTGGATGCAGAAGACAGCAATAAATGCAATACAATGGGAGCACATTCACAGGTGCCTCTAACTTTCCTCTAATGCTGCTGACCTTTGCCCTTTCAGAATAGCTGTGAACCTGCGCCACAGGACTGGTATAGCACTCCACTACAACCCGCGCTTTGACGAGAACACAGTGGTGCGTAACAGCCAAATGCGCGAGAAGTGGGGTAGTGAGGAGCGTGGAGGTGGAATGCCCTTTCACCGCGGCCAGCAGTTCATGGTAATAATTAGTACAACATTTGTTGAGCCGTTGCAAATTATTCAAAACGTGAGTTGTGCTGACTGTAGATGCAACACAAAATGTTAAACAGAGCAGTAATCAAACCTGAAATCTATACAATATCTTATGGTGTAGTATTATCAATGCAGTTGTTGGTATACCATTTTCAATGTCATTTGATGATAAATATAGTAGCCTACAGTATGCTGAATTGCTACATTCAGTTATATGATATTTTCATCATCTCACTCAATATGATGTTGGATTTTGTGTTTCAGCTGACTATTGTATGCAGTCCTCAAAGTTACAATGTTATGGTGAATGGCAATCAAGTGCACACCTTCAGGCATCGCCACAGCAACCTTCAGGAGATCGATATGTTGGAGGTTGATGGAGACTTGACTCTCAACTCTGTCACAGTCTAGGCAGAAAATGACCAAAACCATTCAGCACAAGAGATCACAATTGTATCTTCTTTATTGTTGATGTACCGGTATATACCAATTCTATTTTACCAATACAATAATCAAATGACTAACTAACCTAATGTATCCTCTTTTGCTTTCCTGGAAAAAAGTAAATCTCAAAATGTTTTTGACAATAGCCTAGTTTACATTTAAGCTAGTATAATAATACCAAAATGTACATTGCGTAAGAGCCAAAAATAAAGAATAATAATAAAAACAATATATGAGTCTATTTCTGTTCACACAACCTGATACAAAT
The DNA here is from genome assembly GCF_018492685.1 of Alosa sapidissima. Classification (NCBI taxonomy): domain Eukaryota; kingdom Metazoa; phylum Chordata; class Actinopteri; order Clupeiformes; family Clupeidae; genus Alosa; species Alosa sapidissima. The sequence continues at coordinate 4,533,613 of NC_055971.1, forward strand.
CTGGTGACAATTTTAGGGCAACTGTGGCTGTAGGTTTAAGCTTGCTGTCTCTGATACTCCTAATGTAGCTAATAATACATACTATAATACATTTCTATAGACTCTGTGCATACAAAATTGCGCTATATAAATAAAAGTGACTTGACTTGACTTGGCTAATGGACTAGTCATACCTTAGAGTACTGTGAGCAGATCTCAATATCTGTGTCTAGATGCCATGTACAGTAGGATGAAAGAAAGAGTGAGGGAGAGTGGGAGAGGATGAAAGAAAGAGTGTCAATATGGTCAGACTAAGACATAACCTCATGTCCATAGACCTTGCTACACTCCATTATAGCATGTTTTTAACATGAATTTATTTAAATATTAACATGAAATATTTTAAAGAGGTTGTGTTTTCATTAGACCTGTTGCACTTTAAGAGAATGTTTATGAACTGACAATGACACTACTAATACTACTAACAATTATCAGATGGGGATGTTTTACTAAAAAAGGAGAGAAGAGATCCGAGGCACTCTGATATATTAATAAAAGTCCTTTATTTTACTTTGGACCTGCCGACGCGTTTCGGTCGCTTCCGACCTTCTTCAGGGCTTAATTACAATTAATAACACAGGTGCACTTAAAAAGGTAGAGCTCAGTCATGTGATATGATCACATGACTATCAACATATAACAGGTACATACAATAACATACATTAGCAGCATGTAGGATTTAGGTACAGGCAATAACCACTCACATTTACTCCTAAGAGGTCAACCATGTATATATACAAACACACCAGTAAAGTTCAGTTAGACACTATGTATCATAAAATATAGTAGACCTATGACAACAAGACAATCACAAAAACACAGAAAAATCAAGACCATCATTAAGTCCAGGATATTTCAAAGCTTGTAGCGTATCAATCCAGTATGGATTGGATGGGGATTTTTTACTGTTGCTGAAGTTTTGTTTTTCAGTGCCTTCTGCTTGTACATGTAATCTAACTTTTGGGGCATCTAGTCAACCAAGGCAATTGGTACACAATTCCTTTTCTCTGGAAGTATATACACCTTGTCAAATATTACTCCAATACAAGTGAAAGTTGCTAAGCTGAAGTACAGAAGTACTTGCTTTTGAAAATACTTAAGAATCCAGAAGTACAAGTATTTGTCCTTTTTAATGTATTTCTCCTTTTTAATGTCATGACCTTTAGTTCCTTACATCCAACAAAAAACATTTGACCTATTTTCATAACTTTGCAACATTTCAAATTGATGCAATAATTACAATGCATGAAAATGCACTGTACTGTTCTTCCTAGGCTTCTTATTACACTGCATGGAAATGCACTGTACTGTTCTTCCTAGGCTTCTTATTACACTGCATGGAAATGCACTGTACTGTTCTTCCTAGGCTTCTTATTACACTGCATGGAAATGCACTGTACTGTTCTTCCTACTGTAGGCTTCTTCTTCTTCTTCCGCTTACCACTTTTTCCGTACGCTATTTCACTTGAACCGTTTAACTTAGAAACTTTGTTCAAACTTTGTAACGTAGGTCTTCTAATGGACCAGGTTGCTATGACTTTTCATATTTGTAAACTTTATACTTTTTGAGATATTAACAAAAAACAAGCTTATTTTTCCCCATAAACTTAACATTGGCCATTATGACATCACAATAGGGCCATTAAACCATTAGAATCCTGTGTTCAGGCCACCTGCAGCAACAGTCACTGTCTCAGCCCACAACTGTTTCAAAATGAAAGTCCTCACTACAATAATTCACTATTAAATAATTTAACCATTTAAACTACTTAAGGCGAGACACTACAGGTGAATAGGGTAACATTTTTAACAAGCAGATATCACTATGAAACTTCCCCAGTTGATTACTTACATTAATATGAGAAAAAAATGTATTACAAGTTTGCTGTAATTTAATGTTTACATATGCAAATTAGGCATTATCTAATTAAATATGCGCTAATTTGCATACAGTTTAAGGCACGAAACCTGAGCATTGGATACAGCCAAGTTCAAAATGATGTTTTCATTGTGTTCAGATATTAGATGGGAAAACATTTACAGAGGGATTTATGAATATCTACTTTTGTTATCCTGTAAATCAGAAAATTATGTCACTAGCCCTAAAAAAATCGCTTTTTTCCATGTTTTTAGGCATAAAATGTCATCTAAGTCAGGCTAGGAATAATATATCAACAAACCCCTCTGTAGAAATCTTCGACATATAGTTAGGCATAAATCCAGAAAGTTTGGTGTATGTACGTGCTTCTGAAGTGGAGTTTTTGAGCTCAGAGTGTGAGCGGAAACTCATTTTGAGAAAACAGCCTTGAAAGACAGCCAATGAGATTCCGTTCTCAGCCTAGACTCGCCTTTGAACTTTCGCGATTGGTTGCTGATACAAAGGAAGTGTCCATATATGGATCACATAGCGTGATACAGGAAAAACAGAGCTTTCCAACGGTAGTACACATGTTATGTTTTGGACCACGGTCGCGGGAGTGCATGCAAGGTTAGAATGCTAACTTTTGCTGAATTTAGGAGAAATATACAGGCACGAGTAGACACAATATAATGAAATAAACACCTAAATGTGTAAATCGCACTTTTTTGTTGTAGTAGTGTGATAGAATACATGCTAAGGTAACATACTAGCTCAAAATCTCGAAATTGACCAGTGCATGAAAAAACGATGTTTTCACCTGCCGTGTCTCGCCTTAACTATTTAACTATTTAACTGTTCAGTCATTCCAACTGTAAGTTATCATCAACTATGCCTCCAGCCAACTATATTAAATCACCACCTACCTAACAACCAACATAGCAACCATTGAAATTTAAAGTATCTATGCCAGTTCCCATAGTAACCAACATGATTATACTAGCACCATAGTAGCCACCATGGATACCCTAGCAACAACCTAGCAATGACCTCAAGTACCATAGCAACCGCCTAGTAACCACTTTCACAGTTAAGACCTAGCAACCAACATAGCAACCAACATGATTACCCTAGCAAACAGCATAGCAACTGCCATAACTACCCTGGCAACAGCCTAGCAACCTTGTCAAATACCCTAGCAACAGCCTAGCAACCACTTCCACAGTTACAACCTAGCAACCAATATAGCAACCAATGAGATAAACCTAGCAACCAGCATAGCAACCACCACAACTAATCTAGCAACAGCCTAGCAACCACCACAACTAACCTAGCAACAGCCTATCAACCACTTCCATGATGACAACCTAGCAACCAACATAGCAATCAACATGATTACCCTGGCAACCAGATTAGCAACCACTTGAGTTACTATAGCAACCACAACAACTACCCTAGCAGCACCCTAGCAACCATCTTAATTACCCTAGCAACAACCTAGCAACCACCACTATAATGTCAACATAACAACCACCATAGCAACCAACATGATTACCCTAGCAACCAGCATAGCAACCACTTTGTTTTGCATAGCAACCACCATATGTACCCTAGCAACACCCTAGCAACCATCTTAATAACCCTAGCAACAACCTAGCAACCACTACTATATTGTCAACCTAGCAACCACTACTATAATTCACTGAATTTCCATGACCTACTGTATTGTAGCGTACCAGCATAGGCACAGTCATGGAGTTGTGAACTCCCATAATGCTGTGTAACGCGTGCATAAATGTTAGTGTTAAAATCATGCAAAGTTGGCACCGTTCCTACTTCATGCCAGTTGTGTCCGGGTTCACGGTTATTTGAGTGCAAAGAACCAGGTTCAACTAGTGTGTGTTGTCAGCACAGCCTGAAGCTGATGTTCAGTACTGGGGCACAAGGGCCGGGGACAGCCCGGCATTGATGTCTTCATTTTTGTATCAATAAAACTCTGTTGCGAAAGCATTTCCACAAATATCTGATTTGTTACAGTATAATAAATGCCTACATTGAAATTAATTCACTGTCCAAAGCTTTCAGAGCAGCCAAATAGCATTCTAGAATTGTTGACTTTTTTTAGAATTGGAAATTAATAATAAATGGGCATTAAAAAATAAGGTAGCTAACCACAACCACTCAAGCAGCCAGTAACGAGTAAAAGCTAATGATTATCCTTATAAACACCAATGCTGCCTGGAAATATATTTGTATTATTGCTTGAGTGGTTGTGGTTAGCCCTACCTTGTTTTTTCAATGCCCATTTATTAATTTCCAACTGTCCATCTACATCTCCTCCTTCAAGTTCAACCTCTTACTGACTGTTCAAGCTTCTACATTGATGTTATTTTTTGCATCACCGGCCTCTACCCGCCGCAATTTCAATGTTTAGCCTAGGCTACTTCGAGTAACAATTTTGATGCGCTCACAGAATCTTGGCTCTGAGCCAAAATGGGAGGAGTGGGGCCTGACAAGAGCTGTTATTGGATCAATCCAGTGTCAGTATGAAAATGAACCAATGGGCCACTGACTGTCCTTGCTTTGGGCCGATCGTTGGCCAATCTAATTCAATTGTATATTCTATCGGGCCAAAGGTGCGTCAGCCCACCGGGAAAGCAGATGGCCAGTCCGCCCCTGATATAGGGTAAAGAGCCAACTATGTGGTGAATGTCAGGTGTTTGTTTAATTTCATTCAAATTTCCACTTCTCAAATCTCAATTGCTAACTCGTTTGTTGGGGTTCTCTCAGGCTACATGGAGGATGTTCTGATGAAGAATCTGTTGTCACTATTCAGCCAAATTGGACTACTGAAAAAAATAGCTATAAGATGGTCTATTATTGCATTCAAAGAATCAAATGTGGTTAAATGTAGTGGAGTCAAAAGTACAGTATTTTCCTTTCAAATGTAGTGGAGTAAAAGTCACGTTTCCAAAAATATTAATAAAGTACAGATACTCAAAAATCATACTTAAGTACAGTAATCAAGTAAATGTATGTAGTTACTGTCCACCCCTGAGCTCAGCTATCATTACATTTTGAATGTCTCTAGTAAAAAACTCTCAGACTTGCTACTGACTTAAACAAAGTCTCAATCCTTATTCTTCTAGATTTGAGTGCAGCATTCAACATCATTGATCATAACATTTTAATTCACCGCCTTGCAAAGTGGGTTGGTCTCTCTGATAACTGGTTTCAAACCTGCATTACTAGCAGAGATTTTTATGTTAGACTAGTAAAACTTTATGTTTTACTGTCTGTAAAACATGATTTGCCCTTCGGTGTGGCCCAAGCTGTCTAAACTTCATAAGTCAATATAATGTAAACTTCCACAGCTATGCAGTTGATACCCAATTACAGTGCCTATAAAAAGTATTCACCCCATTGGATATTTCCCCTTTTATTGCTTTAATAAATGGACTCTTGGTCAATTTAATTTGGCCTTTTTTACAATCATTTACAAAAATCTCCTCTTTAATGTCAAAGTGAAAGCAAATTTACAAAATAATCTTAATTAATTAAAAATAAATAATGCAAACGAGCGATTGCCAATCATAATTAAAATAGTTAATAATGAAATCCTCCATGACATCAGGTTGTCACATTTCCCTTTTGTTTTTCTTTTATGTGGCATGACTGCGGTAAAGCTGTAAGATCTAAAGTTTTAAAATATGAAATTTGTATGGCAGACATATACCTCACGGAGAGACCCAGTTTGTCAGGCTGAGGGACTGCTCCTCTCTCAGTATTTGTGGGGTGTGTTAAGGGTGGAGCAGGTGCGTGGTGAAGGACTTGATGAAATGCTGTTAAACCAGTGATTTTAACTTACCTGTAGCTCCCTAGTATAAGTATATATACTTTTTTGATCCCGTGAGGGAAATTTGGTCTCTGCATTTAACCCAATCGGTGAATTAGTGAAACACAAACAGCACACAGTGAACACACAGTGAGGTGAAGCACACACTAATCCGAGCGCAGTGAGCTGCCTGCTTCAACGGCAGCGCTCAGGGAGCAGTGAGGGGTTAGGTGCCTTGCTCAAGGGCACTTCAGCCGCGGCCCACTGGTCAGGGCTCGAACCGGCAACTCTCTGGTTACAAGTCCAGAGTGCTAACCAGTGGGCCACGGCTGCCATCAAAAATGATCTTGTTATAAATCTCTCTTGGTAAACTTGTCCAATTTACAGTCTGCAGAGGAGGTGGAGTGGTTGAAAGGAGCCCTAAAACACATAATAAGTTTATTCAGCTGTTTTGGGTGGAGATCAGTTATGTGAATAATACATGATGCTACTATAAAACACTGGTAGATCTCAGCCATGATCATTTTGTCAAAGTAGCTCTTGAAAGAAAAAAAGGTTGAAGACCCTTGTGTTAAACCATTTGCACCTGAACCAAGGGCGTAGATTTGGTCTGAGCTTTGGTGGGGACACTACCCACTAACCCCCCCCCCCCCGAAAAAAAAAAACACTCAACTCTTTCACCAGCCACTATAGATATATAAAATGATTAAAATGTGATACTGTCCAACTACTATCCATGATTAAAATGTGCTACTGTCCAACTTGATCTAACTACACTGTGTAGCCTACATAATCTGATTTTAATATGTAGGCTACAGATATGTAGGCTCATTGTGTTTCTACGTTTTCCAATTATTATTATTATATGCAATGGGAGTCTATGGCAGCCCATAGAACCGTATGGTAAAAAGTTGGGAAATTTGGCACACTGATTGGGGACGGTCCCATGATTCATGTCACCAAGTTTCATGTCGGCAACTCGAACCCTCTAGTGCCACCAACAGGCCAAAGTTGGACGTGCGTTCATGCACGTAACTTTTGACCTGTTGGTCCGATTTTCAAAAGTCAGGTATTGTTGGAATCCTTGGACCAAGCCGAGTTCAACCCTACCCTATGACATCCTTTTCCGCCATGATGGATTTTCCGCCATTTTGGATTTCATCAAAAACACTTAAAATGTATCAGGGGTCACATACTTTCTCTGATTCCCACCGAATTTGACACAGATCATCTTCAGACCAAGCCTCACAAAAGTTATCACTTTTTGTCTTCAGAAGTATTACCGTTCGCCCGTAAAAGCCAATCAAAATTTGCGGCGAAGCCGCCAAACAGGAAGTGAGCTCATATCTCAGCAACCCTTGCATGTATCAAAACCAATCTTGGTACATTGACTCATGACCCCATCAGGAGGACCATCAAGAAATTTGGTGACCTTTGACCTCTAGGGGGCGCTGTAATTCACAAACATGCCTTTTGGCCTGTAGTTGCTGCTGTGCTTAGAATTAAATTATACTAGTGGTGTCTGGTAATACTGTGAAAGGTCCTTAGGTCAACTGAGGGCAACTTGTCACATCAATATAATTTATTCGGCCGCCATATTTGATTTGATCAAAAACACCAACAATTTCGCACAGGTCACAAATTTCATCTGATCTTCACCAAAATTGGCACAGACCATCTTCAGACCATGCCTTGTCACTTCATTTATTTCTGTAACAAATGATAGAAGCGTTCGCCCGTCACATCCAATCGAAATTTGTGGCGAAGCCGCCAAACAGGAAATGAGCTCATATCTCAGCAATCGTTGCATGTATCAAAACCAAACTTGGTACATGGACTCATGACCCCATCAGGTGAATGCCGAAGAAATTTTGTGACCTTTGACCTCTAGGGTCACTGCAATTAGCAAAAATGCATTTTGCCTTGTAACTTTTGACGTGCTAGACGTGAAACTTGCTTTGACAGCTTATGGCCATACGTCTGATTGCAGCATTGACCTAACAGCATTTCGTTGTCATGGTTACTCCGGCCTATCTGCTTGGCTCCCTCATTGCTGCTTGCAGCTATATTTAACATTTATTTTCTATTTGGTCTGTTATGAAATCATGCCCATTTAAGCACAGCTCAGTTTTAAGAAACTTAAATACATGCGTGCTTAGCATTTTGTGAAAAGAAATCATTAAGGCATTGACAAACTCTTAACTGTGAGCTGCCTGTATATTCTCTGATTCTAATATTTACAGATATCTAGGCGATGTAAGCACAGCTCAGTTTTAAGAAATGCAGCAGAAAGACCATGTTGAATTTTGCTATAATTTATTTCAAAACCGGATTACTCTGAAACAGCTAACTATACACGGGAATGCATTAGACCTTTGTGTTCGGTAAGGTCTGCTGTTTATTCTGATATATGGTTTGTCATGTGTTATTTGAAGTTATTTTTCTTCAACAGAGAAGAATGGGTGAATTTTGGACGCACTTCATGCTTGTAGTGAAGTAAAGCTGAAGCGCTGCATGCTGCAGCTCACTGGTAGTTATTAGGTAACTTCAAATCAGCGCGATTTACCCTTATAGGCTACTGCACATTACAAGATCTGTACGAGATGATCCGCAGCACTGAAGTGAAAAATGAACTCTTTGTGTAGCGCATGTGAGCGCTTTTTTCCCCATTTCAACCTGAATATTGGTGGGGACATTTCAGTCGTAATTTGACATTGGTGTGGACACGTCCTTCGGTCCCCACGCAAATCTACGCCCCTGACCTGAACACCTCCAAGACCATGGATAGGGTAGTGAATTTCTAGAGGCTCAGGCCCACTTTGCCACCAGTTTCCATTGAGGGGTGAATATAGCGGTGGTCAGGATCGGTTTACCTCTGGACAATAAACTGAACTGCTTTATACTCATGCACTTTACAGGATTGGGCAGGAAGGGGCCCCATTTCTAGATAACACTATCTCTGCGGGTTCTTTACAGTCTGTGATCAGCAATCTCTTTTATATGCAGTGATTTGGGGGGACATTAATAAGAGGGACACTGCAGCTGGACAGGCTGGCGAGGAGACCTAGCTCTCTGACTGGCAGAACTGGTCCCTTATGTCATTGGTGAAGAGGACAAACGGCTGTCCATCATGCACAATGACTGCCACTTTTTATTAAACAGAGGAGTATAGCAAGACTGCTGCATGCTCTATTGACGGGGCTGAGGAACTCTTTTGGAGTCAGGGCCATATGCCTACAGGCAAGGTGAAATTGATGTATGGGCATGGTAATAATAGGCCTACCTGTCTTTCGACTGGTACTGGATATCAGCCTTCATGCGTGATTGCACTTTTTTGTTGTTTGTAAAATGATTGCCAATTTGTATTTTTATATTGTAGGCCTAGGCTATTAGCCTATTATTCTCGCACTTGCTCTCCTTTGTGGTAACCATATTGCAATACCTTCACGGATACCTACTCAATTATAGCCTAGTGAGCTCTCTCAATACTGTGCCATAATACCTGTTTTTGTGTTTGAAATGGCAAAAAACTGTTAACTGACAACCTGTTCTACGGGTTTCGCATTCACTGCAGTACCTATGTTTTACCAGTAGAGCTTGACATTTTCAAACTTTTAGATTTTTGTTCATGTCAACGTTTCATTGACAATATCGGTCCATCTGGTGGTTGTTGGGCTTCCCGGACATCACCATTCAATATAATCCACATATATATTATTGGTCAGTGCTATCGTCTGCAGTGGTATTCTCTTTTAGGCCTAATGTCTGTGCATTTAGGCTATTCTCTGCCTGTTCATTCCCTCTACAAATGCTGGTTGGGCTGTGCATTATGACATTTTCTGTCAATGGAAATGGTTTGAAAGGATTTTTTCAATGAATTTGATAGAATCAATGAAACGTAATGTGAGAGTGTATGAATGATATAGAGTGTTACAGAGAGGTAAACATCAGGCAATTCGTTTTGCCTGATGGCCTGCCTATGGTATTGATAATGTAGGTAATTATCCCAAATAACAGCTGAACCAAACCATATTTGACAAACTTAATCTCTAATTATAAAATCATTTAGGGTGCCAAAATATTCAATGAACCATGCACTGTCATAAGGTGCAGAACAAGCGCATGACTCCTGTCAACTACAAACAGGAGTGTTCCTTACGCAAGCGCGTTCACCATCCCTCACCAAGTTAACTCAGTTCCATCCTATGGTTCCATCCCATCGGTTTCACTGGATCCGAGGAATGAAACTTCCGGTGGTGTGTCATGGCGGCATGGCAGAATATGCTTGAAGTGAAAAAATAACCAACCCCCACTGCCGTCCTTCGCTAGCTGGTATTGGATTTTTACGTTGAATATTATCAAGAACAGACACATTTTACTTGGGATCAGCACGACCGATTCGCCCTGCCATGGCGGCACACAAGCCCGTGGAATGGGTCCAGGCCATTATAAATAAATTTGATGAGCAGGTAAGATAGGGTTCTGCGCTTGGAAAGAGGTTGCACTGGTATCAATGCATTTGTCAATCGTTTGTTTTGTAGCGGGGGGGAGGTGTTTCCTATGCCACAAACTTGCACGAGCATCTTAAGCAATGTTTACCTGATTTTTCAAAGATGGGCGACGGTGAAGAGTAGATAAAACGCTAGCTAGCTATCATACCTAGTTCTGTGTAAGTATGGCTAAAACACGTACACGGCCAGCATTGTTACCCAGTTGTTCTGTTTGTTGCAACATTCGGAGTCAAATGACCCAAGACACAATGTGCAGACTGCTTGAATAATAACATCAATATCTAGCAAGGTAGTTTGCAGCTAATCATATTTGATAGATCGCTGAAGCAAGCTGACAAAATATAAACAAAGAAATTATGGACCGCCTGGGTATGCACTAGCATGCTAGCTCTCTGTTGACATGAAGAAATTGTGGAAATCATACTGCTAGCCATAGCTAGCTTTTAGCTCCTGTCCTGATGTTTGCTAAGCCACCTTTTAAAACTAAGCACTCCGATTTATGAAACGGTTACTCCAGTCAGTTGAGACGCATCCTTCGACAACAAAACAAACTTAAAATCTGCACTTGAAGTTAAGAATGCAATAGATAGATCTCTAATATGATTGTTATTAGATGCTGCAATCATTGGTCCGCTGATAGTTTCTGTTACTGTATACGTAAGGATGGGACATTAGTAAGTCTGGAAAAATTGTCTTTCTGACAGATTGTATTGGAATGTAACCTGTTATAGTTGTGATCTTTCGATGGCAAATGCTCAGCATGCACTCTTGCCTCTGATTCATTCATAAAGCCAGCCATGGGTGCTGGCTAAGGTGGGTGTAGACAACGGTTTTGCAGTTTGCATCTGCAGGGACACATACATTCAGGCAAGGCCATGGCCTGCGAGGTGTATGGTAGAGAAATAGTCTGAATGTTTGGCATGCTCGTGCACAGCCACAATAATGATTATGGCGTCTTCCGTCTTTGAAAACTTTGTGGGTCTTTGGAATTATCATAGTGTTGCAAACTTTAACGTTAGGTGCTGTAGGTAAACACATGCTTTGAGTACAGTTCACGGGAATCTGGAAACTGTCTGATGACATGGCTTGTCATCGCGCCTCCATAAGGATGTAGCCTATATTGGGAAGATGCGTTTGGATCTAAGGTCGAGGCAGTTGTGCATATAACACATTTCCCCGTTTTGGTGGGCCTGAAAAGACCCCTGTGTTCTTGACATTCTGGTGGTACAGGCGTGTGTGCTGTCATTGTAGTAACTCTTGTAACCTCTGAAAAGGTTTTGGCAACAGCCCTTTGATAAAATTGAGAAATGTTGAATATTTCAGACTATGGGTTAAGTCCAACCAGTTTTCAGGCCCATGTGCCTAGGTCCAATGATCCTGTGCAGGTTCCATTCAAGCTAAGACATCAGCATTTACATGAATGTAGTGCTGAAGTGAACACTGCATCAACTTGCATCAAAGAAAGAACAGGTACGTCGATCCGGGGTTGTTTAGATTGTAGTCAACAACTCAGCCTTGCGGTTAACTGGGGTTGTTGTACTGCCACACGTCTTGTAGCCTGGCATGGCCAAACACTTTCTTCTAGTGTCTGAAAGAGTTTAAAAATAAGAATAAACATTTACCTGGGAAGTCATTTTTCTAACCTATGGCTTCTGGTCGGCTGGTGCTGACAAATAAAGAAGAGACTTGTTTTTCTTGATCGCGAATGCATTTGCTTTGTACCAGAAATGCACTGCTTAAGCAATTCCCCCTCTCTCTCACTAATCTTAATCACAGATTCAGTGGTTCTTCTGGGTGAGCTACCTTCTCCTACACAGCCCCCAGGCATGAACTCCAAGGTAATGTCCGGAGAACAAGGTCTGGAGAATGTCTTGAGCTGCCCTTTCACACGCATAGCTCAGGGCAGGGACTTGAAAGGGTTATGTGATGGAGTTAGCAATGAGACAAGACATAACCCAAAAAGTCTTTCCCTATATACCATAGTCAAGTATTCCCATTAACTGATAAACAGTGAAGTTTAAAACAATAAGCAATAGTCTCTGTGCTTGTAATGGGCTATGCTTGTAATTTGCCTGATTATTTCTGCCTCTGCCCTTAAGTACAGATTAGAACCTCCCTGACCTCACTGTCTCACCAGTTGGTGTTCTCCATTATCGCAGCAGTATTCTTGAGTTCTGTGATTTTGTTGCTTTGGTTCTGCCCTCACTAGATGTGATGAATCAATGTGTCATTCCATATGTCTTGCCCCTGTTTACATTTAAGTTCACCCAGGTAATGTGTGGACAGTGTAGGAAGATGTGGGAAGTTTGATGCCCACACATATATCCCGACCTGGTTAATATCTGGACAATATCTGGGGTTCAGTTCAAGTGTGAAGGGAGTAACAGACGCTCCTCGGCTGTGAAGGGAGTAACAGACGCTCCTCGGCATGCTACTCACTCTCCTCACCTGACTGTTGCTCTGTTTAACTCCTTGTAACTCAATTCATCAGTTTCCATCTTGTGTGGAAAAAACAGCCTTTCTTTTAGACCTTGTTTTTGTCGTCCATCGACTCATTACATGACATTGTACAGTGAACTAACCACAGGGACAGTCCCCCTTAGTGACTCAGGGTTAAGTGCATTGCTCAGGGACACAGTAGTGGTACTTCCTGGGATTGAACTTACAACCTACTGGTGTTCCACTACAACACCACCTCACCTATGATATATTATGTGTTGTTAAGTTGTTATCGCCTTCGCCTAGCAATGAGGAGCATTTGAAAACAATGTAGCTTCTTTCTATTCAACCAATGCAGAATCTTAGCGCTCTCATCTGCTAGTGCCAGTATAGCAGCAGCTGGATCAGTCACCGCTTGCTTAGGTAAATGACTTGCTACGTAACTCATTAGTCCTATCTTTAAACCATTTAACCTGTTATACATTTTCTGTTTCTTCTTTTGGACATAACTTGTCCAAAGTCATAGTCCCAGTGCCAGTTGAAGTGGGGAACTGTAGCCTGAGCCAGACGACACAACGGACACTACACTGCTTGTGCCCTGGCTGCAGAATACTTGAGTGTTGTTTTTCTTTGTCAAGTAACATGTTCATTACAGGTTGGGCATTACAAGGCCTCTGGTTTCAGTGGCCATAAAGTTTGAATGTTTCACAGCTTAGCTGCTGAGAAAGACTCATTGTAGTTTGATGAAGGAATAATACGAATTAAGTCACCTCCTTAATGCTAAGCCAGTCTGAAACTGCTTAAGCCTGACAACTAGCTAATTCCGCTAACCCTTGTGTAATGTGTATATACTATTTCCAGAATCCCTACTTGGCTACCCTTTTTTCATTGTATAGTATAGCTGTAATTCTTGATAGAATATTACTTGTTTGAATTGTTTTTTGGTACTGTAGTTTGATGCTTGTGTTTATGTTGTTAAAATATGAGCATACTTTTAGGGAGTCTGAAGCATTGTACTTGATACACTTGCTGTTTTGGCTGTTGTGTGTGTGTGTGTGTGTGTGTGTGAGAGAACCTAGCCCTCTCAGTATTGGTGTATGGAGAGGAGCACCTTGAGAGAAAATGACCTTTGAGCAGTGCATCATCATGGAAACTCAATCCACCTAGCCTGCAGCTCTGTCCTTCCTCTGTCTGGAGGGATGACCTCTCTTCAGGGTATATCTGGTGCTTTGCCATGCTGCTTATGATAAACTGCATACATACATTGATCAGGGATCACTTTTCACCATAATCAGTCAATTTCTCTGGAAAGCTGATTCCTGTGAGTTGAGGTTAAATCATGCAAAAAGCTCCACAGAGTTCTGTGTTTAAAGGATCTGATGAGGCATAATTGTGTTGTTAACAGTGATCATACCCGATTGGCCATGTGGATAAAAGCAATGTGTGATCCTATGTGTGTATATTATAAGTGTGTGTGTATAAGGGTTTATTGCCATGACTTTAGTGATAATTGTCTGTCATGTACAGTCCTTGGGAATCTGATATGGAATGAAGATGGAACAACAACATGTCATTTTAATTGCTTTTGATGGCTTGCATTCACTTCTACAGAGCTGCACACAACACATTCATAAAAATTGACACACACACACACACACACACACACACACACACACACGCACACACACACACTATGAACTCATGTAATATCTAGTGGTTGTGTGCACTGTATCAGGCAGCCCTGCCAAAGTGCACATCAGGGAAGAGATTGGTGTGTGACCTTTGAGGAATTTTTAACTGTGCCTGTGAAACAAAGTGCTCACTGTCTCCTCGGCCATCCTGCATTGAAATGGATGTCAACTGCTCTGTGTGTGTGTGTGTGTGTGTGTGTGTTTGTGTCTGTCTGTGTGTGTGCGTGTGCTGCTATACACGGTGACGTGTGTGTGTGTGTGTGTGTGTGTGTGTTGAGTGTGTGGTTGAGGATGCTCTGGGCTCAGATGCCTGACTCTCCAGTCTTGAGACTTTCATTTCCAGGCACGCGCTTTTCCCCCAGGCCTGGGAGGCAAGAAGGGAGGAGGAGAGGAGAGGAGAGGAGAGGAGAGGAGAGGAGAGGGGAGGGGAGGCATGGGGTGGTTAAACAGTGACGTAGAGTAGAGTAGAGGTAGGGATGAAGTCACTGCTCCTGGGATGGAGGGGGAAGTGAGTTGCCAGTGGCTCAGGAGTAGGAGAGAGAGTGCCAGACACATGCAAAGGGTTAATGGGGAGGCAGAGACTGTGTCAGGCAGAGGGGCAAAGAGAAGGGCGGCCAAGTTCTCCGGCACTGTGCCTGCATTCAGGTGTGGCCAGGCCATTTAAGATTTGAGAGAAAAAAAATAATTATATATGTTGACTTTGAAAGTTTCTGATGACTTCATGCTCTAAGCCCTGTGGATGAGTGAAGCTGAGGCCAGGGAAGACCAAAGAGTCTGGATGTGTGGTGGGGGGCCCCTAAGAGATCCTCCTTCAGGCCTGTGGCTCAGTAGTACTGCCCTGGCCCCAGGGCTCACTCTCACCCAGACCCAGGCTGGAGTTTTGGCTCTGCCAACGGGCTGTCAGCACACGCACACCTCCAGACCCAGCACGAAGAGTGAAGCCTTGTGATGGGGAATGTAAGAAGGAGGAGAAATGGTGTAAACCGTGAAAGGTGTGGATGGAAGCTGAGAAATGGAGGGAACAGAATGGAGGGGAAGATGGAGGAAATTGAATGAGCGTGTTGGACAGACTGACATAAATTAAATAAAAATAACGAAATGTGTGGAGAAGGGGAAGGAGAGAGTGCTGTGCCACATGAGGGCCGGGTCTGTAAGTGTGAGTGGGCTCCTTCTTGAGAATCATTCAGGCTGACACCGTAGCGTCCTCTTCCCTAGTTTCATGCCTCTAGACTGTGGCCAAACACTCTTAAATCTACCATCTGTTTTTTGGCAGTGTGAATACTTTAAAAGGTCACTCAAGTGCTACTACAGAACTGACAAACTTTGTTATGTGGTGGTGCTTTGGCTTTCCTGCACACTAACGTTACTGCCCTGCACTGCGCATCGCATCACTGCTCCACTTTGGCCTCTTCCACGCTGCTTGATTGAATTCACTTTTGAATTCTGCGACTACTAACGGCCACAAATTTAGAGACGAGTGCCATCAAAAAATGTACAGTTTGTGAACTTCTCTGTGGAATATTTGCCAAGGGTTTACTTGGTGTGTGTGTGGGGGGTGGGAGATTTGCACCTTTTGGTTGTATGATGTTGCAGGTTTGTGGATCTATTCCTTTGACTATCCACAGGCACTGAGGTCTACTGAAGGTCCTTCCTCCTTTAACTGATTTCACAATTTAGAAACCTCTGGCTACTTAAAGCCGCTTGGCTATCATCTTCATTGGCCAGGTGGGGCAAATGCTATTGCACCTCATACTGGGCTAGTGCAGGATGGGGCGCAGACATGAACACGGGCCAAATAGTAGGAGCCGCAGTTGAATAGGCTTGAATAGTTGAAAGGCTTAAAACTGGGCTTTAATGAGCCATTTCTGAAATGTATTCTAATGTGCACTGTTCCCAGTGTACTGTGTGCAAGTAATCCAGTAAATGTTTTATTTACTTTTGCATTTTGTGATTGGTAATCTGGGGTGCTTTTCCCAAAACCATAGTTGCTAACTGTGTTAGCAACTTAGTTGGTTGACAATGGGAAATTGCATTGCAACAACAAAGTGGTTTTGGGAAACGCACCCCTGGGAAGTAGGTAATCTAATCTAGTCTAATTTTGTATTTTGTCCCATTTTACAGCTTCCGATCAAAACAGGACAACAGAGCACCCATTCCAAAGTCAACACAGAGCACAACAAGGAATGCCTTATCAACATCTCCAAGTACAAGTTCACCCTTGTCATCAGTGGCCTAACTAACATATTAAAAAATGTGAACAATATGGTAAGTGTGGATTAAGTGTGGAAGTTGTTATAGCTGGTTTGTTTTTTGGTGTAATAGGTGTTTATTGGCTTTATGTTTCTGCTATATTTTTAATCATAACAAATAATCTCTTGGTTATCTGCTATAAAGTTTCCCCAATTTTTCATTTATTAAAGGTGCTCTAAGTGATGTCACACAGTTTCTAAGCGAAAACATTTTTTGTCACATACAGCAAACATCACCTCACTATCCGCTAGCTGCCTGCGCCCTGAATACATTGCAAAAAAATGCGGTCTCTGTGGATAGCCCAGGCTCCAAAGATAGCAACAAAAACAACCTGGTCCAGCCTGGACCATAAAAACAGAACAAACTGTTCCAGCCAATCACTGACAAAATGCGTGTTTAAGATAGTTTCAATTCCATGGTAGGGAGGGGGAGGGAGTAGTGAGCTAGCTCTCTGTTTTCGTTTGAATGTTAACAGAAGTGACGTTACCCTGGGTGTGCTACTTCTCTGTGTTCCTTGAAGAGTGTGGGAAAGGTGCTCCCTGGAAACAGGTTTATGACATGACAAGTGTGGTCTCTTTGATCTTCACAAAGTGTCCCTCTATTATACATTTTTATCATTGGTTTGGTTTTGTGGTGAGGTGTCTTCCAATGAATATTGTTTTTCTGTTCTAGTATATGTTTCTTTCTCTATGGTAATGCAGAGTTGTCTGAGTAGAGATCTAGAATAGAGGTTAACATTTAGCCCCACTGGACATTTAGCCCCACTGGACATGGCTTTGGAGTCCCATCTTCCCTCCTTCCCTCTCAGTGCAAACAATGAAGACCGCCTACGTTATGTAGCACACCTCTCTTGTTCTACTGAAATCGATGATAATGATGAAGTATGTAAAGTACCTCTCGGTCTCGGCCACAGAGCCATGATTTTTTACTCTTGCAAGCTATTCTTTTTGGTGATCCAAACATGGTCCATACAAATTATGAAGATTACTCATGACTGATGTAGCTAGTATCCCACTCTAGGCTGATCAGTGAAGCCTCCTGAATTTGGGTAATATTTCAGGGGTGCTGAGAAGAGATGGTATGTTAAGTATAAGTATATATACTTGAGGGAAATTTGGTCTCTGCATTTAACCCAATCGGTGAATTAGTGAAATACAAACAGCACACAGTGAACACACAGTGAGGTGAAGCACACACTAATCCCGGCGCAGTGAGCTGCCTGCTACAACGGCGGCGCTCGGGGAGCAGTGACTTCAGCCGCGGCCCACTGGTCGGGGCTCGAACCGGCAACCCTCCGGTTACAAGTCCAGAGTGCTAACCAGTGGGCCACGACTGCCCCCAAATGTTGTAGAAGGACAAAGTGTAGGACGTTCTCAAGCAATGGTCTGCACAGCGGGAACCAAACCATTAAACCTTGCATGAGCTCAACTGCATGAGTGCAGTGAGGGTCCTCTCGTAACACATGAGTTTGTTCTCTGGGGGATTTGTCTGTGTAATGCTCCTTCGGGCCATATCAAACTCCCCTAACACTGATGTAACGCTTTCCTCCTCTCTGCAGCGGATCTTTGGAGAAACGGCGGAGAAGAACCTTTACCTCTCTCAGCTCATCATCCTGGACACGCTGGAGAAGTGCCTGGCAGGGGTGAGTGGAACCATCTCGGTGTGTCTCCCACTGCAGCTCCCACTGCTCCATGTGGGAACCCTGAGTACAGCCTCATCCATCTCTCTGTGTGTGGACTCTGCACTCCCTCCCTCCTCCCCCTTTGCACTGACAGCAGTTAAAAAGTCACTGCACGTTTTTGTAGGGACATTGTACAAATCAGATCAAATCAGCAATATATTAAGTCAAGGAAAACGTTGGTGTTGTGATGGACAAGGTTGGGAATGAGGTTATCCTTGTCAGGAAAGCTCTTCTCTGCCCTGTGCCACTTATGAGAGAGAGAGAGAGAGAGAGAGAGAGAGAGAGAGAGAGATCGAGATCCGTGGGCCTCCCGGTGGAGAGGTTTCTTGTTCTGTGTAGGCAGTGCTCATTCACAGAACTCTGGTAATGCACTTAAAGCTCCTCGCTCCTCTCCCCAAAGGCCAGGCCTCCAGCCCTGCTGTCCCCACCCCCTCCAGCAAGAAGTCTTCGGCTCCCGGCTGCCCACTTGCTGAAGATTACATTTGCAGGTGTTTCCTCGACTTGACTTAGCATTTTCACAGTCTCCACTGGGATTGGCTGGAGTTTCCTGTATAGATTATTCACTAATGTAAGCTGTCAGATGGGAGCCAGCTGCAGCTCCAACCTCCAAGCCCAGTCCCCATCCCTTAACCCCCCCCCCCCCCACCACCACCACCACCACCAAGCCCAGTCCCCATCCCTTAACCCCCCCTCCCCCACCACCACCAAGCCCAGTCCCCATCCCTTACCCCCCCCCCCCCACCACCACCACCAAGCCCAGTCCCCATCCCTTACGCCCTCCGGATGCCTCACCCTCCAAACCCTTCCCCTACTCTGATTTCGTTTTAATTTGCCTCTTTTGGGGAACCCAGTGCATATATTTTTTTCTCTGAACAGATTCACTGCCCGAGTTGTTTAAACCTCGGTATCAGATCATGATGCGTCAGTCTAATTTACAGAGAGTACTACTGTGGTATACCTTTTCAGCTAAGTTGGCTTTTCTAATGGATTTCAATTTGTGGAGGCGATATTGTTATCGTTATATAAATATATAAATAAAAGTCACTTGACTTGACTATAAGAGCATGTTGAGTTTTGTTCTGTAAATGTAATGTAAAGCATGAGGAATGCACATAAGCAGTTTTGAAATCTAATGGGGATTTTCTGGAGAGGAGGATATTCTGAACATTCTTGTGAAATTGAATGATTCTGCCAGAGTTGATGACAAAAAAAAGTATTTCGCAGAGCCTCTTCCTTAGGTCCTCTGAGTTTATGGAATTGGGACCGGACCCTTGTCAAGGCTGAGTAGCCCTAGTGTGTACAATGCAGGTTTCTTAAAGTCGTAATCATAAAGGGAGGTAATGCTAGGGTTAAACTGCCATTTGACTGGAGTGTTGTCCGGTAGTTTCCAGAATGGGTTGCTGGGTTTGATTGCCTTGTCCCTGGTGGGGTATCCTTCTGTTGTGGAACTTGAGAGGGCCACTTAACCTTGAATAGCTGCAGTGTGCATGTAACCATAGAGAGCGCTCACATATTAAATTCATCTCATGGCAGGTCATATACGCATTAGATCCTATTGTTTTTTGTTCTATCAATAGTAAAATTCTGGCCAACATAATTTGCAGCCAAAAAGCACCAGTGGGGTTTGTTGAAAGTGAATCTTGGCTTTTCATGAATTTCCTAGTGTTATAGGCTGGTCAGTTTAAAACAGGATAACGGATATATTATTATTCTGAAAGTAACCTATTTGAACAGTAAAAATGTGCACATTATAGCTAAATATGTGAAATGTTGGTCTAGGTAGCAGGTTTGTGCAAAATTCCAGAATTGAATTGAAACTGGCTCTTAAATTCCAATTCTATTCTTGAATTTCACTTGCATTTCAGTTGAGGTAGCAAACAGGAAGCAGAATTACAATTTGAATTTTGCACAACCCTGCTAGGTAGTGATTACTGAAATAAACAGTTAACTTTCTCGCTACAGGAATTTAATTCTAGGAGCTTCTTGAGGGAACGCCAAAAGGGGGCTACTGATTTGCTTTACACTGTGGGGAATGACTCACTCTTGACTCTTTTTGTGGTTTGCTGTCCTACAGTGTGATGGGAAGCAGGCTGTCAAATATGACGATTTCACTTGTTTCTCACGACCTCCTGCCCCCGGAGCATCACAGTAGTGACTAACCTGGATACGCAGCTGTCATTCACATCTTTAAGTGTTTCCATTGAGATACTTCTCAGTTGTTCATGCATTATACAGTACATTAGGACTCGTTCTTTTTGTCCATAAATCAACAGTAAGATTGGCCGAGGGACTCGTCCACTATACCCCCTCTCCCCCTCTCACCCATGCAAATGATCATGAAGGACTCGTCCACTATACCCCCTCTCCCCCTCTCACCCATGCAAATGATCATGAGGGACTCGTCCACTATACCCCCTCTTCCCCTCTCACCCATGCAAATGATCATGAGGGACTCGTCCGCTATACCCTCTCTCCCCCTCTCACCCATGCAAATGATCATGAAGGACTCGTCCACTATACCCCTTCTCCCCCTCTCACCCATGCAAATGATCATGTTTCAGTTTGTCATCTCTGAAGCCATCGGTACCAGGGGCTCTGGGTGATACCGTCATCTCGCTCATGACTCCTCTTTGACCTTTACTTTTAGATTCTGGTTCTTACTGTACACAATATCACAATGTGGAGCTCAGGTATGCGCTCTTATCCTTCCATCTGAGATCACCTGCTCAAATAACAGCTGGCTCTAGAGCGGCTCCCTCCGTGTCCTTGGATGTGGCTGAGGAAATGCAATGGATCCATGGGAGATGAGGGTCAGATGGCCTCGAAGGTTTGCTGCTGTTTTGGCAGTGATCGCCTTCTCGGACAAAAGGATGTCCCTTTTCTCTCTCCCTTTTTGCCTTTCTCTTCATAGTCCTCCAGATTGAGACTGTCCACATTATTGCGTTTAGAATGAAAACATATCACATCATCCATACCAGCATTTTCAACTATGTTTCAAAAATGAACTGCATCCACACTAACATCACCACCATTAAGGTGATGGTCACAGAGAGCTGGAATGTCTCCAAGATATTTGTTTGCTCATCTATTCCTGTGAGGGCAGGATGCTGATTCCAAGCTATCCTAAGGATGAAGTTACCTTGTCAAAGTGAGTTTAGATTTATGCAAGATATGTGTATGACCCTGGAACCAATGGGTTCTACTGGTGGGTTGAACTGAAGCATATCTCAGTCTTATATCTAGAGCCACCAGAGGACTCCCTGTTATCTCAACAAACTCATTAGAGTGAGTGTATGGGAACTCCCTAAATCAAGGGTCACGGTAGCCCTGACTATGTCATGAGTTTGCTTAAACATCTCTTTGATGTCTCTCCCCTCTGTAGCAACCGAAGGACTGCCTACGTCTGGATGAGGCCATGCTGGTGAAACAGCTGCTGCCAGAAATCTGCCACTTCATTCACACGTACCGCGAGGGCCACCTCTATGCCGCCGACCTGCGGGCCTCCGCCTCCGGAGTCCTCTTCTCCCTCAGCTGCAACAACTTCAACGCCGTCTTCAGCCGCATCTCAACCAGGTAGAGAGACTGGGATCCAGCTCGGCCCTCGGCCTCCCTCACATTCGGGACATTCCTGAAGTTAGCACTCCATAGTTACCATACCATAGTTACCATACTCACCTAGCACCCCTCTCCTGCCCCAGACAGCTCATGGGTCTGTTGTGGTTTCCTGCCACTGCTATAGTGCCATACACAGGAGGATATGAAAGTCTGCTTCATAACTCTGCCAGAGCAGCTTTTGTGTTGCATAGAACACTAGCATTTCATAAGAAGTAGCATGAGCTAGATGTAAGAATTCCAATCTTTCATCTGGCGACAAGCTCTGACCACCCTGCAGCTGCTTCTGGAGGGTTTGTGTGTGCGCTCATGTGGAGCTTAGGAGTTTGGAGCTTTGGAGCTGAGCCCCACTGCTTAACTAGTAAATGCTGCCAGTTTGTAGAGAGGAAAGTTAAGGATGATCTGAGGTGAAAGGGGTGAGGTGATGATCCGAGGTGAAAGACAACCACCTTTATTAAAATGGTACTTATTTACTTTTTTCTCAATTCAGAATCCGTAACTGCAATTCTCTGCTTCTTACCCTAGAATGCAGGAACTCACTGTATGCTCAGAAGACACTGTGGATGTCCATGACATCGAACTCATTCAGTACATAAATGTGGACTGTACCAAGCTAAAAAGACTGCTACAAGGTGAGCATGGGACGTGTGTTAAATGGATGTCATATTTGAACTGATGCAGACAAATCCCATTTCCGCTTGCAGTATTCTGAATCTGTTTTATGTGTCATGTTTGCGTCATGTTATCAATTATATTACCTACTATGGCAAAATATACACACACATATAAGATCAATCAAATACGGTAAAACTTATAAAAAATAAAAACCACCCAGTGCAATTACTATGGAGATTCCTGTTTTATTTGTATAAATAAGTATTTTGTGTGGTACCTATATGACTTAATAGTAATATTTTGGTGTTTACCTTTTTACAGAGACTGTATTGAAATTCAAGACTTTGAAGAAACCTGCCCAGCTTTCTGTTATCAACAGTTTAGAGAAGGTGAGTTGAAGGCAGCCCACTTCCAGGGCTCGAGTGGACACGATTGGGCTCGTTTGCTCTTCTCTGCCACCCAGTGGTGCAGTACTTCACCCACATCTTTGAAGAGGCTTCATTTGTGGTGAAATAATTTTAGATTTTACTTTCAATTCATTATTCAGCATTATTGTGCTTTTTTTCAGATTTTTGGCTTTGGTTGACACAAAATGTCTGTGCACAAATGTTTTAATGTTGCTGCAGAATAATTAGTAAATAATTGAAAATAAAAAGAATTACCCTGTTATAAAATAGTGTATGTTAAAAAATAGTTAAAAAAATAGCACTCAAGCTCACAATATATTTTACTAATGAAAGTAATTTTGTCTTGTATCTGTAGGCCTTTTGGAACTGGGTGGATTATTACCCAGATGAGTTTACCATGCTGTACCAGCGCCCACAGACAGACATGGCAGGTCAGTGTGCACATGTGTTTTTACTTCTCATTGTGGACAGTCGGGAACAGGGAGTTTGTCATACTCTGTTATCATACTCTCTGTAGCATAGATAAAACTTTGCACATGAGAATAAGGACCTTTGTTTTGTGTGTGTGTGCCCATGTGTCTCAGACTGTGCAGAGAAGCTTTTTGACCTGGTGGACAGTTTTGCGGAGAGTGCCAAGCGTAAGGCTGCTGTGTGGCCACTACAGATCATCCTGCTCATCCTCTGTCCAGAGATCATACAGAGCATCACCAAAGAGGCCATTGATGACAGCAAGGCCAACAAGGTAAGAATTAGACCGTCTGTAGGCTTACTGCTCATGGGATTACATATTATGAATAAATAATGATATGTTTGATTAAAGTACAGACTCATAGGCTTCATATATTTGTTTGTGTATACTATCTGTATATTACGTAAGGGATAATGTATAGAACACCGGTCATTATTGGGAAAATAAGTGTTGTTTCGCCCTGAAGGGAATTATTTTCCCATAATGACCGGCGTTCTATACATTATCCCGCTTATTATACGGCTACTTGCCAAAACGAAAAAATAAACTCCACAATATGTCTCTTTACACTTATTTGTTACCGTTTCGTCGTGGCTTTTGCTGAGAAACAAATAGTTCGCAACACACGCTGAACTTGAATCAAACATTCTTTAGAACACAGCTGATCAACCGTCTGCTTTCACTTTTGAATGAAGTTCCAATGCAAGAAGTGACCGGAATACTTGCGGAGTGATATGATCAGCAGCACAAAACCCGTTGCCATTGACAGCGGTAATTATATGTTTGCAGCGGTAATTACATGAATTTATTTAACCGTAGAACGTTGGGAAATCCCATTCAAGTCAATGGAGCGTTCTACTAGCATTGTGAAGAGCCGTATAATAATCTTTATATATATATATATATATATAATATATAATCTTTTAATAATATAGTTTGTAGCAGTGGTAACTTCAGGAACCCAGCAACTTTTTTTACATTTTCTTGGTCATTACAGAAGTTGTTCCTGGATAACTTGCGTAAGGCCTTGACTGGCCATGGTACCAGTAAACAGCTGACCGAGAGTGCAGCCATTGCCTGTGTGAAGCTCTGCAAGGCTTCCACCTACATCAACTGGGAGGACAATTCTGTCATCTTCCTCCTGGTGCAGTCTATAGTCATGGACCTCAAGGTTTGTGGACATGAGCCATACATCCTCCAAAAGTATCAGAATGTAATGGAAGTGGATACACACTAGTAATGGATTTGCTCAGTTCTGTACATGATGTACACAGAGGCTGGAATGATCCTCAGTACGGATGGAATGAGTTTAAATGGAATAGTGCATAACTGTTGGTCTACTTGAACATTGAGAATATGTAGAGACACATCTAGTGTTGGGACAATACATGCTAGATTCCACACATTTTAAACTGATCACGTTTCATGTCGGGTGAGGTAACTCATGCAGGACACACACACACACACACACACACACACACACACACACACACATTGAAAGACAAATATGAGACCAACATGGAGGGACTGGAGCCAGCATCTCTGGGTGTTGTTCTAATGGTTTCTCTCTTTCCCTCCCAGGCCTTACTCTTTAACCCAGCCAAGCCCTTCTCGCGGGGGACAGGCAGTCAGAGCGCAGATGTGGACCTCATGATTGACTGCTTTGTCTCCTGCTTCCGCATCAACCCCCACAACAACCAGCACTTCAAGGTCTGGCCCTGTCTGCAGATAGAGCAGATTTAATGCGCTTCTGTTTTTCCTGGTAAAATGGCTGTGTGAACCTAGTGCAAACACAAACAGCACTATCTGTTCTACACTACTCTGCTTGGTTGGTTGTTCAATATTGATCATGTTAACCTTCACATTTAGTCATTTGGTAACACTGAAGAGGTAGTGTTCAGTTTTCAAATCTCAGGAGTTCAGAACATAAGTTGTGAAAAATAAAGTAAAAATAGTTGTTGTTGTTGTTGTTGTTGTGCTTAGTTCATTCATACTTTGGTGCAGAATTGTCATGGGATGACCTCAACTCTGACCCCTCACTCCTCAGGTCTGCCTCGCCTCCTCCTCTCCGCAGACCTTCCACTTTGTCCTGGTCAACTCTCTGCACAGAATCATCACCAATGTGAGTACGAAGCTCCCCACATTACAAACAGAATCCACCTAAATTGCACTAATCATAGCATCACTATCGTTCCATTGGATCTGTTGATGAATAAGTAACTGTCTCTCTCAGTACAGATGTTACACTCCTCTGACTTTAATGTCATTTTTAATAGGTTGCTCAGGCTTCATAGCAGATAATGTATCTAGGCCAACAGCATTTCATACACTTCAGCTTCATAGACCTACTGATTGTTTTTAAGAATAAGGGCAAATTCATGACATCCATCAGTCTACCCAGAGAATTTCTGATTGGTTCTGATTTGGTTCAAGCGTTGCTTGTGTATTTCCAGAGTGCGTCAATCTGGTTGTGTTTTCCTCTCCCTTTGCTCTAGTCTCATTTGGACTGGTGGCCTAAGATAGACGCCGTGTACTTCTACTCGGGGGAGCTGCGCGCCATGTTTGCAGAGACGCTGGCCCGAGTGATGCAGGGGGCCAGTGCACACGCTCCCTTACGCATGACCACGGTGATGCGCGCACACACACACACACACACACACACACACACACACACACACACACAGCACCCTGCATTTATACTCCCAGAACACCAGGCACTCTGATTTTAGAAGATGCTGGTTGGTTTTCAATGCAGTGTTGCTGAGTGCTCCTGTTGTGCTGTTAGTAGGGCAACGGGGTTGAAATAGGTCCTTACCACCCAGTGGCCATACTGTAGGTTAAAATCTCAAAAAGCATACATATGGATCAAATCTGTTCTAGCTCTACTGCTGAGATTTTAAGCAAGATTCTGGGATGGCCAGAATTGTAAGGCTACTGAAGAGTACTAAAGAACTGCTAGCTGCAGAGGAATAAGGGGTTAAGAGTTCATAGATATTTGATGGAGCGAGACCTTTAAAGTTAGTCAAAGCAATGCAATCAGGTCTGAATTTCACATGTACCTAATGTAAAGTCTAGTATTGGGGGGTTGTGTGCTGTGCAATTAGATTTCATCAGAAAATAACAATTCAAAACAATGTGAAGTTGACTTGTGATGTCCTTTGTCTATGCAGAGCCAAACATTCAAAGAGAAGATGACTACAAGCCTTAAGTTCAAAGACAAGTCCACAGACCTGGACTCCCGCTGTCTGCTGCTGGCCCTGGTCAAGCTTATCCATGCTGACCCCAAACTCATGCTGCACGTGAGATAAAAGCACATACACACACTTCAAATCCTGGTCTAGCACACTGTTTTGTGTGTGTGTGTGTGTGTGTGTGTGTGTGGTTGTGTTTAATGGCGGTGTGCCCACAGAACCCTGGGAAGCATGGCCAGGAGATCCAGAGCAGCACAGCGGAGCTCATCATTGGGCTGGTGCAGCTGGTGCCCTACACCAACTCCGCTGAGATCTCCCCAGAGGCCATGGAGGTCTGTTCCATAGTCTTCTCTCATGTCACATGGGCATTGCAAAATAGTCTCAACTGCTGTCCTCCTCCTCCACCTCACTTGTTCTTTTGAACTGCATTCTTCTCCTTCACTGTCAGTGTCAACAGTGCTTTATTGACCCGTGTTTTTAATGACTTACTAATTATGGTCTTCTGCTCCCTGTCTCTTTTTCAGGCATTGTTAGTGTTGCACCAGCCTGAAACCATTGACTTGTGGAACCCTGACGCCCCCATCGAGGCATTCTGGGACATCAGGTGAAGTAGAGCCTCAAGTTTCATCTTTTCACTTGACCACACATTGAGTCACACATAAACTGTTCCACCAGTGGTTATGATATAAGCATTAACATTGCAGGACAGTCTATGAGTAGCAGATATACTAATATTTATTAGTCCATGAATAAAGGATCACATTGAACCATATATTTTTACCGGACCCTGAGAAGCAGACTGATTGTTGTGCCATAGATGTGAATGGTCTGAGTTTTTGGTTTTATTTTTTCATGTTGGTATTGTATGTGCTATCTCTGTGGATTCCAGTTCCCAGATTCTCTGCTTCATCTGTAAGAAGCTCATCGGTCACCAGATGATCAACAGCACAGAGATCCTGAAATGGCTACGGGAGATTCTCATCTGCAGGAACAAGTTTCTCCTGAAGAACAAGGTGAGGAACGCAGAATAAAATAAAAAGCTAATGACCTCAGCTTAAGTGACCTCAACTTTCGGGGCCTCTTGTGTGACTTCACCACATTCTTCTCTGAAACCATGATCCCTGAAGCTTCTAAATGAATTTAGGTGTAAAACAAGGGAGCATATAATTGAAATGATGATTGATCTGCATGCCCTCCCCTCCAGGAGAGTGCCACAGTAGGCAGCGGTAACTCGTCGTGTAAAGAGGCGCAGACCAAACTGGAGGTGTGCCTCTACACGTTCCTCTGGAGCCAGGACATGGAGGCCGTGCTGGTGGCCATGTCCTGTTTCCGCCACCTGTGTGAAGAGGCTGACATCCGCTGCGGTGTGGACGAGGTGCCGGTGCAGACCATCCTGCCCAACTACAACACCTTTATGGAGTTCGCCTCGGTCAGCAACATGATGGCCACAGGTCTGTGGAAAAGACACAGCTCATTACTGTTTTCTTCCCCCTCATATATGAAGTGCATACTCTTATATTCACTGTTTCATTTTAACATTCATGTTAAAGGAGAATTCCGGTGTGATATTGACCTAAAGTGTATTGAAACATGATACCGAGTGTGAATGTATGTCTCATAGCCCATCTCGGCTTGTCCCCTGCACTCCAAAATCTGGCGCTAGTTAGCCGATGCTACCAACAGCTTTTTCAATAGTGGTGCTTCGGCATCGGGCTAGCCATGCAAATAAATCACTGTTTTACACCCATTTACGAGGCTCAATGTATCTCCACACTTCATTGGTAGACTTCCGAGGGCCCTGACATTTAAAACGAGACAGTGAGAACTTTGAAAAAGCACTGGTAGTTTACTTACAAGACGATTTATACAGACAGTATGTTCACAAAGTTTCCAGATCA
This sequence comes from Alosa sapidissima, assembly GCF_018492685.1. Classification (NCBI taxonomy): domain Eukaryota; kingdom Metazoa; phylum Chordata; class Actinopteri; order Clupeiformes; family Clupeidae; genus Alosa; species Alosa sapidissima. Next base: position 4,562,109 of record NC_055971.1, read on the forward strand.
GATTCCAAAAAAATAATTCAGTGGAAATGCATGGATTCCAGTTGCTGCTACTGGAAGAAAATGGAATCCATGCATTTCCACTGAATTATTTTTGGAATCTGATCCCTTATCATACCTGTTCATTCTTACTCGTTGCTCGACTTATCGTGACTAAATTCAAGATGGCTGCAAACGCTAAACTTCATGAAGATACTGTCTGTATAAATCGTCTTGTAAGTAAACTACCAGTGCTTTTTCAAAGTTCTCAATGTCTCGTTTTAAATGTTAGGGCCCTCGGAAGTCTACCAATGAAGTGTGGAGATACATTGAGCCTCGTAAATGCGTGTAAAACAGTGATTTATTTGCATGGCTAGCCCGATGCCGAAGCACCACTATTGAAAAAGCTGTTGGTAGCATCGGCTAACTAGCGCCAGATTTTGGAGTGCAGGGGACAAGCCGAGATGGGCTATGAGACATACGTTCACACTCGGTATCATGTTTCAATACACTTTAGGTCAATATCACACCGGAATTCTCCTTTAAGACATTTCTTGAAAATATGTGTGTGTGTGTATTTTGTATGTGTACACAGGCCGTTCTGCCCTGCAGAAAAGAGTAATGGCACTGCTCCGCAGAATAGAACATCCTACCGCTGGCAATACTGAGGTCAGGTCACGTGTAACATGCTCCATGTTTGCATGCTTGCTATTTGTGATGACACATCTCCTTTTCTTATATTCAATGTGAGTTTCACAGTTCATTTCAATGTATCCTTCTCTTTACAGGCCTGGGAAGATACTTATGCAAAATGGGATCAAGCAACCAAGCAGATTCTCAATCATCCAAAAAACAAGGTGGAAGATGGACAGGTTGGGAGATCCAGTCTAAGAATGTTGTCCTGTTCTTATCCAACAGTCTGAATGAGCTATACTGAATAGGCCAAGAGGCAATCATTTGAAGAAAGCATGGCTGCTGAAAATAACAATGACACCAGGGGGCAACATTGTCTCTGACAGGAAAGGAAATTGTGACATAGTCATGTACCCCTGCGCTCTTCTCTCTCCAGGAGTGGATCAACATGACTGGATTCCTGTGTGCCTTGGGTGGGGTGTGCCTTCAGCGGCGCAACACGCCTGCCCCGGGCACCTACAGCCCCCCCATGGGCCCGCTGAGTGAGCGCAAGGGCTCCATGGTCTCCATGGGCTCATGCGAGGTGAGCAGCGAGACGTCGCTGGGCCGCTTCCTGGACCGGCTGCTGTCGCTGATGGTGTGCAACCACGAGCGCGTGGGCCTACAGATCCGCAACAACATCAAGGACCTGGTGGGGCTGGAGCTGAGCCCGGCGCTCTACCCCATGCTCTTCAACAAGCTCAAGAACAGCATCGGCAGGTTCTTTGAGATGCAGGGGCCGGTGGGTACCAGCAGCAAGATGACTGCTCCGTCTGTCCGTTGTCTTGGAAGCATTTTGATTTCAAGACATTGGAAATCTACAAATATCAATCATTTTGTTGAAATCCAATGTCAGTTGAATTCGTTGTGTATATTTATGTTTATCTCAAGAAGTCTCTTACATTTTGTGAGCGTGTCTTTTTGTCTGAGCATTTGTAATGTTGTTGCTCTGTCTGACCTCCTAGGTCCCCATTAATGACACCAACACTCAGTTTGTAGAGCAGACTATCGCCATCTTGAAGAACCTGCTGGATAGCCATACAGAGGGCAGCTCGGAGCACCTGGGCCTAGCCAGCATAGAGACCATGATGCTCAATTTGGTCAGGTGAGAGTGTGGGAGGTGTAAGATGAGATGAGAACTTTTTATCGCTATGCAACAATGTGGTGGTAATTGTTTGGTACAGCAAGGTGATGGCACAGTCCAGTGAAATAGAGGAGGAAAAAAATTATTAGGTTTACATGAATCTTGTTTTATGGCTGGCCAACCGATGTGTTTTGTAAACGAGCAAGAGAGGAGGGTAGTTTGGTCTGTGATGTTCACTCATGACAAAATCCTTTCTCCAGAAAAAAGTAATTGTTGTCTTTGTCCCCACAATAGACCACCTCTCAAAGGTGTCTATATCTTTAAAATAACTGTGAAGTGCTGGTCAGTCTAGATTAAGTTTGAAGTACAGTAAGACTAGACTAACAGCTCCTTGTTGTCAGAGGCAGGGATCCAGGATTGCAACCTCTGTTGTGTTTCTTAGGTAAATGCTAGCATGTCCTGTGTTACCCATAACGTATCCGATGGTCTTTTGACCTGTGAGACTCTTAAAAGTTGACAAAGTTGAAAATCTGGAGTGTCTCTCTTCTTCATAGCCCTTCCTTTATGGGCAAGATGACCTGACCTGTGTGCTCCTCAGGTACGTGCGTGTACTGGGGAACGTGGTCCATGCCATCCAGATCAAGACTAAGCTGTGCCAGCTGGTGGAGGTGATGATGGAGCGGAGGGATGACTTGTCCTTCTGCCAGGAGATGAAGTTCAGGTGAGCTGACTCGGTCCACAATCAAACATCTGCACGCGGTACTATGCAGTCTGAGTCACATCTGCCGTTACGTATTTGTCCAAGTATTTCTACTACAGTAATCCTCTCCTGAACCACAGCCACCTTCACTTCACTTCACTTCACTTTTGTTTGTTTGTCTCTCACATGGCAGTGTAACATGTGGGTGAGTGATTGGACTGCTGTGCTGTTTATGCCAACAGAAACAAGATGGTGGAGTACCTGACGGACTGGGTGATGGGTACATCAAATCAAGCAGCAGATGACGACATCAAGTGTTTGACACGGTACACTTATAAAAGCAAGAGACCTGAGGCCCTGATCTGTTCAGCAGCAGGACACATTTGAGCATGGCAGACTAGGGAGGATCCGTGAGTGTTGTGTATGTTTGTGTGTTTGGCAGGGACCTGGACCAGGCCAGTATGGAGGCAGTGGTGTCGCTGCTGGCAGGGTTACCGCTGCAACCAGAGGAGGGAGACGGAGTGGAGCTCATGGAGGCCAAGTCCCAGCTCTTCCTCAAGTAAAACCAAACTGCTAGTGTTTTTGCTCTCTCCTTTTCCCCCTTCTCTTCATTTCCTCTGTCTTCTTTGTCTCATCATCGCTTTCAGATGGGCTGTAGTGAGAGGAAGGCCAGATCCAGATGTGGTACAGAGCATTATCGGCCAATGTGCCCCTGCAAGCTAGATATTGAACAGCAAATTCTCAGTAATGAGAAAAATATTGTGCCAATGGGGGGTGTGAGCATACAGTATACAGTATCCTCCTTCTTAGCATGATGGGGGAAGGAATACCCTTTCTACATGAATTCATTACTATTCAAAACCATGCAACTGACAAGGATACTGTTATACAAGAGAGGCTGTGCTGATTTTGACCTCTTGGTCCCCTTGTGAGTTCATTTGTTCTTTTATCAATGCTAATTAATGCCATGCCTTGTTGTAGCACTTGTGTTCATCTGCGTTTAGAACTGTTGTATGAGGCCAGATATTTCACAGACCATGCCCTTGCATTCTCTCTCTCTCTCTCTCTCTCTCTCCCCCCCTCCCTGCCCTTCATTCTCTTTCTAATCTCCATATCTCTTTCTCATGGTCTCTCTCTCGCTCTCTCTGCACCCCCACTCCATCTTTCTTTCTCGGTCTCTCCTCCGTCTGTCCTTTAGATACTTCACTCTCTTCATGAACCTGTTGAACGACTGCAGTGAGGTGGAGGACGAGGGCCAGCAGGTGGCGGGGAGGAAGCGTGGCATGTCTCGCCGCCTGGCATCGCTGCGTCACTGCACTGTCCTCGCAATGTCCAATCTGCTCAATGCAAATGTGGACAGTGGTCTTATGCACTCGATTGGTAAGTTGAAGTTCTATAATGGACATTAATAAAACTACCAGAGCCTTTTGATGATTTGACAGAAGTGTTACGGTTTCAAAGCAAAATATTTTATACACTTTAGTTTAGCAAACACATGTTAGCCATGACAAAATAAGTAGTATGTGTTAGTGTTCAATAAGGTCTGTACGCATTTATTAGGTCTTTATTCAACAGTTTGTTCTTACTGAATAGGATATTTATTCTCGATATATCCTTAATAACCAACTACTTGGTATTGATTTAAGTTCATATTTAAGGATATATGCTCAAAACAGAAACGTAATGGCCTTCTTTTACATTGTCTAAATTTGGTTCTATTCTGTCACTATAGGTCATGTATTCAGACAGTGTATTAGGTGTCTTTATACTCTCTATTTTGATCCATGCTATGTACCAGTAACCTTATATCAAGACCAACTAGTTGCTTATTAAGGATTTATCAAGAATAAATTACCGGTACCTATTGATTAAGAATAAGAAATAGTTTGGGGGTCGCTGTGGCGCAACTGGCTCCTGCACCCATACCACATTTGGTAATTCCAAATGCCCACGGGGACCCGGGTTTGAGTCCGACCCGGGTCATTTCCCAACCCCACCTCATCTCTCTCTCCCACACACTTCCTGTCTCTCTCCTCACTGTCTTGTCAAAATAAAGGCAAAAAGCCCAAACAATATGTACTATGAAAGAATAACAAATTGTTCAATAAAGACCTAAGATATGTGCAATTATGCTTAATACAGGTCTTGTTGAGCACGTAAACACATATTAGTTAAGTATTAATACTTAACATGTTCCTTAAACTAAAATATTAGCCAAAATATCAGTCATGTGTGACATGAATACTTCCTAGTGTTTATAGTGGAGTATTCAAATCATACAGTGCTCTAAAATTTCCCTCGTATGAATAAAGTATCTATAGCACTGAACGGTTTCTGTTTTGGAACTCAATGCAAAATGTAGTGGTCAGAGATCCACACAAGTACACACTTTCCATACACAAGTAGAAGTGCAGATACTTCTGTAAAAGAAGACTACTAAAAGTATAAGTAGTGATTCAACTTCTTTACTCAAGCAAAAGTAACAGAAGTACATGCTCTGAAATGTACTTAAAGTATAAAAGTAAAAAGTATCTTAGCATTGAGGACTTTTACCAGTTGTTTCCTTTATAAGAAATGTTCTGTAGCCTACAATGAGATTTCAATTTAACTGTTATAATAACTCAATTACTCCTGTAACAACTTTTTTACTGTCCCTATGGCATTTCATAAAAAATTCAAGCTAGCTTGTTGCTTACTAAGCCAAGGATGAACTTGCAGTCTTGTTTGAGGTAAGCTCGCTGGCAGAATAAGAGGACAAGTAAAAAATGTCTGAATATTTTTCCACACATTTTTAAAGAGGAAAAGCAAACAAAGAATAGGATGTTTTGTCATCTGTGCATGGGTAAATAATAGTGGCAAACTAAGATGATAATATGTCTGCACAACATGTGTATCAATATCTATATATTCATTTATCTGTAATGCAACAAATGACTGAATGTCTGTCTGTCTGTCTGTCTGTCTGTCTGTCTGTTTGTTCGTTCCTTGCATCTCCCAAACTGTTTGTCCAACTTCACACATGGCAGGTGGACTGACATACATTGAAGCACTTTGAAGCCATTCGTAAATATGGAATGCTGTTGGTATTGTCGTTCATTTATTTAGAGTGTCACATTTTCAGAGCATTAGTTCAGAGCAGAGTAGGCTCTGGCCACTCCAGCGGAAGAGACCGAGTGCTAGAGTGTGATGTCAGTCTGGCTGGACAGAATGATAGAGTAATTTGAATAGGTTACGCAGTTGCAAATTTCTCAGCAAAGTACATTAGTCATTCAGTAACATTTCATCACCTTGTTGTGTTGTGTCCATATTGATTCATAGAAATCATTAGTTATTAGAGAGAGAGAGGCATGGTTAATATGGGCACTGCACTAGTTGCAATATCGTTTTAATATTAACTTGACCTGTGCTTACATTGTGCAAGGGCAGCGAATTCAAATAGTGGGGGAAAATAAAATATGTATTAAATTAATATTTCTCTCTTATTCACTAATACTAGAGAAGAGTAAGGAGTCACTGGTTTTAATAATAGTACATCTTTTATTTAAATATAATACAAAAATAGTGTGTCAAAACTAAGCTTTATCTTTTTAATGGACTAAAAAATTTTCAGTCATCTGCCTCGCAGACAGTCAGGAAGCCCATCTGTATGGCTAAATCCCAGATGCCTGGAATGGCATCAAGTTTTTCAACGGCATCATCTGGAAGAACAATGCCCTCTGTGGCGTCATCCCACCACGTCTTCTGTGGAGGCTCATTCCAGTCATGGAGGCTTCCTGTCTTTCCCTGGAGCTCTGTAGTGCACAATGACCCCTCCATTGCTGGGATGGGCTCAGCCTTGAGCTTGAGCTCCCTGTAGTAGGAGGCCATGTCACGGTGGTACGCCATCATTTTCACATAGTTCACTCTATTGTAATAGTCAGTTGATGTCTTGGGGACGGAAGGGATTTGACCACGGGCCCCAGTGAGGAGGCTAGCTGGAGCTACAGAGGTGGACGGAGTTTGGCTGACCCTCGGAGAATATAATCCTTCCTGGGACACACTGCAAGGCACCTGGGCTGACTGTTGACCATGAAGGACCTCTGCAGGGAGAGTGAAGTTCCCCACAAATCTAAGGTGTCCAGCCTCCTTCAGCGATGCAGTTGTGTCATCAGATTTGGCCATGAGGTTCATCACATTGTTGAGAGACTTCACACTCTCAGCAGATGATCTAGTGTGTGAGCTTCTTATGCCCACATGGGTCAAATCACTAGTCTCCTGCGGATGAAGAGCAGTGGCCCACTGCAGCCTCTGCTCTTGTGTTGGCATGTGCGCATCAACACCTGAAAAGAAACATACCTACTAGTTACTCTCATGGTTAGTTATTCATATTAGCCACATATAAAGCACATGGACTTTCTTACTTGTAGATGGGTGGGCATAGTTCATGTTCCCACTGTCACTACTATGGGACCAAGTGGGATTGAGTGGTGTCTTCTGGGTGGATGAAACACCACGGATGACTGCACTTCCAGAGATGGTGGACTGTCTTGAATTCAGCAGGGCAATGAACTGGTCCTGGGTGACGTTTGAAGCATGAGAGAAGTTCTCTACAAATGTCTCCTTCCTCACTGGAGCCACTGCTGCAGGCTTGATGGGAGCCACCTGGCTACTCCTGACACTGGTGAGCTGAGGATGGTTAAAGTTGCCCACAAAAGTGAGGGTTTCCATTTTCTCTCGAGGTGTTGTGGTGGGCAGCTTGACCATACCACTATATCCCTTCTGGGCAGCACGCCAGTCTCCAGACTCTCTCCAATACTTACCTAGAAATATAGAAAAATATCAATCATAATGGAACTATAGCTACTAATGTAATTATTCAGAGCTGTCCAAGTGAAAGATTGTGTTCTTACTTGCAGAAAACCGTGTAGACCGGACATGTTGGTATTGGTTGGTATTTGGAGTTGTCCAGAGTGGCGCCATGTTTCTGTTTTCCTCAGCAGTGCTGAGCCAGAGAATGTTTCTCTGAGACAGAAGCTGATGTTCAGTACCAATCCAGGATCCTGTTGGGTTGAATGTTCTTCGGTAGAAAGCCATGGAAAATTTCAAAATTGCCTTGAAATCGCAGAGGTTAATCACAAGTGACCTGCCTTCAGCTTGTTCAAACAAGAAGTGGCTTAAGAAAGTTTTCCAACATTCTACTTTGACGAACGTTCTACCTTGCCAACATTCTAAGGCTGAACATTCTAATGCAAACATTTTGGTTGCCTAGCGATTACAATGTCATCAAATAGAATGCTCCTAGGATATGCAGCCCATAGTAGCTGAACAAATTCATAAATTGATTACCTGATGTTTCTTCATTCCAGAAGTATTTCCAGTATCCAGTTTTCCTCATTTTGAAAACCTCACCTCTCTTCACAACACTTGTTTCCAACAGGGCTGGGCTACCATAAGGACTTACAGACACGTGCCACCTTCATGGAAGTCCTGACCAAGATCCTGCAGCAGGGCACAGAGTTTGACACTCTGGCTGAAACTGTTCTGGCTGACCGCTTTGAACGGCTAGTGGAACTCGTCACCATGATGGGGGACCAAGGGGAGCTACCCATTGCTATGGCGCTGGCCAATGTGGTGCCCTGCTCTCAGTGGGTGCGTATAAGTCATCTCACTCCTTTTTTGTATTTTTTTTGTATTGATGAACACAATTTTTGTTCACAAAAATAGAGAATGTACGGTTTCTTGCAAATGGTGATGACTTTCAGGGGTTAAATAATTGTTTAAGCTATATTTTTTTATGTGCACCATATATATTGTATGTTTGTGTGCATAATACTGCCATAAGTGCATTTCTATAATGGCTCAACACTAGCATTTTGGAGAGATTGTTGACTGGATGTCTCCTCACAGGATGAGTTGGCTCGGGTGCTGGTGACGTTATTTGACTCGAGGCACCTGCTGTACCAGCTGCTGTGGAACATGTTCTCTAAAGAAGTAGAGCTGGCCGACTCCATGCAGACGCTCTTCAGGGGGAACAGCCTGGCGAGTAAAATCATGACCTTCTGTTTTAAGGTAAGGAGAACCAATAGGCTCCACCACAATGATTCAATGGTGTCCAATATCCAGTACTGACTGCAGCCCCTGTTAGAATTAATAGACCTCTTATAAAACTAGTAGGTTCTACCCTCTTGGACAAATTAATGGTCTATAATGATGTCTTTGGCTCTTGGTAGTTATCTTGCAAGCAATTTAGTTGTTCACTCTGTGGTCCAAGGAGAGTAAAGTAAGTAAGCGTTTATATGGTGCATTTTTCATGCACAAACGGCAACAGTCCATTGCTGAAATTTAACCAGCTGAAAATGTCCATGGGCAATGATGTAAACCGGGCTTAACTGTTTGCCGTCTGGAGAGCACTGGAAACACAGATTAGCAGCTCGGGGGACTTTGGACTGATAACAAACTAGCATGAGGATTTGTGGTTGTGAAGAGTTCCTGAGCAATCTTTCAGTCCAGACGCCAGGTGTCTAGCCTACCATGGCAGCTCAGCAGCAACTCGGTGAGCTTGTGCCAGTGACAGATCTCTCACAGAGTAGACCTACAGCAGTCCTGAGCGATCTCTCTGACCAGACAGTGGACGTGGAGCTTGTGCATCATGGATGGACACTGGACAGATCTCTCAACAGATCAAGCAATATAGGTCTGTCTAAGGCATGGCTTTTTAGTGCAGTGGAGTAACATTAATATTACAGACAGGTATCAGCCAACTAATGCTCGGCAGGACATTACGAGGACTAAGCTTGAAACTATGGAAAATGACATCTATACGTTAAACAGTTAAAACGTTTAGCATGATGAGTAAGTACATGAATAAAAGAAAACTTTGTAGAAACGTACAAATATAATAAAAAATCATACAAAACCTATATGGCAGATGGAGTGGCATCACTGTATACAAATTATGTTTGAATATGAATCACATATCGTGATGGTGATACAAAGTTGTCATTAATAAATAACACACATGTGTTGTACATTAAAAAGCCCCCCCATGCTTGATTTGCTGTTGCTGTATATTTTTGTGTGCATCATCTGGTCAGTGTTTTTGTTCATGCAACTGACCTTCCTGGCGTTCTGACCTACCCGTAGGTGTATGGGGCAGCATATCTACAGAAACTTCTGGAACCTCTTCTCAGAGGGGTGATCACCACACCAGAGTGGCAGCAGATTAGCTTTGAAGTGGATCCCACCAGGTAGGCCTCACCTCAGTCACCTGCTGTTTAACATGATGTTTGGCAGGAAGTCTGAAATCTGATGCTGTCTTTTTGTAACATCTGGGTCATAAATTCCATCTCTAACATTGTTCTCTTGGGGGGATATTGTTCTAGTTTTTATTTATAGCATCTGTGTGATGGGAATATGTTGTACAGCATGTGACAACCTCAATGAAACCCAGTTTTCATGCTTGGGGAGACTGAGACATCACAATCTACTAGTGATCAGATATTAAGTCTTTATGTTAAAGACTTAAAATCTACTTTTAGGAGGCAAATGCTACAAATGACACTTGCACAAATAATAAATGATTACAACAATTAAACAGTGAAACACAGTCTGTCCTATGCCTACAAATCATGTGTCTTTGCACTTAACCTAGAATGTCAGGTTCAATCTGAATTGTATACTGTCTCTTGCTATCCATTAGTGTGATCCAGAGGTGGCATAACTAACATCAAGCACACCACAGTGTCTAAATATTTCAGCTGCTGCACAGTATTGAATGCCAAGGCCAAGTATTATTGGACATGATTGTAGTGTATTTACCAAGAGCATCAGTCAGTTCAAGATGCTTTCTGCTAACTGCGCCGAGTTACAAATTCTGATCTGCCTTGATAATTATTCTACTTTGTCTTTTATTACTTTTTTACTACTTTCGCCTTTGTTTTTGCTTACTAATTATTCTTTATTTTTAAATGATTTTACCTTGTGTTTTATGGTTTCTTTTTATTATGATCTTTACCTTTTGAACTATTCTTTGACTATATTGCCCTTCTATGCTTTTATTTGTTATTATTGTTTGGTTTTGTTTAGGTAAAGCACATTGAATGACCTCTGTGTATGAAATGCGCTATATAAATAAACTTGACTTGACTTGACTTGAAAGTACATGTTACTGATTCTCGCATTATGTGTGTGCTCTAGACTAGAACCAATGGAGAACCTAGAGGAGAACCAGAAGAACCTTCTACAGATCACAGACCGCTTCTTCCTAGCCATCATCAACTCCTCCAGCGAGTTCCCTCCCCAGCTACGCAGTGTCTGCCACTGTCTCTATCAGGTACTCCCAGCAAGACGGTCTCATGCCACTCTCCACCCTCCACAGGCACCACAAGCCTTTCCTCCTAAGCCTGATCCGTATACGGCATCCTCTCATTGCACACGTGTGGGTGGGGGTGCGGTGCTGATGATGGGCACCTGTGCCACTGCTTCAGCTAAGGCCCGAGTACATGCTGCCCTCCCCCACCGCACGCTCACCCTCACAAACACCTTGAGCCAGCCTTGCTGCTTACTTGAGATTTACATGCACTGAGAAAACATAAATGCTGCTTTCTGCCCACTGCTCAATTGCACATTTTTCATCCTTATTTCAAGTGCACACACACACACACACACACACACACACACACACACACACACACACACACACACACACACACACACACACACACACACACACTGATTACTGTGTTTCCAATAAAGCTTTCATCTCACCCTTCATACCAAACTGGCTCAACGGCTGGAATAGTTCTGTTAAGCTAATTGCTTATTTGTCTATTTGCCTTCATTTCCTCTGATCTGAACGCTCTTATGCCTTGTAGAAGAGTCTCTTGTTTTGGCTCTTTTTTTATCCACTCCACATGGTCCTACGGATTTGATTTATGACTTTTGCTGGATAGCTGCTAGGCAAATGAATGAGTGTGTGATGGGAATGTTGTAATATGTAGTGTATCCTGTAATATGTTGGCTACTTGTGTTTGTTTGTTTTATGTACGGAAAATTTGATGACACATCACACTTAGGAAGAGTCCCAGCTTATATTTAGAAATGTGTCGTGTGTTGGTTAGCAGATCATGCAGAAAGTTTAGTCTAATTCAACCAACCAGGGTCATGTAAATTCTGAAAATGGTAAAGCCCAGACAATCCCCTCTTTTCCATGAAATGGGGCCCAGAGAAGACTTTCATGATTTAAATATGTGTTCGGTCTCTAGTTTCACAGTGTTTGCTTGCCTGGTTTTGGCTTAAGTTCTGCACAAAGGCGTCTGTGTGCAGTGTCAGACAGCAGACTGCATGCAAGCCATGCATGAGGCAGGATCAACTTTGTGCTGTTTTCCTGCCCATCATATTTGCATGGCAAATTTTTCGATGGCCCATTTTTAAACTCTTTTTTTCTTGTTCTGTTTTCTGTTGAATCTTTTTCTTGATTTAACCACCTGTACTCAATCTATCAATCTATACTCAACGATGATCTCCCTTTTAAAATGAGGCGCTGTCCAGACACCCTCACCCTAGTTCTCTGCTCACATGTGGGGCAGCTGTGGACTACTGGTTAGCACTTCGAACCTGTAACCGGAGGGTTGCCGGTTCGAACCCCGACCAGTAGGCATGGCTGAAGTGCCCTTGAGCAAGGCACCTAACCCCTCACTGCTCCCCAAGCGCCGCTGTTTATGCAGGCAGCTCACTGTGCCGGGATTAGTGTGTGCTTCACCTTACTGTGTGTACACTGTGTGCTGTGTGTGTTTCACTAATTCATGGATTGGGATAAATGCAGAGACCAAATTTCCCTCACGGGATCAAAAGAGTATATATACTTATACTTATACTTGCTCTCACATTCAGTGCCATTCTCACCTTCACACTGATAAGGGTGCTGTGGTTAGGGTGAGCTTTCATACAAGTATAGGAGAGGTCAAACTAATCCACAGAAGAAGGAAAGAAAGAGAATATTAGAAGCATTAATGTGTGTTTGTATTTCAGGGGTATTTAAAACTAAATGGTCAGCTTGGCCTCTGTGGCAAAACATAGGTTTGGGCCTTTTGTCCTTTATTAACCACCAACTTTTTCTCTCACTCACTCAAACCCCCCTCAGATTTGTCTTTTCTAACCCCCCCCCCCCCCCCCCCCCCCTCAAAAGTGTCACAGCTAGATGGGCCACTGTGTTGCGTCATGTTTACCTCAGGTGGATAGCACTGCCTTTAACCATCTGCATCGCTTTAGTGTCCGTCCTCATCTGGGACTTCATGAGGGTGCACATCATAGATTATGGGATTAGAGAGGTATTTGTTCCGAGATGGCATAATGACCAGCCTCAAGGACACAGACCTCTGCCTGTTGTTAGCCACATGAAGGAAGAGCTATTGAGTCGCCTCTTTGAGGCCTTTGCTCTTTGTCAGTCCTATCATTATTGTGTAGCTGGAGGTTAATATGAAGAGGCCACTACTTAAAATGAATGAATGGCAAACTTCCTCTACCACAGTCTGACTAGTTTGTTAGTGTGTGTGTGTGTACTGTACGTGTGTGTGTACGTGTGTGGTTGTTTGTTTGTGAGTTTGTGTCCTCCTGCAGGACATAGAGGTTTGCTTCTCTTTCATTGTCAGCATGTGTTAGTGAGTTTGCTATGCAGGTGCGTGTGAGTGTGTGTGTGTGTGTGTGTGTGTGTGTGTGTGTCTCCTTTGTGAAGCCGGTGCTGTGACCTGTTTGTGCTCATCTCTATTCTGTAGGCTACTTGCCACTCTCTACTGAATAAAGCCAGAGTTAAAGAGAAAAAGGAAAACAAAAAATCAGTAAGTTTGTGAGAACCTTTTCTTGCCACTTTCCTTTTTTTAAGTTCCGTGAAGCAAAAAAAGCAAGTCTTTTTTGCATTTTGTTCCCCTTGGGGGGAAAAAAAACAAGAAATTCTCTCTTGGTTTGGTGGAGTGCTGTTGTTTTATGCTGTTCTCGCAGAAATGCATCCATGCCCCAAAAGTCTGTGTACAATGTCCTGGGGATTCCTTGTACTAACTCCAAGCTTCCCAGCTCCATATTTTTTATTCCATTTCCACTTAACACTCTAACAAAAGGAAATCAGCGCTGTTTAGTGCTCTGGTCTTCCTGGGCTACTTCATGTCCATCTCTGCTCCTGTCTGGACAATGGGGATGACAGTCCTGGCAGAATCTCAAGTGTTGATTTTATGCTAGGTCCTCTTTTTTCGTTTACCTTACAGGCCAGGATGCACCAATGTAGCCCTTTTGAAGTAGTGCAAGTACATGACGTTTGGCTTACCCATCTTTATGCTTCCTGATGTTTAAAGCACTGCTTTAAATGTTTGCCGATTTGCTGGCAGAGTTGCAAATGCTGTTTCCTTAGAATCTAAACATTTAGTGTTGATAGGCTGCCCATAAAATTTGTTAGTAAAATTTAAATTTACATTTGGCACTAAACTGCTACATTGGTGCATCCTTGTGGACTGTTTGATGGTGTTTGTAAAGACTGCAGGCAGTTGTAAGGGTGGCTAGTTGGGTTAAGATGCATGTGCTATCTGGGGTGTGTCTTGCCTCCCACAAACATACTAGCTTGCCGCTTGCCCATGGCATTGTGCTCAGCTAGAGTGCTCAAAACGTGTGTTTGTCATAACCAGCTCACAGCGATCACCATGATTGTGCTTGTATGTATATCTTACAGTATTCTGAAGTAGCTGTTTGGGGTTTCTCACTGAAGTGAGACAAAGAACATACCGATACTAGTTATCTGTGAATTGTCCAGCATTGTACTGGAGTCACTCAGAATACTGTCTTGTATTTAATATTGTGCTTTATTTGTGTTTGGTGAGTGTGTGGAGTAGATGAGTTTGCGTCTGCATGCGGGCACTGGACAGGGTTTCGGCACATCTTTAACCCCTTCATTACCAACTCATTTCTCCATTTTGCTAAATGTCTCTCTCTCTCTCTCTCTCTCTCTCTCTCTCTCTCTCTCTCTCTCTCTCTCTTCTCTCTCTCACATTGTCATTCTGCTCAATATTAATGATTTACCTGGTATGTAAATGTGTTCCTTATGATATAATAGATGTTCCAGTATTAACTCTACTAGACCTAGGGCTGGGTGATGTGTCAAAAAATGTAAACACTAAACACAATCTAAAAGTGTTTGCAGCCAAAACATCAAGAGCATTTTGGACCCAGTGATGTAAAGGCTACTTTAAAAGGAAAGGCCCTAAAGTAGCAAGAAGGTAAATTGAGAAAAAAAGGTACATTTACCAGAAAAGATTTGTTTTGTGTAATTATTTAGTTGATTCTTTAAACACAGTAACACCATTAAATGCATGGGAAAATATCAGATTTAGCAGAATCAGAATCGTTTCATTGCCAAGTTTTTTTTCTTTTTTTCACATGAAAAAGAAACAAGGAATTTGACTTGGTGAAATATATATGCGTACTGTGTAGATTCTTCTGTAATGTAATGATGTTGTGACAATCTAGAGTTGATACTAGCAAAAAGTAGTGCAGTGTCTCTACTCATAAACTAATCTTTTTTACTATAATGTGCACAACTACAGTTAAAATGAGGCAGAGTCTTTTAGCTAATAGCATACAGAGAGCAATTTCCAGGACTGTTTCTCTACTGTGGCGGTATGGTGAGCAGGCAATGCACCAATGCCATTCTAGAAAGTAAACCTTGTCTGCTTTGTGTGGAATACTCAGTTCCTGGTTAGAACCAGGCCTCGGTACAAAATTGAAGCCCCTGTTTTGTAAAAAATGTATGCTTGTAGAACATGTGTAACCTATCCCAACAACACATGATTGGCTCTACAGTATGTGTGTCCTACACCTGGTCCCTGCGATGTGATGGCTCTTTATGAGCTAAGGAGAGTATGCCTGGTGCTTCTACTGCTGCCTCACATGCTGTCCAAATGGAACAGATTTTTATCTACTGTAGCTTTTAAGTATATCAAGGACTTCATCAAAGCACTTTTCTTTCCACTCTTATTGTCAAACTTCTCACATTATATATATATATATATATATATATATATATATATATATATATATATATATATATATATATGTATCATTAGTGTTTCATTAGCCCAGCCCTAGGTCTGCTTCAATAAATCAATAGTCTGAGGTTGTCCTTTTCCTTTAAAAACTAAGTACGTGCTTATGTAATCATAACATGAATTGGTATGTTTTTGCCTAATCCAGCATTTTTGCTCAGTCTTGAAAAGCAATTCTGATGCCCTGAAACAGGCTGATTTTTTTTTTTCTCTGTGCATTACACATAATTTGGAAACAGGAATTGCAACACATGGAACTGAACATATCTTGGACTGTTGAAGCCAGATGTGACTAAACCCAGTGTGACCAAAACCGCTTTACCAGTTCACCTTTATCATCGATAAATTAAGTTTGTTATAAGGAATATAGTGTACTGTAATTTGCTAATACAGAGAGGTTTTATCATCATATTACAGTGGTGCAGATTATTAAGATTATTGATTATTGGCTTCATTCTGGTTCACGCACCAGATGTTGAACCGCACAAAGCATTTCGACTTAAAAATAGGAACTGGCACATTTTTATTTATTTATTTTTCCCCTGTGAACCAGAGTAGGCATGCCATTCTACAGTTCAGATCTACACATAACACCCTCTGTTGATGATGCATCTTTGGTTCCATTCAAAACTGGTGGAAGTGCGGGCTGGTTCACTGGATAGCAGCACGGTTCAAAGAATTCAGAATGGACTCTGTTGGTCAAAAAGCGTCTTTAGTGGATAGGGGTCATACTGACTCTTCTTGAGATTGTAAGTGACATTGGACTAAGACAATATGTTTTCAAAAAAAATTTGGGTCACCAGAAAGGATGGTGTATTTGAACTGTGTTCAAGATTTTGGACTCCTAGTCTTACGGTGTAGTTCATTACTGTTGGGCTAAACTGAAAACATATTGAAAAAAGCAAGTTATTTTATGTTATGAAACAAACTCCGTTATACTTGAAAGGGCTACAAATGAGTGTGTGTGTATGTGTGTGCGTGCGTGCGTGCGTGTATGTGTGTGCATGCGTGTGTGTGTGCGTGCGTGCGTGTGTATCTGTGTGTGGGATAAAACCAAGCTGCAGTGTCCCCTCTAGCCCATGGTTGATTCGCTGTGTTCATGCTCATAATGTTTTCATTGAACAGTCTTTCAACGCATTTGTGATCAACAGTAGGACCCATTTTTCTTTCTTTTTCGTTTCATTATGGTTCTGTGGCTTTCACTTTACTTCTTTTTGGTTGTTTTACATGGGTCATTTCTGTTGTTTTACATGGGTCATTTCTGTTGTTTTACATGGTTCATTTCTGTTGTTTTACATGGGTCATTTTGTTGTGGTTGGGATTGTGTTTTCAGTGTTTCTTTGGGGCTGTTGGCTGGTGTAGAGAAAGGTAAAAGGTTGATGGACTGTAGACATCTAGTGTGTACAGTACTGTATGTGCTCCGCTTGCTGACCACTGTGTTCCCTTCTCACCTTTTACCCATCTCCCCCTTCTCTATCCTGCTGCTTGTCTTTTCTGGCTCCTTCCTAATACCTCTATTCCATACTGCTCTCCCATACCTCCTGATACCTCTATTCCATGCTGCTCTCTCATACTTCCTGATACCTCTATTCACATACTGCTCTTCTATTACACCCAACTCTATGGGAACCCCTGGCCTGACTACCGCCCTGCCCCTTACTTTAACTCATCTCAACATGCACCCCCAATGCCCTACCTACTCCCCTCTTGTATCCTCTTCTCCCCGGCCCCCATACAGGTGGTGAGCCAGCGTTTCCCTCAGAACAGCATTGGTGCGGTGGGTAGTGCCATGTTCCTGCGCTTCATCAACCCTGCCATCGTGTCCCCTTATGAGGCTGGCATCCTGGACAAGAAACCTCCACCCAGGATAGAACGGGGGCTCAAACTTATGTCTAAGGTAAAGTATAGATGTGTATACTATGAACTATGATTTGAGGAAGTGTGCAGTATGTGAAGTAGGGGTGTCACGATTTCGATTTTATATCGGAATTGATCGAAATTACATCTCAATCCCGAACTTCGAGCTCAAAAATAGAATCAATGATGCAGCCACACCCCTTATGTGACGTCCAGCATGTATGCCAAGACGGCGCACAAACGCACACGCACGTGCTGAACTGCAGCATCAACACTGCTCTAGTTTTAGGCTGCAGACAGTTGAAATATACACATCAACCTACCGAAATCGAAGCCCCACTTGCTACTTTGAAATCACCGGTGTGTATTTTGTCGTTCATTCACGTCAGTTAACACTAACTTAGCCTACTCAACTTAGCAAGTGAAAAGATGATCTAGTTACAGTCCAAAATTACTCTTGCTCTTAAAATGCACATTGATAAGTACATATTCCATGAACACTAACCTTGGGTCTCTTCGGAGTGTGCTGAAACAATCAAATTATCATTCTGTGTTGTTTAATTTCACTGTGTTCACGTCTCTGTTTTAGCCTAATGTTAGTTCGGTTTACATTACAACCTCGCGGTTGGAACGGTTTCAAAATAAAACGCGGTTTCAAAAGAAAAGCCCCCCGAAACAAAAAGGAAAAGGCCAAAAAAACTATAAGTAATGCATTAATAGTAATATTAACAAAAAGATCGAAAATCGAATCGAATCGTGTCTTTAAAATGGAAAATTACATCGAATCAAGGATTTGGAAAATCGTGACACCCCTAATGTGAAGGGAAGACTAATAATGAACAGTCTCAAGGTCAACTAATAGCTTAGTGTAATTTTTTGCGCCTTACATTGGAAGCACAGGAAATGTTCACCAGAATAAAAGATATCAGTGTTTCCCCTAGAATTTAAAAATGGCACAACACAGAACATTATTATTTACAACTAATTACAAAAAAGCTTAATCATAGGCCACATCTCACCTGTGAGCTAAACTATTACTATGTAGAATGTATAAACTATAGACTTCTCTTTCATGTCATTACACTGTATTGGTGCTGTGCAAGTCTCTTTAAGGCCGTGACGGCCCGTGAGGCTTGCTTGATTCTCACGGTTTTAAGCTAATTTAGTAGCGTTGTTGTGCATTGTGCATAAGGATATGTGGATGAAATTAATTATGTTTTCCATGTCAAAATAAATGTTCAAAATCCTGACACCTCGAAGAAATGGAATTATGAATTATAGGAGATAAGTGTCTTGTAATGATAAGTTCTATGATTTTGGGTAGCTCTACAGGAATTACAAATAACTATCTCCAGATGTAAATGGCTGCGTATCCTATTACTAAAATTCAATTAAACCCACCAGTAGTCTAGACCTTAATTTCACAGCATAGGTATGATCGCAACACAGGGCTTGACAGCATTGACTGTATATATAGAACAAACAAAAACGAAACCCTGCGTGGAATTTATCTGTGAATAGGCTACTGAAGGTAGGGGCGAGCGATCTCGCTGGTGTGTTTAATTTGGTTCCTTGGTTAAAATGTAGGCCACGTTTATTTGCATGAGATTGCGTCTTCTAATAAACTTAAACATAAAAACAAACAAACGTGATTTCCTGTGAAATCCCTGACTGTGCCTTCAACGTAAGCCTCTTATTTGTTGACATCAAACCTGGAGAGGAACGAACGGCAGCTGTTCCCAAAGTTCACTTGCATGTTTTTTTTTTAATTAGGCAACTTCTTTTCGCATAAATTCTGAAAAAAGGCGCTTAAATTCTAGGAGCTTAGGGGAAACACTGGATATTAAGCTCGCTCACTTGAGAGATTTCAGTATTAGTGCGTTTTCTGTCGGTCTTCATGCCATCATTCTTCGTTTTCTTATTTCACAGATACTACAAAGCATCGCCAATCATGTCCTATTCACTAAAGAGGAACACATGAGGCCTTTTAATGACTTTGTGAAGAGCAACTTTGATGCAGCCAGACGGTATATATCTTTTCACTGCAGCTTTGTTGCTGAATGCATAAATGTGCAATATATTATTCAGTTATATTCAGATCAAAACAGCTGCAATTTCCCCTGTGTTATTGTAACCTCTGTGGTTGCAGGAAGACCTTGGGGCACCTTGTTTATTTTCTAATGTCTGTTCCGTAGGTTCTTCCTGGACATTGCCTCAGACTCACCCCCTAGTGACTCAGTCAATCACAGCCTGTCTTTCATTAGTGATGGGAATGTCCTTGCCTTGCACCGCCTCCTATGGAACAATCAGGAGCGAATTGGCCAATACCTTTCAAGCAGCAGGTCAGTTTGATTGATTGACTTATCATGCAGTGTCCGTAGCTGTTATACTTTATAAAAACGAATGTATACACAATACAGTAGGTGAAGGTTTTTGTCTATTTTTCCGCCATCTTGCCAGTCAAGAAGTGAGTTGTCCAAAACCTTTCTTTTTAGTAAACTCTAAAGTTTGACTCGGGTACATTCACAAAAAGATCCTAGCTTGCATTTTGGCGAGTTACACTTTAAGACGAGCAGTCAGAACTTTGTGTAATCATACACAAAATTAAAATCACTGTTTTCTTCAGTTGATTTGATTGATTTGCTTTAACAAATCTAACCTTTGGTTTGGGTTTTGTGATATGCCTTCCAAACTGTGCTGCAGGAACCGTAACCAGACATACTGTATAATAGCCTAAAGTGTAGATGCATACAGTTTTGCACATTTGGCAATTGTATCTGGAAAGTAATGGGTCATTAAAATTCTAATAATCAAAGCACTAGGGACACTTGGCCTTGCAATTGGACTTTTATCTATCTACTTTAAACATATTTTTTTATTGTACACAATTTGCTTTTTTATTAACTGGCAAATATACATCTAAGAATGTGATTATGCAGCTTGTAATGCACACAGAAGAAGTCGGTGAATATCTGGAAAATGACACTCTAATGCAGGGTTGGGAAAACTACGGCCCGCCAAGCACTTTAATCCGGCCCGCCAAGTTCCTTCTACTGACCATTTATAAACTGTTAGAGGGCACAGCCATAGGCATAGCACTAGCATTAGGCTATATTTGAGAGGAGCTGGCAAAAGATCATTGAGAACTAAACATGAATTGCTCTTAAAGTGACAATGCACCATTTATAAATTAGTTAAACATCATCAAATTAGCAGTATTTTTTAAACAATTCATATTTTAAAACAAAATTATAATCATTTAAATTATATAAAACCTTTTTTTTAGGCCCGCCGGCCAATTTTCCAAAACCCAGTGTGGCCCATGAGCCAAAAAGTTTGCCCTAAGTTTGCCCTCTTGCTCTAATGAAAGAGTCACTTTATCCTTTACAGAGATCACAAAGCAGTTGGTCGGAGGCCCTTTGACAAAATGGCGACTCTCCTGGCTTACCTAGGCCCTCCAGAACATAAGCCTGTGGCTGATACTCACTGGTCCAGCCTTAACCTCACTAGCTCCAAGTTTGAGGAGTTTATGACCAGGTAATATAACAAGACCTTAACACTATTTATTTATTTATTTATTTATTTATTTATTTATTAACTATGTCATTTTTCTCAACATGATTAATTCAACTTGCTGGGTAAAACATCTGAGACTTTGATATGTCAATAGGCACCAAGTTCATGAAAAGGAGGAGTTCAAAGCCTTAAAGACCCTCAACATTTTTTACCAAGCTGGGACCTCAAAGAGTGGGAACCCCGTGTTCTATTACGTGGCACGGAGGTAAGTTTTATGTCAAACATTTTGAAATTTGGGATGTTCACACTTTGCCACATTTACTCACATCTCCTTAAATTTAATTTGGCTCACACAAGAAATGGCTGCCACTGGCCAATCAGAATTCAGCAGCCATTACAATTTTGTGCAATTTTGTGATGTACATGTTCAAACTTACAACGAAATTTGTCATGCTTTATCCCTAGTTTGTGAAATTTGCAAAGCTAGGTGGACCCCTCTGATCGCCAATTCTAGATCTGGGCATATGCACCTGTACATTCCGTTTTTGGTGCAGCCATCTTTCACACCAATTCTACTATGATAACTGTGACTATATCTACTATTGTTGTAGCACTACCTATATACTGTTATGGATTCAGAATCTAGTCTAGTCAAAATATAGGAATATTTTTTTCAAATGTTAAAGAAATTCAGTTGAGGCTGTCAATATGTGCTTCAAAGTTTATTTTGTATACATGTATATATGTAGTGTAGGATGGCAAACTAGACTCAGAACATGCTTTCAGTTACCAAAAGCACAGAAGAAACACAACATGCACAATCATCTCAGTTCCTTCACCATCTTCTTCTTTTCTTAAACTGTCAAGTGCAATGTATCTGCAGTCCCAAAAAAAAACACATGAATTTCCAGCATGCTCTTGAGTAGGGCTAAGGGTGGTGTTTGTCAGAGCTTGCTTAGGATGCACTAATATCGTTGTGAAGAACCATGCAGGTCAATGAGAGGGTGAGTACTCCAGCCATTCTGAAAGGCATGGACTGCGCGATGGCAGAGTTGTTTGCAGTATTGTTGTTTGCCGTCATGGAAGATTGTTTCATGGTGGATGAGCTTATGGTGCTGTTGCCCATAATTGTGGTTATGAGCATCAGGGTGATCAGTGTTTGGAGAAACATTGTTTGCAGTGACCTGGTTTAAAGAAAACAAAACAAAACTTTAAAATCAGAGAGGTTTTTGATATTGAAATATCCTCCTGTAAATGTCTGCTCTGTAACATTGTATTGTTTTATGTCTCAAATTTAGAGTAATGTAGTTTGTATTATATTCTTTTCTCCTCGGTTTTCCCTTTTTCTCTTGTCAACACCTTCTGGTCTGCCTCTTAGGTTGTTCTTTTTCCATTTTTCGGTCAACAAGAAAGTAACAAAAATGTAAAATGCAAATAACTGTCATTTTATGTGCAAAGATGGTTTCTGTTAAAAATGTATCTGAAACGGGTTTTGATTGATTATGGTGGTTATGAAGAATATGGCATTTAATGATAATGCAAGCAGGGATGTAGTGGAGGCTAAACGCAAGTAAACGCAGTTTACCCACCTCTGACATTTCAGAAATAGAGTTTATCCAGCTCTCAAAAGAGTTTATTCAGCAAGTACAACTGTTAACATTTAAAAATCACACTGTATTATCCACAATCACAATATGTACACTCATCAACACTTAATGCCACTTGTATTGTTATAAACCAGGGCTCCAGACTAACTTGTTGCATTGGTTGCACTAATGCGCCTAACTTTTTTATTTAGGTGCACCAGCACAACATTTAGGTGCACCCAAATTTCGATCCATCGAGGGGGCAGCCGTGGCCTACTGGTTAGCACTTCGGACCTGTAACCGGAGGGTTGCTGGTTCGAACCCCGACCAGTAGGCACGGCTGAAGTGCCCTTGAGCAAGGCACTTAACCCCTCACTGCTCCCCGAGCACCACTGTTGATGCAGGCAGCTCACTGCGCCGGGATTAGTGTGTGCTTCACCTCACTGTGTACACTGTGTGCTGTGTGTGTTTTAACTAATTCACGAATTGGGATAAATGCGAATTGGGATAAATGCAAATTTCCCTCACGGGATCAAAAGAGTACTTATTTTTCATCGCGGCACCTTTAACGTCACAATTTCAAGGTCCCCTTTTTATTGCTCTCCATATACATTCCGTGTCTGAGCTGTTGTCAGAGCATGGACCAGGAATGACAGTATTGATTTGATTTGGAGCCTCCACCACCTTGACGACATCAGTAATATTGAATACTGTGATCATTCACATCAGTGTTAATGTTATTACAGTGGTGGTGTGTAGGTCTAATTGAGTGCCTGTCACTTTAAGAGGAACGTCAAAGTAGCTTTCTTTCTCATGGCTAGAGGAAAATAGTCGCGCATCATCCAAGGATATATGGATGCAATTCATTATGTTTTCTATGTCATTTGATAAAATAAATGTTCAAAAAACTAACAAGTCAAAGAAAATATTTATGGGATTATAGAAGAGATAAGTGTCTTGCAATGTTAATTTCTATGATTTTGTTGAAATCATCACTACATTAATGATAGACATGACACGTGAACCAGAGTTTCCGCTAGAAAAAAATGGTGCCGGAAGGTTTCGTTTTCCGGACATTTTGATGATATGCCGGTCAAATATCCTATTATCCCTTCTTAATTAGTCAAATTTAGGAAAACTGGAGACAGGCTATTTAGCTTAAAGAATGACATAATCAGGCTGTATAGAATGCAACATGTTAATTGGCCCAACTTAAACATGCCTAACAAGATCTAGCCAGTATCTTTTCATGGACAGCAAGAATCCGCTTCGTTCGTTGTTTTAAAAAGGCTACGTTGTTTGTTGCTGCTACCCACGTTATCTCCAGTGGTGACTGACTGTTTAACTTACACAGATGCGCACACACAAGAATGAGCGCTCACACCACTACCCCCTAATGCTATGCCTCTTTATTTGATAACAATACATTTAGAAATGTTTCCTATTCTGGGAAATGTTTAGTTTTTCTTTTCTTTCGGCCGCAGTTAAATGATACCGTTTAATTGTGCCAGAAATTATCCGCGGACCAGTAATCGCCTCGTCGAGGAGGCCCTAACCCTGCAGATCATGGACAGAGAACGCATAGGCCTACTGTATGATTTTGGTAAAGAACACTTTGCATGTCCAGTGTACACGGAGAATGACAGTGTCTTGGAGCGGCCGCAACTCCACCACTTCACTGATTCCGACAGATTCTGCTTTTTATCTGGTGGTGGTGGAGTTGACCGGACATCTGAGGCTTCAGACATTACCAATGTATCATCATCCATCGCGTCTGGCCTCTGAAAAAACTTTTAAGGCTCTGCCTGGGCCTGGCCACGTTTGAACCGCCTCATTCATTTGTTCGTTGTTTAACATGGACGTTTTAAGCGTGCGCTTCCTACTTGAAATGCAGCAGGCTATGCGTGTTGTTTAATAGCTTACTTTTTAAACGGTAGAGCCTGTTCATTTAAAAACATAGCCAGAGGACGTATAATATAGGCTTACATATTAAGGCTTATTCTCAAATTCAGATTGCGTTAAGGGACGGGATTATTAGCCAATTTCAATCGGACAGTTTGACCGGAGAGATTTAATTTTGTCGGACATTTCATTTTTTTCCCGGCCAATGTCTGGTAATTACCGGACAACGGAAACCCTGACATGAGCTAACAGTTACCTGAGGAACTTTCTCAAGATGTAAATGTTTGCCAATAGGTTGTGTAGCTTATTTCGGAAAACTCAACAGTAGGCCTAAATTAACTAAATTCCATAGCCTAGGCAACACAAACTTGAGAGGTGCATCGCTACTCGCTCGGATCACGACAGCTGTGTGCGTGTGAGACACATAGGCTACGGGAAGCGCACGACTGTCATTCTTAAACGTAGGCTATATCGATACTAATACAATTAGGTATTGTGAGGTTTCTAATTTCAGGGTATTGCGATACTTTTGTAGTATTGGTGCACCATGCACCACTAGTCAAAGTAGAACAACTTAGTTCGTGGAGAGACAGCAGATGCGAGTAAAGTCTAGGCGCTCAACCTTATGACATTAGGTGCACCAGTGCGACCCAGGACAAATTTTAGTCGCACCCTTAAAAATTTAAATTGGTCGCACTCTGGAGCCCTGTAAATATTGGACAATAACCTCCACCATCATCTAACATGTTCTGAATGCCTTTCCTAAAAATCGGATACCGCATGGCGCAGTCCACAATTCTGATCACCGAATTCATAGTTTACCCACCTCTTATTTTACCACTACATCCCTGAATGCAAGACACTGCACAATGTAGTATGCATTCTAACATTTTTTGTTCTTGTAAGATTTGACATTTAGTGGTAAAAATGATGTACCAGTCACAGGTCAACATATCTTTCCCCCCATCGGTAATGTCAGGGTAATTTTGGAGACCGGTGCATTGCCAAGCACAAGCAACATACATTTGTCTTTTTCAGATTACACCTAAATTGAACTATATGTGCCGCAGAGCGGTACAAAATATGACCGCCGCCCAGTCCAGCACATCTTTTCCACAAAAATAAATTACGCTGAAAGGCCTATATGATTCTAACTGTCTCACTAAATTGCATTATCCACACTCAATTCTCACTGGTATCTGCTAGACAACAAGTACCAAAACATGATTAGTTCATAGATTTCACATGTAAAATTCATTTTATACAACCCCACCCCCATCTTGCCTGTTCATAATTCGGAGAAATTCTTGAATTGTGTGCATGTGTGCGTGTACACGTTTATGTTTATGTGCGTGTGTGTGCGTGCGCTTTGCTGCGATAATTAATTCCCATAAAGTAAATCTCCTTAATATGATGTTAACTATGAACTATGCACTTTTTGTATTACACAGCAGATTACAAAGCAGTTGCAGCATTTCACTCTGTCTCATATGTCATTTCATGGCTGATGTAAAATAGCACTCATCTTTCAGTTTTCTAAGCCAAAGGAATCCATTTGTCTAAGTCCCAAAATGGAAGGTTTTGGTTTGTCTAAGACTCACCTGTTGTATGCTCCAGAAAGAGAAGGATAGAAGAGGAACCGGTCTGAACACACCGTTTTATTGCTCCATGCAAATGCATTGTGACGTTCTGATGATGTGGTACAGAATTTAGGAGAACCAGAGTAGGTGGGCTGTAGACTCAGAGCTAGTGCTGGGCAGGAGACGGCTGAACACTGTGTGAGAGGAAACCGTGACTCTACTGTGTGTGTGTGTGTGTGTGTGTGTGTGTGGCAATCTCTTCTCAAGCGGCACTTTCAACACATTGTTACCTCAGCCAACAGGGTTATGTTTTTGGTGAGGTTTGTTTGTGTGCAGGATAGTGAAAACACTGCCATTTTTCATTAATCTTGGTGGAAAGATATTGCATGCGACAAGTACGAATCTCCTACGTGTTAGTGCCGCATTAACCTCACAGGGGGGAGCTCAACAAATATGATTCCACTGTCACTAACGTTGCATGATCAGGTATTTTGGCCTTGCAGGAGGTCTGCACTTAACTGCATGTAATAAATAGTTTTGAATAGTTTAGAATAATAAAATGTTTGTAAATTAGTCTGGTGACGAAATAATTATTTACATACAATTGTATTGAGAGGCATTTTGTACATTGAATTGTGGGCTATGTGGTATGTCATAAGCATTTTTTAGGAAGAGAAATGAGCATATTTAGAAAAATGTTTTATTTACCCAAGTTTCTGTTATCAATTCTGTCCCTTGCTAAAATAATCTATAGACTGTCTCGAAAATATTTTTCATCTCTATGCACTTTGGAAGAATGCTTTTAACTATTAAGCCTAGGATCCAGACAATTTCCCCATAAGATTGGTCATGGTTGGTCGTGGTTACCTTGTAATGGGCACTTAATTTTCATTAAGTTATTTATTAATCAGTATGGATACTTGTGGAGAGTGTTATTTTTTTTTTTTTTTAATGAAAAGGAATATTATCTTTCATTATATACTGCCTGTGGCTGGACAGTCACTTTTCCTTGACCTCAGTGAACATTATGAGGTCAAGAAAAGATTCATAGAGAAAAAGAAAACCAGAGAACCCTTAGTGCTAAGAGAATCCAAGAGTCCTAAGCTAGCTAATGTTATTAATGTGGGTGTTTAAATGTTGCTGTTTGGGATGATTTTATCTCCTCTCCTTTTGTAAATGATGATCCCAATGTGTGCCCAATGTTATATAGTATATGGGACATAAGAAAGGAGACATTGAAGCTCTTATCATGGCTCCCAGTTAGACACTTCTGGGTCATTTCACTCAGTTAGGAACCTTCTAAGCAATGGGATGAATTCTTCGCAGGTCCTCTGGTATCTGTGTTAAGATGGTTGAGGGAAAGGAAGGTCATTGTGATGTGTTTCATTTAATTGTAAATAGTCAATTTATGCATGTGGACTTGTCTGCGAAAATCTGTGAGCTTAGTGTGACAGTCAGCTGTGAACTGTGCATGACACTCAAGCATCCACATGGGGAGGGGGGTCCATAGCCACAACAAACTGCACTTTGGCACATGGTGTGGATCAGTACACAAGCATGATGTATGAAGCAGACTAGTTCTTGTTTATGTATTGTAGGTTTTACTTTTTTCCAGAATATATGGTTATCCATTGTAGAGCCATACATTTTTCCAACTACATTTTTCATAGGTCGGCTTATGAGTTTGAAAGCAGAAAGACAGAGAGAGTCAATACATCATATGCACACTGTTTAGTTATGTGTTGTTTTTTTATCACATTCTGTGTCTATTGTTGTTTTGTTTGCATTCAAGCCAGACAGGGAGACAATCGGGGAGGCAATGGGAGGATCGGGCCAGAGAGGGCAATTCAGAAGGCCTTTATAATCAGTAGCCAAAATCAACTTCATCACATTTGCAGAGAGGGTAAGAACAGACTACTGATGGACAGATGAGGCTAAAGTTCATGAGTGTGACAATCACAAGCCCTTGAGGATCGCTATGGCAATGAAAAGGTTGGAGGCAAGCGTCTGGCCCATTGTAGCGTGCAGGCCACAGCTCGTGCTGCGTGCCCGTACTGGGATCACTTTTTTGGTGCCCCTTGTGTGGGCAGCTGTGCTCGTTTTGGCTCCAAGGCCGCGGTGAGGCGTGACCGGCAGCACTGTGCTGGCCTCTCTGGATAGTGTCTGCTCTGAGACCTCAGCCGAGAGGCTCCCGTTGCCTTGGTGGCGTGGGTTAATAAGCGCCCACTTGGACAGGTAACCTGAGGTCACTGCCTGCATTGACGGTCCGTTGAGGTCACTCGGCTCACGTAGGAGACGATTGCGTGCGTCAGTGCCCAGCGGGTGTTCTGTGTAGGAGGCGTAGGAATGCCAGGTGCCTGTGGCGAGGTGGGCCTCCCCGCAGGTGTGCCGAGTGTGGCACGGGCATCCCAACACGCGGGCGTTGGTTTGCTGCACCCACACCAGCAGGTGTGTGATGTTCTCCTCTTCATCACAAGCCCATGGGTTGTCCCCAAGTGTCAGCAACTTTAGGCCCTCCAGATGCACAAATGTTCCCTCTCCTACCCAAGCAAAGCGGTTGCCATGGAGATAGAACTTCTCTAGTCTCGGCAGCCGGTCAAGTGACCCGGGCAAGATCTGCAGAAGATAGTTGTGCGAGATGTCCACCGTCTGCAGGTTGTGGGGCATGTTGGTGGGCATGGTCCAGAACTTGTTGTGGCTGAGGTTCAGTGCCTGCAAGGCCGGAAGTGTGTTGTTGATGAACACCACACGGTCCAGCTCGTTCCATGACAGATCCAGCATTTGCAGGTTCCAGTGGTAGGCGGTGTCGTTCTTATCCAGGTGCCGTATATAGTTCCTGGACGCACGGATGTCCCACAGCGCCCGCGGGAGGCCCGAGGGGAACTTGTGCAAGCGGTTGTGGGACACGTCCAGCGTTCTCAGGTGTGCAAAGTGGCCGAGGAGACCGTCCAGGTCCTGCAGGTGGTTGTGAGAAACGTTGAGAAAGCGGATGTTGTGCTGGAGGCCGTCAGGCAGCTGGGAGAGTCCCCGGTTGGAGCAGTCGACGGTGCGGTGGCCTCGGCTGCAGGAGCACATGGAGGGACACACGGCCACCGCACGCATCCCCAGCAGCAGCATGGGCAGCAGCGGAGCCAGCAGGCACACTCGGCACAGCAACGCAGTCATGGTCAGAAATGAAGTCCTGAGGAAAACGACATGCAGGGTCAGCACGCAGATCAGGACTACTACTGGACATGAAGGAAGTATCCACAAAGTTATATGCAGTGCTGTGACCGCTGTTATCAGAGACATAACAAGAATTACATTTTGATTTCAGCCTTCAACAGATGCTCAACAAAATCTGTGTAACTCTCTCTGCACAATATGTATCAAGTGAATTGCTTTAAGTGACACAATAGCCACGTTTTTTATTCCGATTATAAACGGAATAACGATTCAATCGGAATAAAAATTGTCATATAAACACCTCAATCGGAATGAAAATTCCTGATCCGATCAGAATTTTAATCGGAATGAAAGAGGTGGTGTAGTCCACTCCTATTCCGAATGAACACCCATGTATACAGTCATTCGGATTGACTGCTGTATCTTCTCAAGGAAAAGTAGGCAACAACGGCTATTCCGATCAAAGATTCTAAAGCTCTTGAGAGCACCTTATCAGAATAGAACGTACCCCATGTAAACAGACAGCACAAATCTTTCAATCGGAGTAGTTTAATCGGAATGGCAAAAAAGCTTTCCATGTAAACTAATGTAATTGGGTATGGCTTGTGAAGTGCTGGGGTTTCTGTTTGTTTCTTATTAGGAATTGTAGCTGGAGTTGTCACTGATTTGACCAGGAATTGCACTCACTGATCTCCCCTGGACTTTTGAATTTCTGAATTTCCAAAAGTAAACATCAGGCTTTTCCTTTAAGTTGTCATTATGTCCTTCATTACTGTGCTCTTGACCGCATCTGAGGTCATAATGAAGCCGAAAAGAAGTTCATCCGTACACAAATCTATATAATATGTGAACCAACTTCATGCACAGGGTCAATTAACAAGTGACTGGGAAAAGTAGACTTTGGAGTCCTGCCATAGAATACTGTACGATCTGACAATGCTTTTGTATATAATGATTCATATGAGAAGTGTTTAAAGGCCTTTTGGCCTGTATATGTCGTTGAGTGATTTAGATTTGAATATTTGCATCACTGACATGTCATGCTTGGTATCACTGCACTAAACTTCACCAGTGTTATTACTGAGAGCAGCGTTGCATGACTATGTGTCATAAATGTCAGCACGCTGAATTAGGGAGTAAATTTGAACTATGGCTGAGTGAATGAGGCTGCAATGGCCATCATTAAACACGCTGCCCAGCTCTCTGTGAGCAGTGATTGAGGGTGAGCAAGGTTGCATAGAGACACGCAGATGTCATCAGTGTCCACTGCAGTAGATGAGCAGGACTTGTTCATGATCATTCTGTAGTTTGGGTCTGGTTTATGTCTGCAGACTCTGGAAGCCTGGACAGTCCACCCTTGCCTGTCGGTCACCATATGCATGCTGCAACCAGTCCCAACAGAAAATCAGCACCAGCTCTGGCTAACAGAATGAAGAGCATAGTGCTTATGGGATGGGGGAGAAGACTCCAGGGCCCCTTGTTGGTACTCTTAGTAGCATGCAGTAGGGGGTGCTTGAGTCCTTGCCAGCGGGAATGTTTTTGCTGCAATGTGCTTGTTGGGATGTGTTCAGCCTTGTTCTGCCTGCCCTGTCCTCTCTCTGCACCTCGGAGCCATAGTGCACAATCTGGGGCATCTCAGGACAGTCTGTGTGTGGGGCTCAGGGAGAGACTATGGTGTGTGTGTCCCTCGCTCTATCACGTACTCTCAATATTTGTCTAATTTCCTGTAACCCCCCCAGCCCCCACTCCCACTCCCAATTATGTGTCTTGTGTGTTGCAGCAGGCACACAGTCGGCTTCTAGAAACTTCTCGCAGGGCATGCTCACACACTAGCGTTCGTCTTTGCTGGCTGCCTTTTGTTTTATTAAGGTCATGTGCAAATCAAAGCATGAAAATAGCAAGGTGACTAAACCTGGTGTGTCCACATGCATGTGCAACATTAGTCTTCCAGTTAGCCGGTTGAGCAGCTAGTTAGAAGAACACAAACGCAGACGATATTAGCTGTGATGAGTAGAAGAGCATATTTGTTATGCCTCAGCTGTAGGGGAGACTGAGCAGGGCTCTTCCACCTCTTAAGCTCGCTGGTGAGATGTAATGCTGTTGCTGCAATCTGCCCCAGTAAATGTGGAAGAAAATAGAATTCAGTATAGCCTGTATGAATAGCAATATGTGTGTGCATGCACGCTGTCCTGCTTGTGTGTGTGTGTGTGTGTGTTCCAGCATACGTTCCCCACACCTCTGCTGACATGCCTTTCCATGCCAATTATTGCTTACCTGATCCTGTCCATCACTTAGAAGTCATTTCTCTCTCTTCCTCTCTCTTTTTCTCTCTGTCGTTTTGTTGCCTTCGTCCGGTCCTCCACCCTCCAACCTCCTCTTTTTCTCCGACCCCCCCCTTCCCCTCCTTCTGTCGCGCTGCTCTGCTGTTTTTCCCCCCTACAGCACCCAAGGAAGCAAGGACCAATTTTATTTTCAGACTTTTCCCAAGTTGATCCCTTGTCCTCTGTGTTCGGTCTTCCTTTTTCTCGCTGTATATATAATCCTAGAGACCAGGTGCATTCACTGGGTCCTGTTGTCCAGCGCTCCACTGGTCCCCTGCCCCCTCCTTGGCTCTGTCTGGATGGCAGTGTCTTGGGGTTAGGTGTTGGCAGGCAGTGGCTCTGGTCAGCCCTCCCCTGCGGTGATCTCTCCCCCTGGCATAGCAATAATGTCCTGTTTCTCCTGCGATGAAAAGCGTCCTACGACACCTCCTTCTCCTGCTGCTCCTCCTCCTCTTCCTCCTCTTCCTTCTCTGCTGCTGCGCAGGCTGCTCGCTCACTCGCTCACTCACCACTTAACTATGTGTTCAGGAGAGAGGGGGAGCGAGTGGGCAGGACTGAGCAGGACAGTTGGGTAAATGTGTGCATGTGTGCGAGAGAGAGGAGAGGAGAGAAATGAGACTGTCTGAGTGGGGAGAGGGAGGGTCCAGAGAGGGAGAGCCAGAGCGTTCGGGATGGAGATGCTGGCGGCTGAGCTGGTGAACTGCAGCACTGTGAGGGAGGGAGTGAGTGAGTGAGTGAGTGCCCCCTCTGCTGCTGATGAGGCTGGAGCTCGCGAGGTGCTGACTGCAATCTTTTATATTCAGCTCTCTCCCTCTCCCTCTCCCTCTCCCTCTCCCTCTCTCTCTCTCTCTCTCTCTCTCTCTCTCTCTCTCTCTCTCTCTCTCTCTTCCCTTTCTCCCTCCCTTCTTTTTAGCAACTATGTTCTAACCCTGCCTCTTTCTGACATGTCTACCGTCCCTCACATACTTACTCCTCGCTGCTTGTCCAGTAGAAGCTCCATCTCCTCAACTGACCTTCCGGCACACACTTACTACTCTCTCCCCATTTCCATTGTACATGTATGTGCACACACTCATCTTCACACACATGCACCATTCTCTTCTGCAGATTTTCTTTTTAAATCTTTGTATACACCACATATATGTCCCATTAGCAGAAACCCCTGCATAGACATGCAGATAAATACAACACTGCTTCTGCTCGGTTGTGTTGTGTGCACCCAGGGAGTCTGAGCCTTCCAGCCCCCTCTCTTGGATGCACCTGTTTTATCACCCAGCAACACTCTACTGCTTATCTGCCCTTCACACACATATGCACACACACACACAGACACACGCACACGTACGCACGCACGCACACAGACACACACACACACACACACACACACACACACACACACACACACACAGACACACACACACAGACACACACACACACACACACACACATGCTCCACATCATGTGATGGGGCTAATTGTGTTCCTCTCCACTAGTTCATGTGTCCTTTCTTGGCTAGCGTGACATTAATGCCGTGTGACTCAGGGGGGTCATGTGCTTAAGGGCCCATGTTGAGAATGGATGAGGACTACTCCCCGCCCCAGGTTTTCTCCCGCTGCAAATGGTGCCTTTTGTACACAGGTGGGTATGTTGGCCTCTAGGCCTCCACGGCTCAATGCAGTTGCTTGGTTGGTTTGGTTTGTCATCATGCTTGGTTGTATTAGTCTCTCCTGCCTATTTTTTTACACCACACTCACAGGCTGACTGCAGAATGTCTTTTATGGTGGAAGTGAGTGAGTGAAGTGAGTTGCTGCCCCTAGTTCTGATTGGGCCTGTGTTTGCCCAGTTGGTCTCTGGGCTACTATTCTTAACACTGAAATAGTCACGTCAGCATTTGCATGCTTTTTGTAATCTCAAAAATGTGCAACATTGTAGTCAACAATCGGCCAGAATCTGAGCAGGAAATTCAAGCATCCTCAACTGGACAACATTGTCCTGTTGTCTCCTCTGGCTTGTGCATCAAACAGACAGTGGAAGGTGTTTTATTATCTTATGCTTAAATTGAGGAACATGAAAGGAGAAGTGAGTCTGGCATACTTGCGTTGTCAGCCGCCCTTTCTCTCTCTGTGTTTTATTTTCAGCAAAGTTAATGAAGTGGCACTTCTAGACCTCATGGTTCTTCTGAAGTCTTGTGAAAATTAGAAATGTGTTCCTGCAGTCATACAGTATGTGCTCGTTTATTGCCTACTGTGAGGTATCGGTCAGTTCATTTGCATTTAATACCTAGTAGACGAGGAGTGGTGAAAAAATGTGTCATCATTACAGAGAAACAGATCATTTTTAAAGACCCTGTGTACTGTATGTTTATGAGACTGCTCCCCCAAGACTGTTGCAATCGTTATGCAAAGCAGATTATGATCCATGATGCTGACCATGGTGTGCTTCTACCCTCCTATTTAACTCTCTTGCCTGTGCACAAAGCTTTCTTTTACTCAAAAGTGACATGTGAACGTTTGAAAGTAGATCATGGGTCAAGTTTTCACGTATATGTTGCTTCCTTTTGGCATCATGGGTTGGGTTTCAGGATGCGTTACGTACATGAACGCTCTATTCATCCTTTATGAGGAGACGGAGCTGTTTTTGTTTCTCATTTAAATATATGAGATGGTCATTGATGTGACACCATCTTCTTTGGATGAATGCTATAGATTCACATGCCAGTACAGCCTCTTTGTTGCACATGGATATTTATGTGCTCTGGGAATGGGGACATTGCTATAGGAATGAGATGTTGGAGGGCATGTTTCCTCTGATAATGTCACACGCTTTCAGGAGCATGCACTAAATAGCAGTGTGGGGCTAACCAGAACTTCAGGGCCTCAGCTATTTGTGTTACCATACAGTTTCAGACACTACTGAGAAGCAGTGCATCAGTTCTGTACAGAAACTTATGCATATGCTTCAAAGAAAAATGTTAGCATGACTACTCTGCCTAGAACCTATTAGTTAGCTGAAATCTGAAAATGTAATGAGTGCTGGCCTAAATGCTAGCAGCCACTGGCTAGATACTAATGTTGTTGCATTGAATGCCTTCCTGTTCTTGACAAGTTAACTTCTTTTTACAAGAAATGTTGTTAATACTAAAAATTAATTCAGAAGTATGTGTAGTATACATATGGATGGATGTGTAGCATCTGCAGTGTATATACCCACTAATATTTTTTCATGTCTACTTAAATTAATGTATCGTTATAACTAGAAATGTAAAGAAGGAACCAAATATTTCTTGCTAACTCTGAAGTAGGTCTGTATTTCTTTAAATGTAACAGTAAAGTCAACATATACTGTAAATGTTGATCTGGTTGCACACAAATGAATGTGAAGGATGAAAAAACCCTATTTGACTTGATGGCTTAGTAAGCCTTATTTAAATTCCTTGCCATTATCAGCAGGAAAATGCCTTTCAGGGGGCCAAAAAGCATTCCTTTTCCGGCTTGGCTACAGTGGTGTGTCTAGTGTGAGGGGGAACTGATGAGAAGTGCTCGCATCGCATGCTGCAGAGGCAGCATTGGCATGAAGCTTCAGATTTGTAGCAGGCGGCTGCACCAATCAGAAGGGATGAGCAGATCTCTGCATGCGGAACTGCCTGGCAACACCAATCAAATGAGTTAAAGCTTGTATTGCAACACTATCAGCCTCCTTAAAGTGGAGTCAGAATAAGAGATGTTAGTCATAATATCAGTGTTTCATTGATTTATACAATTTCCTGCAACCAACAGAGATGAAAGACATTATCTTGAAAATTATTAGACTACACTGACTTTTTAAGCTTAAAAACATATTGTTTTTCCTCCCATAACATAATTGGTCCAGTTGACATTTTAGCTAATAAACAGAGACACATATTTTATTTGGTGATGCAGCTACATAACAAAATATACAATAACAGATATTGTACTATGATAAAGATTTGTTTTGTCACACTAAAGCAGGTGAGGGCATCACATGTCCTTGCAGGATATCCTCAGAACTGGAAGGAAGTTGCTTTTGATGCCTTAAAATAGTTGCATGGTCTCTGCCTGAGTCAGCTGTCATTTCCTCATCATTCAAGAAAGTTGTCAAGAAAGACAGTGCTCAATGTCTGTTAAATATCCAGTGTCCTCTTGCATTTTAATGCAGAGTTGCGTGGCAGTAGCTGTAGCGATGTCATTTTGGGCCCACCTCTTATATTTGCTTATTTACATATTGACATAGGTGTCACAACTTTAAGTCTTGTAGCCATGGATTGAACTCGGGGTGTTGGCATGTTTTTTCTTAATTTATCTCCAATAGATTGATAAATGGACCCTGAACCCAAGATAGTACTGTTGTTGAATACAGAGCATTCCTGTCTATTAACCAAGGGTTATACATTGATATAGCAAAGTTATCTCAGCTGTGAGGTTCATACCTGGGAATGGGCTATACAGGAATGCGTTTCTTTTTATCATTTTTCTTTTGGATGAAAGCACAATCTGATTCGTTGGGCTACTGGGCCCTTGTGGGCACTCAAACTACAGCTGAGTGGTTTCATCCGCACTACGGTTAGCTTGACACTTGTACTGTAGCCACCTGAAATGTAGTATTTTTGACACAATAAAAAAATGCTTAATAAACTGTGATTAATACACGGGTGTGTTCAGTACATGTTCCACCTACCCCCACCCCGAAAAAACAGTCATGCTGTTTACTGTATACATGATGCATCTTATACAGGGGAATTACTATATATTTAGTCCAATTACAATTCAATGTGCAGAACGCATAGGCTCTGGCTTGTTTAGCTTTTCTCTTTTGTGGCTGTCCAATGCCATTCTTCTTACATGGCTCAGACAGTTGCTGGATGAGGCTGTACTGTAGCACTGCAGTAATTCACAGTTAAATGGCTTCCATTCATTGGAAGGGGCTCTCGCCCTCTTTCTCGTTCCTTTTTCCTTTCTCTCTGAGGTTGATATTCCTATTTACTTCATTTTTTACCAACTTTCTGTTTCATCGTACCTATGTCTGTCTACAGTACCTGTTTGTCTCTTTCCTAAGTATGAATGCTGTTTCACTTCACAAAAATGACACTTCATAGTACCGGCATATGTATCAAAGCCTTCAATACATATTATTCTATTGAAGTCTTAGCACTGCAGTTCAGCCTAGAACTCCATAATAAGTTATTTTGTTGAAAAATAATTTCATATGCACTCTATCAGTTTCTAATCCTACTGATGAACAGATCAGTTTTGTCTTATGCTGCATTGAAAGAATTAAACTGTTGAACCCTTTTTATTTTACAATTTTTTCCATTCGTCATAAGACACTACTATCACAGTGTGTTACTTGTAAATTTCCATCTGCCCTTTCCAGTTAAACGGTATCCTTCCTTTGTGGTATTTAATGGTTGGTCAGGTCGTTTAGTTTCTCTTTGGTATTTCAAAGATGAGTAACTTGTAGGCGGTCACAAGAATTAGGCTTGAGGTAAGGGCGGCGCTGGAGGGACTTGCACGTCTGATGCTGGTGTTGTGTCCTCTAAAGGTCGAAGGTCAATGTCTGGAGGTGGAGGAGGGGTGTTTGTGGAGGTGCTCGTTGGTGGTGGCTGAGCTGAGGGAGTCTCGTTTGGATTCACGCCAGAGTTATTGTCCTCCATTTCGGCTTTTGGATTTGGGTCATGGATAGCTGCATCAGTGGTCGTTTGGACATTTTCTGAAGCAGACTTAGCACTCTTATTGTCCTGCTCATGTTCAGTTTCCCCTTTTTTCTCTTGAAAAGTTCCATTAGCTGGTTTAGTTTCAACGTGGTCGTGTTGTCCAAATGTGGTACCTGGCAGAATGTCCATATCAATGCCCTCCTCCATATCATTGAGCAGAGAATTACTTTTGGAGAGATTCTGATGAAGGAACCCTGCGATGGAGATCCTCTTGGACTCCTGCCTGGTGGAATCCGTGCTGAAGTGAGGCTGGGTGCTTCCATCAAGGAATGGGGAGGGACCTGCCCACTCTGAATTCTCCAGCTGCCTCCTCTGCCATTTGCACTTTTTGACCCAGATAAATATGATGCCCACGAACATCATTAGCAAAATCAAGCCAATCAAGACGGCTGCAACAATCCCATTTGTCTCAGAAGACTGTGTTTTTGCTGCCGGAGTTTTGGGTTTAAATGGGTGAGCGGTCATCCTTGTGGTGGTCCTTCTAGTGGTCCTTGTGCTTGCATACGCTGAAGTAGGAGCCGTGGTTGGTTCTGGGGTTTTTGGCGTAGCATAGGTGGACAAGCTCTGTGTGGATGCCCCCTTGGCTGTCGGAGTGGGTTTGCTGGTGTATGGCTTAGCACTGATCATTGCTGTATGGTTGTGGCTTTCAAACGAACCCGTCTGATTGGCGTCAGAGTGGCTTAAGGTTGTGCTCAACACATGGGGATCCGTAGTAACTGCTTTGTCTAAAGCTATTGTGTGATTTGTGCTCATTTCCACGGCAGAAGTTGAATTTGGTTTCTCTGTATTTGACACTGGTTGAAAGGCCATCGGAGGGCTGGGCCTCTGAGTTGTATGATTCGTTGATTTGGATACTGGTCCCGTTGTTGTCTCAAGCCTGCTCTCAAGCCTAGCAGTGAATGCAGCAGCAGTCATGGGCTCCTGGCTTGGCTTGGCTGTAGTGATCATGGTGTGTTGTTTGGGTGCATGCAGGGTTGTGTTCTCAGGCTGGAAAGGTGTCGAGTGGTGACTCAGCGGGGCCCCATTCAGCTCCTGTGGTGACAGAGCAGCGGCACAGAACAGCAGCACAAGGCCACCACGGATCTGCTCCATTCTGTCCACACTCAAAGTACACGTTTTTGGAGAAGTCTAAAAAACAAAGAATAAAAAGTCCTCTGTTGGTGGGTTTCTGTGAACGTTATGTACTTCCCGTCTGTGTTCAGATTATACTTGCACAGTTGAAGAAATACATGTCGCTTATGAGATCATGTTGTACAGTACGGACATCAGTGTGCAGGACATTTGGCCTAACAGATCAATCCTGATGGTAAACATATCTTCTTCTATTCTTAATTTTCAGAAAGGTTTTCTATTTGTGACACTGGAGTTTCAAGATTCAAGAATCTGGTCTTAAAGA
Source organism: Alosa sapidissima (assembly GCF_018492685.1). Classification (NCBI taxonomy): domain Eukaryota; kingdom Metazoa; phylum Chordata; class Actinopteri; order Clupeiformes; family Clupeidae; genus Alosa; species Alosa sapidissima. Next base: position 4,600,656 of record NC_055971.1, read on the forward strand.
GAAAGCTCTGTCAGCTGTGTGTAGATGATAACAAGAAAGCTCTGTCAGCTGACTTGTGATGATAACAAAATCATCCATTCCTTTATATCTCCATTAAAATGAACTACTCAAATACCATGACCATTACATCATGTGCATGCAGTACTAGTGCATTTTTATTGCCATCCCCACAGTAGTTAAGGTCATTGTGTAGCAGTTTAAGTCCTTGTCTACCAAGAAAAAGAATACAATTCAACGTGCACTGACCTGCTATTTCTACCCCATTCACTCCTGGTGACCAGGTATCATATGCCCACGTGGTTGATATGGAAGGTTATCGAACTTGGATTATGTCTTGATTACATATACTTGTTCGCTCGACTGATGAAACCACGCCTTAACTGTGACTGATCTTGTCAAAAGTGTGAGGTTTGTGGAAAACGGAACTCAAGTCCGTTGCTTCATAAAGTGTCAGGAAGTGCTGTGAAACCACCACCCCCTTCCATTTCAGAGTGGATTTTACTTGCAAAAACAAATGGTATATCACCTCAGATCAGCAGAGCATCTAAAAAATGGCGTCAAGACTGACAAAATTGTCATCTTGTCATCATTCATCTTAATGCAGTTTGTGCCCTCAACAAAAGCCACTGTTTGCAATTTCAGCTATTTAGCCTGGGCTTGGCTTTAAAGGAGTTCTTTCCCCATTCAAAGGGTACATTGCATTACAAAGGTGGGGACATCATTTAAAGCAAGATTGGGGCAATGAAATTGCAAATCTGAAGTTGTAAAAAAAAAAAAGGCGTTCAGATGATGTCTGAGTAGTTTTGTCTTGCTTAGCTTGCTCAGCTTCAAATACATTGTCCCGAATATTTAATATTCTCTGAAACTTATTACTGAATTTTGGTTTGAGAGAGGAGCATCCTTTTATCAGAGCTTGACATTGCACTTGGTAGTGTAGGTTATGCTGATTGTGACCCCATCAATTGTTGAATGCGGGTGGCACCACCCATGATGCTGATTGTCATATTATAGTATGATGACATATTATGCCACTTGGTGCTGTTATCCGTGGACATAGCGTAGTCACTGGTGATTACATGTATGTGCTATGACAGTTTTGTTGTTGTGACTGTGACACCTTCATAGATCACAGTACATGGGGATCAGGTTGGTTTGCAGGAGTTTATTTAATTTGGAACTCACAAAACACTTACAGAATTTACAAATAACTGTGGCGGTAACTGTTCATATTTCAGATGACCGCCATCATGCCATTCCACAGTAGACTGTTTATTAGTTTGTAAAATATTATCTAAAGAATTGAATCATCGATATCCCCACATAGACAAAGTAGACACACATATGGGTTGCTTCAGTGTGAACAGTTATTCATATAACATAGATGCACTTCCCTTTTCCCTGGTTAGGTTTGTGTTATTTCAGGAATCATTTCATTACCCACATTCAAATCATTTAGCAGAAGCATGGCTCTCTAGTTGTACATATCTAGTAATATTGTAGTATGTAAATTACAGTATGTGAACATAGCATTCTGAGAAAATAGGTATTTAAATTGCATTATATCGAAAGGTAATTAATCTAGGTAATAACAGACATACAGTATGGAGATGTGTCTTAAACTTTTTCCCTTCTACAGTATGTGACAAGTTTATTCAGATGATAACTTCCTCCTACTCGACTGGTTATTGATAACCATGGGTCTTAAAACTAAGTGACTAAGGCATCCAAAAGAAAGAAATGAAATTATATTCTTTTCATCTGATTTAACAAGTCGGATCAAGTCTTCTCACAAGAGCAGAAATTCCTCTCATAATCCCCCCTTCTCAAGATTGCATTGATGTCACACCACCAGTGGCATACCTTCCAGGTCTCTGCCCATCTCCAGGCAGGACTCTGTGGAAGTGGAGCCTGGCATGGGGGGTGGGGGTGGGGGCGAGGGCGGAACGGTTTTCGTCACACTCACGTCGACTAGCTCCCCCACAGGGGCCACGGTGATTCCTGGCTGACCCCTGCTGTCCTCGGTCACCACCACCTCGCTCCCCTCCTCGCTTCTGTTCTCAAACTCTTCCTCGGAGCCCTCTAGCTCCTCCTGCGTCTTGACCTCCTCCAGCATGACGCTGGCATCACACGGTCCGGCGATGCCCCCTCCCTCGGCTTGGTTGCCCGCTCCCCAGTAGCCTGCTCCACTGACCAGGTCCACGTTGCTGCGGGTGTGTCGGCCGGTTTGCTGACGGCGCTGCAGCCGACACACCTGACATGCCAGCACCAGAATGGAGGCCAGGAGGAAGACCACTAGACTGCCCACTGAAGCCATCACCACAAAGGCCACCTCTGCTGGAATGCAGCCGAAGTCGAGACCTTGCTCGGTGGAGTTGGCGGGGACAGTAATGGTCTCTGTCATGTTATAGATTGAGGACGTGGAGTTGATTTCGAGTGATGGTGTGGATGTATCGATGGTAGTCATTGTCTAGAAACATAACAGAATGTAACAGTGATTTATTTCTTTATCTTGTTCAGGCATTGGATTTACTTTTTTGGTTGCCATTCGATACATTTCATTTCATCTGTGGCAATACTTTATGATCAAAACATTTTTAATTGTTTCAGCATCAACATTATCTCAGCACAACCATTTCTCATCATTTCTGGTGTCTTGGAATTTATTCTTGCTTAATTAAAAGTGCCAGGATTATTAAAAATATTGGCCTGCTCTGAAGGTAGTGATAAACAGTTCATTAAATGTTTGTCAAAATTAGCTTGACAAGATGATTAGTAACAGTACCACACCTACCATGATCGTAGCGACGTTGTAAAGAGATTTGGGTGGAAGGCTTTTCTAGGTTCAGTGCTCTCTGAAAATGCTCTCTGCTCTTGTAGACACAGGAGATGTGCTTGATGTCAAAGTGCTGTGCAGAGAAAAGTTGTTCTCTGAATGAGTTCGGCTTGCTTTAGCTCTCAGAGCTATTTGGGTGCTCTTTGGGTGTCGGTCTTGTTTAGAAGACGTCTTGGTTACTGAAACAAAGATAAAATAAGATACATGACGAATGTTGGTAAGTAGACACAGCGAGTGGTTACAGCTAAAAAAAACCTATCAAACACCTGCATGCATACTCTGCCCCCCCCCACCCCCTCTCTCTCTTCTGTTCTGTGTGATTGTTCAGTGCTTTTGAAGCTTGCAGCTTTCACAACTGAAAGATGGATGGATTGATTGACACATGGTTATAGATATACATCCATTTACTCACTCACATTGAATTGAATTCTACAATACTTTTGTAAGAAAGTGTGGCCAAAATGACCAACTACTATCTACCACTACTGAACCAGAGTTCCCTTATGACATTGATCTGACCTTGTGTCGCCTCTCCTTTCTGACCCTAGGTTCAAAACAGGCCAGATCAACGGTGACCTCCTCATCTACCACGTGCTGCTGACCCTCAAGCCCTACTACGCCAAGCCCTACGAGATTGTTGTGGATCTGACCCATGTAGGCCCAAGCAACCGCTTCAAGACGGACTTCCTTTCCAAGTGGTTTGTGGTCTTCCCGAACTTCGCCTATGAGAACGTGGCCGCCGTGTTTGTGTACAACTGCAACACGTGGGTGCGCGAGTACACCAAGTACCACGAGCGGCTGCTCACGGGCCTGAAGGGCAGCAAGAAGCTGCTGTTTATCGACTCGCCCGCGCGGCTGGCCGAGCACATCGAGCCAGATCAACAAAAGCTGCCTGCTGCCACACTCACCCTAGAGGAAGACCTGAAGGTGTTCCATAACGCACTCAAGCTGGCGCACAAGGACACCAAAGTGTCCATCAAGGTGAGGCATCTGAAGGCAGACACACACATTCGTCTGTCATGCAGAAGGAGCATGAGTACATACATGTGCTGACAGAACCTTTGTACAGTACAGATTTGAATAAAGCCCCCTGTCTAATGGCTGCATGCAGTAGTGCTCCAGGCATAGTTGTGGCATGCAGCACTGAACAGCTCACATGCACCCTGAGATTGATGGGCATACAAATTCAAATCAGGAACTTCCGCATTGTAAAACACAAACACGTTGACATACTGTAAGTGTGTGAAACTGCTCTGAGTGAGAGTGATTGAGTGAGTGGGAGGGGGACTTTCCACAGTGCCTGTGTTGTTTCCTCAAACAGCAATGGCACATTGTAAAATAGGGACATTGGAAGGGAGGGTATGATATTGGATGAAGGGGGTTTGTAAAGAGGAGAAGAGCGGGGGAGGCTTTTTCCATTGCAACATGCTGTTTTATTTGTGTGAATGGGCTTTTATTATGTTATGCTGTAGAACACATTCAAACAACCTTTTAAAGGAGAAGGAAAAACTATTGGACATTCCTGATTGAGTATGATGTAGCTTCAGAGTCAAAATGGGTTTTCAATTTGTCGTCCAGAACAATTCAACAGTGTTGTCTTCCTCCAGCTCATTCTTAGTATCTGTGTCCACTCTGGCCAGGTGGGCTCCACGGCGGTACAGGTGACCTCGGCGGAGCGGACCCGCGTCCTGGGCCAGTCGGTGTTCCTCAACGACATCTACTACGCCTCGGAGGTGGAGGAGATCTGCCTGGTGGACGAGAGCCAGTTCACGCTGACCATCGCCAACCAGGGCACGCCGCTCACCTTCATGCACCAGGAGTGCGAGGCCATCGTGCAGTGCATCATCCACATCCGCACGCGCTGGGAGCTCTCGCAGCCCGACTCCATCCCCCAGCACACCAAGATCCGGCCCAAGGACGTGCCGGGGACGCTGCTCAACATCGCCCTGCTCAACCTGGGCAGCTCGGACCCTAGCCTCAGGTGAGTCGCGCGGAGAACGCCATCAGAACGTTGGAGGAGAACTTGGGGAGGGATTTCTCATGTTCCTGTTTGTGACGTTCAGGAGCACTGAAGCTGTTCTGCTCATATGCACTCAGGAAGCATGATTGAGTATCGTGAACGGCACAAACTGTAGCCTGACCACCACCACACCAAATGACTCAGCTGTCGTCAAGAGGAAAAGCATCAGTGCTGCTGGGTCATCGGGTTTTCCACACATAACGAGCAGAGAACAAAATTCTAAGAATCTCAGTTTTGTTTGTGTGTGTGGTCACATTAGTAATCTAATGCAGTTGCTCTCACTGACGTTCCAGTCCAGTGTGGTCCTCCCTCTGTGATGGCTTGCAGTAGAGTACAAAGCACTGTCCAGCTTTCTCTCCTAAACTCAGATCTTGGTCTAATTCTAAGTACTTGGTCATTGCAGGTCAGCAGCCTACAACCTCCTCTGTGCCTTAACCTGCACGTTTAACCTGAAGATCGAGGGCCAGCTGCTGGAGACGTCTGGCCTCTGCATCCCGGCCAACAACACCCTCTTCATCGTGTCCATCAGCAAGACTCTGGCGGCCAATGAGCCCCACCTCACCCTGGAGTTCCTGGAGGAATGCATCTCGGGCTTCAGCAAGTCCAGTCAGTAGAACACACTCAGATAACAAACATCATCACTTACACACACCTTTGTGTATGCATGCAGCCTGCACAGATGTGCATGTGCATGATCAGATGCATGCACAAACATGCACATAATCTTGCATATCAAGATTTGCTAATGCTCTCACAGACTCTATAAATGTCAACTCTCTAAGTGTCAACAGTTAGTCATATATTCAGTAAACACTCTGCTGCTTTTAGCAGCTGTTGAGATAGGTGCTAACAATAGCAAGTTTGTAACTGCTAAACAAATTAACTGTAAATATTGTGTGAGACAAAATATTCACAAATATAAACATGATTTGTTGCTTGATATATCACTAAGCATTATGTATTTCTCTATAGTGTGTAGCATAACTTTCTGTGTTTTCAGATGAAGCTTCTGTGTTGCATGTGTGTAGTGATTTGGTGCGACCCACACGTGTGTCTGTGTGCAGGTATTGAGCTGAAGCACCTGTGTCTGGAGTACATGACCCCCTGGCTGCAGAATCTGGTGCGCTTCTGCAAGCACAACGACGACGCCAAGCGCCAGCGGGTCACCGCCATCCTGGACAAACTCATCACCATGACCATCAACGAGAAGCAGATGTACCCGTCCATCCAGGCCAAGATCTGGGGCAGTCTGGGACAGGTCTGAAGGACCCTAGGGCTGTCTGTCTGCCTGCCTGTGCATTAGTCACACTATGACGTCTGTCTGTGTCTGTCTGTCTGTCTGTGCATTAGTCATACTGTGACTTCTGTCTGTCTGTCTCTGTCTGTCCATCCGTCTCTTACTCAGCCAGTGTATGGCCCTTCTGTCCACTTCTGTCTATCTGTGTTTCAGTACTTGTTTGTTTACTGGTTTGTTTCTCCTTTTCTCCTTTCTCTCGCTCTCTTTCAAATATGTGCTAATGGTCTCCCTGCTCTGTTTGGTAATGTGCTGTGAGCTGTCTGCTCCGGTTATGGAGGTGTAAGTCTTGTTTTCTAAAGGGAGCCACTAATAACAGTCTTAACTAGTCTGCAGATAAATGACCATAAAGATAAGCTCCATTCCCACTCAAGTTTATCTGCACAAAGGCAGAGTAATACCTCACTGTCACTTCTCACAAACAAAGTAGAACAGCTTCATTTCAGCAGAAAAGGGGAAATTAGTTTGAGTGTGTGTAGCAGTATTTGCATCATCAATCGTATTGGCAACTGTGTGTTGGTTGTTTGGTGTTAGATTGCAGCTGAAGACTTCAGAAAACCTCCTCTCCCTCTCCCTCTCCCTCTCCTCTCCTCTCCTCTCCCTCTCCCTCTCCCTCTCCCTCTCCTCTCCCTCTCCCTCTCCCTCTCTCCCTGTTCCTGTCAGCTCTGCTGTTCCTCCAGCACTGTTCCCCTCACTGACTGGCCTGTGTCCCCCCCTCTGCTCCCACCTCAGATAACAGACCTGTTGGACGTGGTGCTGGACAGCTTCATAAAGACCAGCGCCACCGGAGGCCTGGGCTCCATCAAGGCCGAGGTGATGGCCGACACTGCCGTGGCCCTGGCCTCTGGGAATGTGAAGCTGGTGTCCAGCAAGGTGAGGGTTTCTGACCGTGCTCTCTGTCCCTGTCACTCTGTGTTAATGTTTGCTAGCAGTCCTATCTCTGTCTTCTCTGCCCTTATCTTTTCCTGTTCCTCTCTTGCCTTCCCTCTCAGTCCTTAAGCAGAACTCTGCATAAACAGTGCTGAAGCAGCCGTCACTCGTGCTAACACTTCTGCCATTGTTTCAAAAGAGCCCTCTGACATAGTTGAGCTTTCATCAGTCGGAACAATCAGACAAAAAACCCACCCATGTTCCTCTCAGGGTCACAGCCTCAAAGATGAGGTTAAAAATGGTGCTTCTCAGTGCCTTAGACAGCTTAGGTCATTGGCATCTGTCATACATTAAGCCCCTGACTGGAATTCAAGCAAAAGTAACGGAGATGGAACGAAATAAACTTTTGTTATAATCATACAATGGTGCGCTCTTTTAGAGATTTCGTGAGGTCATTGAGTTCAAACTCTTGGCTCATCTTTATTGTTTGTTCCCCAAATCTTAATTTAAACAGAGAGAGACTTACTGCTTTTAGGAATCGTCTTTCATCTGTAGTTTGCCTAGTATTCCTCTTGATCCTCCCAGAATTTTTTTCCCTGCCTGTAAGGGTCCTTCCACCCAGACTACTAGTGGTCCATCATCTCCACTGTCCACTCATCGTCTCCTGGTATCGCACAGGCACAAGTGGACACACATGCATGCAAACAAGATAGTAACTCAGGCACTGTCTGCCCAATGACTTGTGAGAGCTTAACTATGAATAGTAGTCATTGTGGATTTTTACTTTTTTTTTTTTTTTAAGGCCCATTTCATTGCCAATAAAATGTCTTACAGTACCTTAATTTTGTGATCTCTCCCAGAATCCTGCAGTTGTACGCTTGGACACGTGGTTTAATCCTTGCTAGTCTTAATTTGTTGATGTGTTTTGGTGTGGTCCTCCTCACTCCTTGTTTAATGGCACTGAGTGACCGACGCTAAGTGCCAGCCTCTTTTGACCTCGCAGTGCCAACATGCCAACTCTGAGGAGCACAACGGCCGGCTTTGTCCAGCTCCCTCTCCCCCGTTCTTTCCTGCAGAGTAGTCCCAAGGCCCATGTTACTGCCCCTACCCTTCTGTCCAGCATGGGCTCTCTCTCTCTGCCTGTCTCTCTCTCGTTCCAGATTGTATGCAGGGGGTGATGAAGTAGTAAAGTGATAGAAAGACATACTATTTATTTGTGTTCAGAATGCATAGATCACATCTAGTTGTGGTTGTCAAATGATCATCCTTAAGGATGGACTTGTGGCCACTGCCATTTGTACTGTTGATATGAAAACAGTGAAATGTCGATGGGTTATACATCTTTATTCATGTTTATCCATATACTAATATGAATGCCTTTGTTGTCATTGTGCATGTACAGCAAGATACAGAATGTAATACTAGAATTGAATATGAAATATAAATATAGTGAAAAGGAATATGTATGTTAAAAGAATTAAGACCATAGTGAGAGCATAGTGTGTTAGATGTGTCTTAGATCCCTTCCTTAGATGTCTCTGGGTGTAAAGCTGAGCATAGGTCTTTGTGTATGTGGACTTAGTTAGGACTTTAATCTAAGTGGTTATGCAAATATATATAAGTAGTGCAGATACAATGGCTGCTTCACATAATTATGCTGACTTGACACATGTAAACATGAACTTATTTGCTCAGGTGATCGGCCGCATGTGTAAGATCATTGACAAGACGTGCCTGTCGCCGACGCCCACGCTGGAGCAGCACCTGATGTGGGACGACATCGCCATCCTGGCGCGCTACATGCTCATGCTGTCCTTCAACAACTCGCTGGACGTGGCAGCGCACCTGCCCTACCTGTTCCACGTGGTGACGCTGCTGGTAGCCACGGGCCCGCTGTCGCTCCGCGCCTCCACCCACGGCCTGGTCATCAACATCATCCACTCGCTCTGCACGTGCGCCCAGCTCTGCTTCAGCGGTGAGCTGCCCACCGCACGTCCTGCCACTTTCACGTCCAAGAGAGTAGTATGGGGGGGGGGGGCAACTTCCTAGTCAGTCATCCTTGAAAAATGAAAAAAATAATATAATTTTGTCTTTGAGTTGTTTTCTTAATTTGTCTCAATTCCCACTCTTTGGAGTTGCCAAGTCCTTAGATGTAACAATTAATTAGCTGATCAGGACAAAGGCCTCAGAAGAAGGTAATCATGTAGGTGTCTTTTACTGAAACATCCTAACATTTGTTTTTTTTTTTTTTTTTTTTATGACAGAGGAGACGAAGCAGGTTCTTCGCCTAAGTTTGACAGAATTCTCACTGCCCAAGTTTTACCTGCTATTTGGCATCAGCAAGGTGAAATCGGCAGCTGTCATCGCTTTCCGCTCCAGTTACCGTGACCGGTCGTTCTCCCCGGGGTCGTACGAGCGCGAGACGTTTGCCCTGTCCTCACTGGAGACGGTCACCGAGGCCCTGCTGGAGATCATGGAGGTCGCCATCCAACATCTGTTTGTAGTTTGTCCGTCTGTCTCTGTCCTTTGTCTACATGTGTGTTGTCATCGTCTCCCTCCTCTTCCTCTCTCTCCTCTCCATGGCATGCTGTTGACACTTTCAACATATACTTAGTTGCTGACTGAGAACCCACAGCACAGTACATGTGCAGCACTATGTGTGCTGTACTCCATAGCATGTATGTAAACCTGTGAGCAAGCGCCAGCCTTTCATGTCTCCTCTGTCCGGCCCTGCTTAGAGAGGCCCTGAGTAGTGCTCTAACTCTGCTATGTTCCCCATAGGCCTGTATGAGAGACATCCCAGGCTGCAAGTGGCTGGATCAGTGGACAGAACTGGCCCAAAAGTGAGTAGACGTGCTGCAGCAGCAAGGCTTATGGCAGCCCTGCCCATCAGTCTCACTCTGCTGAGGGCTATTCTTTATCTGGACATCGTCCATCTTTATTTCCGTTTACCACATGCTGTCTTTTTTTGTTTGTTTTTTTCTCTTCGCATCTCTTCATGTCGATGTCTGTTTTTGCCTTTCATACTCTAATGCTTTCCTTCTGTTTCGCTTTGCCACCTCCACCTCTCTCTCTCCCTCTCTCTCTCCCTCTCTCTCTCCCTCTCTCTCTCTCTCTCTGTCTCCATCTCTCAGGTTTGCGTTTCAGTATAACCCTTCTCTGCAGCCGCGGGCTCTGGTGGTTTTTGGCTGCATCAGTAAGCGTGTGACTCACGGCCAGATCAAGCAGATCATCCGCATCCTCAGCAAGGCCAGCCCCCTGCTCAGTATCGATCGAGTGAGTGTCATCCCTGACCCCAACACACACACACACACACAAATGGAGAACTGTATGCTTTTGTAGACTAATTTGATTTTACTGCACCAGTGCCAAAATAATGCTTCAGAAATGCATACAGCATTTCATCTGAACTACATTTTTAAATCAAATGAAATAATGTATAGCTACAGTTGGGCTGTTGATGTGTTCACGGTGATGTTCTTTAGCTTGTCTGTGTTTGTGTTATGTATGATAGCATGGACACATGGCTTTGTTTGTACTAAGCGCTCTCTGCACAGTGACTCTGTTGTTGTCAGCTCTGGGTGCTGTGCAGAGCTGTGTGGTGGTGCGGTGGTGCCATGCCTCTGCAGGTTGTCTCCTGCTCTCCTTGTCCTCGCCCCAATGCCTCAGCTGATTTAATGAACCCATTCCTCCCTCCCTCATTGACTCTATCTATCTCTCTCTCTCCATCACTGTCTCCCTCTCTCTCCTCATCTACCTCATTGTTACTCCCCCTCTCCTCTCCTCTCCTCTCCTGTCTCTGTCTCTCACGCTCACCCAGGGTCTGGAGTGTTGTTTAAAGGGCTCAGATAATTACAACAGTCAGGTTCTCATTGAGGCTACAGTCATCGCTCTGACCAAACTGCAGCCCCTCCTGCCTAAGGTATGAAAACCGCTGGCATCCTTTGGAGCCTCTAGATAGCTAGATTAGTGCCTACATTACCCGATGACACCCTGCACTGCTCAGAATGAATTATTGTATTTCATTAAAAGTAGATCTTGAGTATAGAGTTGTTTCACAGTTAGTTTAAATAAATTATTGATATTCAATTGGTTTGTGTAGTTGAGTTTAGTTCATGTGTTATATTTGTGCTCCGTAAAAGCTTGTACAAGGTCCATTTCCTTTTACTGTGGCTTTGTGGCTTTTAAATGAATTTGTGTGTGTGTGTGTGTGTGTCCTATATACTGAAGACAAGAAAAAAGTATTTTATCATGTATCATAATCAGAGGCGGACATCCTGGTTCCAGAAAGTAAAAGTCCTGTCATATTCTTTCTACCTGTGCACTTAACACAGGTGATATCACTAGTTATCTGATCTACCTGGCTGCTAATTAGGATAAGCTGGTTTACTAAATGGTTGGATCAAATACTTGGCAGGACTTTAACTTTCTGAACCGGCTGTCCGCCTCTGATCGTAATCTCATACAATGTTGCCAATGCAGACTATGTGAAATATTTAAACACCCTATATCTGCTGTTTATTTTAAGTTATACAACAGTTAAGTCTGGTTGAACAATTTGTAAGCTTAAATTTCTGATTGGTCAAGAGACATTCCATGAGTGGGGATATCCAAGGAATGTTAGTTCAAGTGACAAGTGTAGAATAACATTCAAGCTACAGTACAATAGAAGACCTATAATGAACAATAAATACTTTACATACGTAAGGTAGCGATGAAGCAATGATTTGGTTTCAGTGTGTGTGTGTGTGTGTCCAGGACTCCCCCATGCACAGGGCTCTGTTCTGGGTGGCGGTGGCTGTTCTGCAGCTGGACGAGGTGAACCTCTACTCGGCGGGCACTGCACTGCTGGAGCAGAACCTGCACACCCTCGACAGCCTCCGGGTGTTCAACGATAAGGTGCATACACACACTAACACACACCACACGAGCAGGGCACTTCAAGCAAGCCACACCAGTAGGCTCTAGGTCCTCACCCAGATTAGCATACACTTGAGCATATGCAGATATGCAGACAATCCCACATGCACACACTCACACACACAAATGCACACAGACATTCACACATTCTTTTGTGTACACTCATATCACTTTGTGAAGAAATAGAAATATTCTTAATCAACTTTTATGTCATTAAAGTTGCTCATGCTGCAGTATGCCTATGGTGCCTTCTAAATCTTTAAACCCACAGGCCTACCGCTCAGTACTATTCCTCATTGAATCACTTGAAATCAATAGTCCCAGTTTGTGGGCGTAGTGTTCCCCCTCAGCGGTCAAGCCCACTGTTGCTCTGTGTGAGGACAGAAGAGTGCTGCTTACTGACCGACTGACTGACTGTCTGTCTTCTATCCCCTTTCTGTTCTCTGATGAATTTACAAATGAAGACACATAGTGAGCCCTGTCAGTGTTGGTGAAAGCCCAAAGGCTTTGTGACCGACATGTATAGTCATACACACACACACACACACACACACACACACAGTGTGTACGGGGAGAGACAGGCTGTGACTGAGATGAAGAGAAGGAGACAAGGAGCAACTGTATGATGGAGAGAGAAAGACTGAGGCAGTCAGAGAGACTCCATAGAGCATGCAAGAGAGGGAGAAGTAGTGCAATAGAATGGGACTACTACTGCTGTGTCTATATGTAGGGGTGTGTGTGTGTGTGCGCGCGCGCCCATGTAAGTGAGAACGCTCCTGTGACTTGTGTAGCATGCAGGCTTGTCAGAAGAAGTCAGGACCTCTGGCCTTTTGCTTAAGGCTCAGCCAGTCTCAGGGCAGAACTGAGAATTATTTTTAGCAGTGGCTCGTACTCCAGAGTTTAAGATCATTTTTCACACAGCACTTTGAATGACCACACATTTATCCCCACGTTTAGGTCTGCCCTCAAGGCCTCATACTGCTGCCCATGTATGAAAGGGCCTCTCAGTGCCTAGTATTGCTGTACTTTTGATTTGTTTTTTCCTTGACTGCCAGTTACATCAAAATATTTGCTGAAGCCTTTAGTTCTAGCCGTCTAGATACTTTACTGATTTGCATTTTAAAGAATCCCATAATATCAGTACATAAAATAACCGCTACAAATAACATCTCTTAACAGTTGCTACTGAGTTTAAAGAGGCATTCTAGAGTTTTGATCTAAAACTAGTGAGCTACCTTTCTACAATGTGTAGAAACCTTGCAAGTGCCACCACCTACCAGAAATTGGCACTAATTGAAGCTTGCAAACTTAACATCAACAATGCATCTTTTGGGCTATTACTGCTATGAACGCTTTTGTATTCATTTTTTTGCATGGTGTTCTGACTCGAACCACAGAACTACACATTGCATAGCCTATACAACTTGTGGACATGACATGGCCATATTCCATCAAAATGATATAGTCGCTCATAAAACAAATTCCTTGAAAAGTGTTGGATTGTGTGACTTTAACAATGGAGTAATAACTTGAATAACACCAGTGTGAAACAGCACCCTTGTGGTTCATGGAGGCTGTCCTCTGACATTAGCGTGGCATCTCAAAGGAGCCCTCTGTCTCTCCAGAGTCCTGAGGAAGTCTTCATGGAGATTCGCAAGCCTCTGGAGTGGCATTGCAAACAGATGGATCACTTTGTGGGCCTCAACTTCACCTCCAACTTCAACTTTGCTCTAGTGGGACATTTGCTGAAAGGTGAGACCCACTGGGAAAGATGTACTTCACAGATCCCAAATAGCAGATGGCCCTGGCCAGTGAAGGTGTCTTGTCTGTGCCATTGGCTGTAAGACTGTAATTGCATAGGTCTGCACTAAAGTGAAGTAAAAGCCCCTCCATCTCTCTTCTTTTCTGCATCTCATCCTTCTCTCTTTTCTTGACTTTTCTCCAGTCCTCTTATCTGCTCCTCATGCCCTTCTCCTATCCCTTTTAACTTGCTGTGTCTGTGCCTCCTGCAGGCTACAGACACCCCTCGTCCAGCACGGTAGCCCGGACCGTGCGCATCCTCCACACACTACTGGGGCTGGTGGCCAAACACATGGGCTGTGACCGCTTTGAAGTGAACACCCAGAGTGTGGCCTATCTAGCAGGTGGGTCTGGAATAACATACACAACTAGAAATGTAATGCCAGAGGAATTACAATAGTGGATGGAAAGCTGCTGGCTTAATGTTGGTGGGGAAATTCCTGAAAAAAAAACATTGAATCACTTAATCTTTGAGTTCATACAAACCCTCGTACCAAAAAACCTTGTGTGTCAAGGCGTTCTTGAGATATAACACTCAAGGTGTTTTTGACCTTGACATTTGACCTTTGACCTCCAACATCAATTCACTTCATCTTTGAGTCCATACAAACACTCGTACCAAATTTCAGGCATGTATGTCAAGGCATTCTTGAGATATCGTGCTCAGAGTGTTCATGGACTTGACCTTTGACCTCCAACATCAACTCACTTCATCTTTGAGTCCATTCAAACACTTGTACCAAATTTGAAGCATATGCGTCAAACCGTTCTGGAGATATAATGCGCAAAGCATGAGATATGGCTGTGACTTATTTTGACACACGGGAAACACTTAAACAGGATGTGTAGTTTTGGGGAGCGCCACATCAAAGATGGTTGATTACGAAGATACTTCCTGATAGGCCATTTCCTGTCCCCTGGTCTATGGCAGAATCCAAGAATTTCCCAGAATTTGTCAAAGCCCTATTTTTCTGAGCAATGGATGCACATTTCGGACACGTTATCATGATCTCCAAACCCTCCTCCCCATTTCAGGAGAATGTTGTGACAGTATGACCCTCCAGTCGGGAGAAAATCAACATTAATGAAGGTGTACACCAAGTTTGTTTTGTACTCCGGCTTCTGTCTGGCGTGGAACCGAGGCGTTCAAATGTCAGTCATACGTCAGTGACACGCCCCTGTGCAGGCGGGGACTGAACCAGAGCACGTCTCTGACTGAACTCCACTTTGCCCTCATAGACATGAACTAGGACTACCCATCTTGCTAAGCATTAATTATCTTTTGCCACATTGTATGCATTAGAAGCTGAGACCGTTGGATTCACAGGTGACACCTGTGCCAGTGTTCTGATTAGCCCGGGAACTACTCTTGGAGCTTAACGAGCGCAGCTGGCTTTAGGCCATTATGACATCACAGCCATTCAAGTCTATGGGGGGAAAATTTGCTTTTTAACATTTTAGAAATCTGAAAAATCTGAAAAATAACTCTTGCCCCACTCCAGACCTTCAGAACGGTTATTTCAACATGTCTGTACGTGAAGCGGTTAGAGTCGCATTCATTCTTGAAAAGGTAAAAAGAAAAGGTTATAATAATAAGAAGAAGCTAGATTTCAAGATAGTGGATTCTATCCACTATAATTACAAAATAACGTCTCTGTAATGTTCTTGTTTAATGTTCTTGTTCTGTAAAGTGCTTTTTTATCACCTACACAACAACTTTCGGCTTTCCGACAATATTAGCAGCACCGGCAAACTCTACAAATGACACAGTGCCAGTAGAGTAGTGCTTGTAGCACATTCCACTGTGTTCCTTTGCTCTCTGCTGCATTGGGCCGTTGAAGTGTGATTTGTAGGAGCAAGTAAGTGACTTTGGCTCCGCTCTGTGCAGCTCTCCTCACCGTCTCAGAGGAAGTGCGCAGCCGATGCAGTCTCAAGCACAGGAAGTCGCTGCTAATCGCCGATGTCACCATGGAGAGCGTTTCCATGGACACGTTCTCTGTGTACCATAGCGACCCAGGCTGCAGGTACTAAATAGACTTTTCTGGCTTGTTTATTTTATTATTATTATTATGCCAATGCTAACTCTGTTGTGTAGATTGCTGCTCTCTAAACTGTAGCATGTTCTTTGTTTTAGTCTACAGGTATGTCTTAAATATATTATGTTGAATGCAATTTATTGAAATCATCAAAAGTAACAGAACAGAAACACTGCTAAATATGAAGCTATGGTGAGGGAAATTCGAGTAGAGTTTGCATGGTCATCCCCATCCTCCATCTTGTCACAGGACACTGAGGGAGAACCAACCCTGGACGTCTCCCAAAGTGACTGAGCGCTACCTGGCGGCTTACTACCCCACTGTCGGCCAGATCAGCCCTCGCACACGCAAGTCCATGAGCCTGGACATGGGGCAGCCCTCACAGGCCAACACCAAGAAGCTACTAGGTAGACCAATCATACAATTCAGCCGTATTCAACTTCCGCTAGGGATTGTGAACATGCTTAAGGACAGTCCACTGGCTGAAACACCCATCCATCATGTCCCATTATGGTGCTTTTGTTTGAAACTACCAAGCTAACCAGCTAACAGCCACCAGACTTGGGTAGATGCAGGAGTGATTTGGGGGTGTGTGGTCTGCACTAAACGTGTATGTATGTGACTGACTGGTTTCCCTAGTAACACACCTAATCTGATTGCTTGTGTGTTTGTGTTTGTGTTTGTGCACGTGCATGCTTAGGCACCAGGAAGAGCTTTGATCACTTGATATCGGACTCAAAAGCACCAAAGAGGCCAGACATGGAGTCAGGCATGACCACTCCTCCAAAGATGAGGAGAGTGGCTGAGAACGACTATGAGATAGGTGAGAAGGGGTGTGTGTGTGTGTGAGGGAGCGAGAGAGAGAGTGTGTGAGTGCAGTATGGAGTTTGTGTGTGTGTGCGTGTGTGTGCGTGTGCGTGCGTGTGTGTGTGTGTGTGTGTTTGTGAGGGAGCGAGCAAGAGAGAGAGAGAGAGAGAGTGTGTGAGTGCAGTATGGAGTTTGTGTGTGTGTGTGGTATACGTGTACATTAATGTAACTCTTGACTGTCCTGCCTCTCGCAGAGACTCAAAGAATAGCCAACTCTCACCTCCGCAAGGTGTCTGTGTCCGAGTCAAACGTGCTTCTGGACGAGGAAGTGCTCCAAGACCCCAAAATCCAGGCTCTCCTGGTCACTGTGCTGGTGAGAGGAAGCTTTTGGCCTCTTCTATATTCCTCCTGCTGTGTCCATTTGTATCTGCCTGGCGCTCTGTCTTCATTTGTCTCTCCCTGTTTAGGAATTTGTCCATATTTAGTCTCTCTGTCCGTCTCCATCACACTTCCCTTCACTGCTGCTCTTGCTTGTTGTGATATCTGTCCCTCTCACTTTCATCTCGTGTCACTCTCGCTCTCTCTCTTATTCTCTCACTCTGTCCGTCTCTCTCCATCTCATCGTGCACTATTCCTGTCATGTTGTTTTTAGCTCTCCCTGCCCCCTCCCCTAAAGCATTAATCAAGTGATTTTATCTGGATGAGGGACCATATTGATTAAGCGCTGTTTGTTTGTTTGTTTGTGTGTGTGTGTGTGTGTGTGTGTGTGTGTGTGTGTGTGTGTTCGTGTTCGTGTCGTCCAGGCAACCTTGGTGAAGTACACCACGGATGAATTTCACCAGAGGATTCTGTATGAGTACCTGGCCGAGGCCAGTGTGGTCTTCCCAAAGGTCTTCCCAGTTGTGTAAGTGACCATTCACTAGATCCCTTGTCTGATTAGCTGCTGGCTCTCAGCTGCTGCTGGACTCAGACCCTGTCTGCTGGACTAACTCCAGGCAGACTGTCCAGCCAGGCTGCAGGCCCACTGCCACCAGTAACAGACTGGCCTTATCCAGCTTCAGGAAATGAGTGATTCAGCATAAAAAGGGCTGATGGGTTAGAAAAGCAATATGGCGTATCCACTTCCTGTTAGCCTGGGAGCTTTTATATACTTAAGAAAACTCTACGTAACTTTTAATGGTGGGCCTGAAAAAGTTAATTTTCTTTGGCTTTTAAGCTAATAAACAGATAGATAATAAATTGCATAATAATGAATATTACAGAAATGATAAAGACATTGTTTCATTTGGCTATGACTATGATTTCATTGTAATACAATCATAATAATTTAATGAATAATGTCACAGCAACTCTGTTCGGCCACCACTTGTTAGACTTTTTGTTAGACTTTGCGTAAGACTTTTCTTTTATAGGTTCTTATAGAAGCTCTCCTTTCACCCACTTATCTCACTGATGCCCAACCTGCATTTGAGCCTAATCTGTTTGTGTTTCTTTCTGTCTGTGCCTCTGTCTGTCCGTATGTCTGTCTCTCTCTGTGTGTGTGTGTGTGTGTGTGTGTACGTTTGTGTGTGTACGTTTGTGTGTGTACGTTTGTGTGTGTGCGCTTTTGTGTGTGTGTGTGTGTGTGTGCGTGTGTGTGTGCGTGTGTGTGTGTGTGTGAGTGTGCGTGCATGTGTGTGCGTGCGCATGTGTGTGTGCTGTGTGATATCCAGCCACACGCTCCTGGACTCCAAGATCAACAACCTGCTGTCCATGTGCCAGGATCCGAACCTGCTGAACCCAGTGCATGGCATCGTGCAGAGTGTGGTGTACCACGAGGAGTCGCCCCCGCAGTACCAGCCCCTATACCTGCAGAGTAAACCCACAGCCCTCTCATCTCGCACACATGCCCAGTGTCCTCTTTCACTTTCCACATCTACCAGACTGTCTCATTGATCTTTGTGTTCTCGTTTGAACTCTCCTTTCACTACCCACTTGCAGTGCACACACAGCTTTCACTCTGACTCATCCACGCATCTGACTTCTGTGACTCTGTCACTCACACTCACACACTTCCTGTCCCAGAGCTAGTCAGTCACTCTGCCAGTCCGCCCAGGAGTGTTTGTGCTCATGTGCTGTGTACGGACTGGCTGTAAGGCTCTCTGTTTAGTGGATGAGTTGCAGACGTTAACAGGCTTGTGCCCCATTGGTTTCCACCTTGACATTTATCACTCTTGTCAATAGAGCTGAACTGGCTGTGTTTAGTGAGCCCAGACTGCTGTGTTTAGCCCTTGAGTGCATTTTATACCACAGCTCACATTATTGTCCCTTCCTCCCTTGACCCGCCACCCCCCTCTCTCTCTTACTGTTGTTCCTCTCTCCCTCTCTTTCTCTCTCTCTCTCCTCACTCCCCCTCCCTCTCCCTCTCTCTCACTATTACTCCTCTCTCTATCCCCCCTCTCGCTCTCTCTCTCATTCTCTCGCAAGCTCTCTCTTGCACTCTCTCTCCCCCTCCCTCCCTCTCCCTCTCTCACTATTGCGCCTCTCTCTACCCCCCCTCTTTCTCTCACTGTCACTCTTTTCAATTCAATTTCATTCAATTCAATTCAATGGAGCTTTATTGACATTACTCAGTGAAACAGTGTTGTCAAAACATACATATTTTAACAAAATAATACAAACAGATACAATATATTTGGGGAAAAAAGAGAGGAATAAAACATAATCAATTCAGTAGTATATAAAAAGAATAACTACATTTACAGTATATAAGTAATATTAGCTATAAAGCTATAATATTGTCTCTCTCTCAATGTGGCTCCTCTCCCCCTCTCTTTCTTTCTCTCCCTCCCTCACTGTCACTCCTCTCTCTCTCTCGCGCTGTCGCTCCTCTCTCCTCCCCTCTGGCTGGCAGGCTTCGGCTTCAACGGGCTCTGGAGGTTCGCTGGTCCCTTCTCAAAGGTAAGATTAATAGCTCCTCTTATTTGCTTTTCATTTTCCCCGCAGGAAGCACTGTAAAGGAAAAAAAGTGCCGGGTAAGCAGTCCCCCCCTCCTCCCCTGCCATTCCTCCCCTCCCTCTGTTCTCCAACCACATCTGCAGATTGGCTGGAAATGGATCAACTGACACCATCTTGTTGCCACCATACCCTCCCTGCTTCTCTTGCTCCCCCCTCCCCAAACATCAGCTCTCTCTGCAGCTGTGTGTGTGTGTGTGTGTGTGTATCAGAGACATCTCAGTCTTATTCCCGCTCATCTGCACTGAGGGCTCTTGTCTCAGTCCAATTCCTGATGCTCTGCACAGCACAAGGGCTAGCACATACTTGCCGGTCAGACTGATGTTTGTGATTTGGGAACTAAATGACTCATGTTGTCTTTGATTCATTCGTTCTTTATTTTTCCTTTGATTTCTTTTTTCCTTATCTTCATCTCTCTCTTTGTCACTCACTCTGATCCCAAACGTTTGCTACTCGCCAACCTCTGCCCTCAGCAAACCCAGATCCCCGACTATGCCGAGCTGGTGGTGAAGTTCCTGGACGCTCTGATCGACACCTACCTGCCGGGAATCGAGGAGGAGGCCAGTGAAGAGTCTCTGCGCACGCCCACGTCTCCTTACCCACCACCCCAACAGAGTCAGCTCAGCATCACAGCCAACCTGAACCTCTCCAACTCCATGACCTCACTGGCCACCTCACAGCACTCACCAGGTCAGCCAGGCGCTACATACATACATACATACATACATACATGCATACATACATACATGCATACATACATGCATACATACATACATACATACATACATACATACCGGTATGTACATACGTACGTACGTACATACATACATACATACATACATACATACATACATACATACATACATACATACATGGGTACATACGTCCATACATACGTACATTCATACGTTTTGCATGTACATACATACACACCAGACACACACACACAAACACAAACACACAAACAGTCACACATTATACATGCACACAGACAACCATACTTTTTTTTTCAGTTCACATGTACAGAATTCATGTATGCACGCATAATAAGCCAGCCAACATCAGGCCAAACTCTGGTGCATGTGGAGAAGGGTCATAAGCATAGTTACTATGCATACTTAGAACTAATCACACACAAACACACACAATCAAGATCACAGGTCAGAAATCACAGGTGCGTGGTCACCTAAACCTGTTGCATAGTGGCTACTGTTTCTTCTGTTCTTCTGCACTTGTAACCTGGTATGAAATGTTCCTGTGTCATCCATGTATCCCACTCTGCTCCACACCTGCATGTGGTTTGTCCTGCCTTTGTATCCCTTCTCCTGCTCTCCCAAACACACACACACACACACACACACACACACACAGCGTCAGGAAGTAATGGAACACATGTAACAGGATTACGTATTTAAAATACAAAATATGAGTAACTGTATTTAAATACAATTGCAAATTAAATGGGTGGTATTCAGAATACACTGATCAATTTAAGTTAAATCATTAATTTAAATCATTATAACATGTAGGCCAAGGCTTTTGAAACTCAAATTCAAATATTTTCTAATCACACTGTAGCCTATATATCTTTCGGATGGCTTCTTTCTCTTTCCCTCTCTGTTTATATCAATAGCCTAAATTAAAAACCTCTCAGGAAATGAAGAATGTAAAATGAGTTTGGTTGTATAGGCCAATATGGCCTATATCCAGCCAGCATGTTTTAAGCCAGTGATAGGTTCTCGTTTCTTGACAGAGTGTTCTGCAAAAAAGGCATATAACCCCTTGTGCTGTTAAAATTAATCCAAAACAAATCTATGTATACCTTGTTTGGGATTTGGTAGTCTTTTAGCCTATGTGCAGGCAGAACATCTCTGTGCTATGAAACAGTGTTTCATAGCTCATAGCCTGATATATCAATCCATCCTCACTGACTGTAAACCAGGTTGTGGATTTTTGACATTAGCTATGGGTCTTAAAACAAATCACATAACTATTGCATCCACTGCTAATACAAATTAATGCAATGCTGATGTAATCCAAAGTATTCAGAATATGTTACAAAGTACATTTTAGGGCATGTATTCTGTAATCTGTAGTGGAATACATTTTAAATGTAACCTACCCCACACTACACACACACACACACACACACACACACACAGCCCACACCTCCATGGCATCCTGGAGTGTAACGTAGAGATGATGGAATCAATTTCCGGCACTATCATCACTTTTCGATAGTGAAGGTCACCTTTCCTTGTTCACCATCACCTTTGTAGTGCTAGTAGTATTAGTCTGTGGAACAGCTGGTCATAGCATGTTTCCCTGACCTTCTCCTCCAACTAAGTGTCTGTTTGAACCCTTTCATATCCATGGCTGATGTCTGTCTGGAATATTCTACCCGCTCCCTTCCATCATTGCTTTTTGCACTAGACTTTACAGGTGCTGGCCAAGTTTTCTATGTCATGTTGACTGAGGTGCAAAAATCTGTTGCCACAAATCAAAAACTAAAAGGATGGTAGTACCTAAATATAAATGTGTTTTTAGTTGCATTTTTGTTTTAATAATTTTTGTTTTCTCTATTTGTCCAAATATAGTAGTATTTATTTAAAATGCAATATTCTGAAAGCAGAAGAACTGTATATATTCATTATAGGCCTATGTTTCACTTCCATTGGGGCTGCTAATGTGTTATTAAATTGTTGTGTCCTTTTACTCAGAGCTGTAGACTGTATGGCTCTGCTTGTGCTTGTTCCGTACTGCCCTCTAGTGGATATGTTCAGGACAGCACTGTATAGCAGGACAGTGAGGACATGCTTTATTAAGTGTCATTAGTCTTCTTGTATGTCATATTTGAAACACATCTTAATACTATACTAAGTTTCTTTCTATAAACACCTCTTAGGTCATAAGCCACGGCACAGATACAATCATCCATCTTAAATTATCATATTTATCTTTTTGTTTTTGGTGTTGCATTAGTTTGCTTTCTAAGGTTAGTTTATTTTGCTTTGCTTTCTCTGGGAAAGTTTACTATGACTGTGGTATGTCTTTCATTTATTTTCTATCTGTTTTCTCTCTTTTTTTTCATTGCTGTAGTCATTCATTCTTGTTTTTTTCCTTTTTCCATTCTCTCTTCTCCCCTTTCTCTTTGTCTCTCTGGGCCAAGCTTCTCTGCCGAGCTCTAAGTCGGCAGTTTTCCCACAACACCTCGTCCTACCAGGTACTACTCTCACCTTCAGCCCGCTGTGACAGGTGTGAAGTAGGAGCCTTTACCCAAAAGCACACCGAACAGAAACCCTCTCTCTCTGTGATCCTATATACACATGCAACCATATATGCATATATAGAGAGAAAGCAGAAATGAAATGTAATGCTGTAATGGTGCAATACAGTTGAGAGTGGGTCCAAAACAGTTCCCCTGCTTTTTGGAGGCATAGGATGTTTGGATAATGGCTGTACAGCAGTCTTAAGATGCCAATCAAACATAGTTTTGTGTGGATAAGGACCAGTCATGAAGTCATAGGTGACTTCATGTGCTTTTTGTTTCAGCAACCCCTGTCAAAAAAAGCAGATGTAAACCCCAATATTGCTGTCTCTGTCAATTAAACCGCAGATCAAAGCAGAGCAATTGGCCAGTCATTTTAATACTGTATAAACGCCCTAAAATCTCTAGCTTGCATTAGGTGCCCCCTGGTGTTCAATACGCCACTTTCATTGAATCTTTTATTAAGCTGTGATTATCTGCATAACATCATTGTGGATGGGACACCTTGTATGTTGAGGGCATGGGTCTCCCCATGATCAATAATAGCACACAAAAAACACTTTTGTCATATTAATGGCATAATTGCAGTGTAACAATACATCATAAGCAATTTAATTTCAAGTCAAACTTAGCATAAGAACTTTATGCATATGTGTTACCATTAGGGCTGCAACAATGAAGTGATACTTCAATTAGTTGGCAACTATTACATTTATCGGTTAATCAATTTAGGTCAATCAATTTAGGTAATTTTTTTTAAGGAAAATGCCTCAAAATTAGCAGATTGCAGCTTCTTAAACTTTAATATTTTCTGCTTTACTCACTCCTCAGTAAGTAAACTAAATATGTTTGGTGTTTGGAAAAAACAAGGCATTTGAGGACAAAATCTTAGATTCAGGGGAACACTTATCAGCATTTTCTTCACCATTTTCAACATCATCTCATTGATTAAACAACTTAATTGATAAACTTAAACAACTTAATTGATAAAATAATCAACAGATTAATTGACTATGAAAATAATAAATATAGCTGCAAGCAGCAATGAGGGGGCCAAGGAGAGGGGCCGGAGTAACCATGGCAACGAAATGCTGTTAGCTCAATGCTGCAATCAGACGTATGGCCATAAGCTGTCAAAGCAAGTTTCACGTCTAACACGTCAAAAGTTACAAGGCAAAATGCATTTTTGCTAATTGCAGTGACCCTAGAGGTCAAAGGTCACAAAATTTCTTCGCCATTCACCTGATGGGGTCATGAGTCCATGTACCAAGTTTGGTTTTGATACATGCAACGATTGCTGAGATATGAGCTCACTTCCTGTTTGGCGGCTTCGCCACAAATTTCGATTGGATGATTGGCGAACGCTTTTATTAATTGTTACAGAAATAAATGAAGTGACAAGGCATGGTCTGAAGATGGTCTGTGCCAATTTTGGTGAAGATCAGATGAAATTTGTGACCTGTGCGAAATTGTTGGTGTTTTTGATCAAATCAAATATGGCGGCCGAATAAATTATATTGATGTGACAAGTTGCCCTCAGTTGACCTAAGGACCTTTCACAGTATTACCAGACACCACTAGTATAATTTAATTCTAAGCACAGCAGCAGCTACAGGCCAAAAGGCATGTTTGTGAATTACAGCGCCCCCTAGAGGTCAAAGGTCACCATTTCTTGAGGGTCCTCCTGATGGGGTCATGAGTCAATGTACCAAGATTGGTTTTGATACATGCAAGGGTTGCTGAGATATGAGCTCACTTCCTGTTTGGCGGCTTCGTCACAAATTTTGATTGGCTTTTACGGGCGAACGGTAATACTTTCGAAGACAAAAAGTGATAACTTTTGTGAGGCTTTGTCTGAAGATGATCTGTGTCAAATTTGGTGGGAATCAGAGAAAGTATGTGACCCCTGATACATTTTAAGTGTTTTTGATGAAATCCAAAATGGCGGAAAATCCATCATGGCGGAAAATGACGTCATAGGGTGCGTTGAACTCGGCTTGGTCCAAGGATTCCAACAATACCTGACTTTTGAAAATCGGACCAACAGGTCAAAAGTTACGTGCATGAACGCACGTCCAACTTTGGCCTGTTGGTGGCGCTAGAGGGTTCGAGTTGCCGACATGAAACTTGGTGACATGAATCATGGGACCGTCCCCAATCAGTGTGCCAAATTTCCCAACTTTTTACCATACGGTTCTATAGGCTGCCATAGACTCCCATTGCATATAATAATAATAATAGGAAAACGTAGAAACACAATGAGGTCCTCGCAGCTTCTCTGCTTGGCCCCCAATTAGTTGCAACCTTAGTTGCCATTAAGTATAGCCAGTATATTAAGTATAGCTAGATTGTATATTAGAGCAGATCAATTTGAATGCTATTAATGCAGATTTGACATTAATACAGAGAAATGGTAAATGCGGTAACAGCAGAAAACAATCAAAGTTGAATCCCATTTTCACTTTTGCATCTGTTCCTCTGTCAGTGGAATGGAGAAGATAGACACCTGTGAAGTCAATATTAACTAGGAAAGGAAATGCAGTGCATGCAAAGTTGTTGCTGGGTTGGTTGCTAGGGTAATTATAGTGGTTGCTATGCTGTAAAAGTGGTTGCTAGGTTATTGCTAGGGTACTTAAGGTGGTTGCTAGGCTGTTGCTAAGGTAATTATAGTGGTTGCTATGCTATAAAAGTGGTTGCTAGGTTGTTGCTAGGGTATTTAAGGTGGTTGCTAGGTTGTTGCTAGGATAATGATAGTGGTTGCTATGCTATAAAAGTGGTAACTAGGTTGTTGCTAGGGTAATTGTAGTGGTTGCTATGCTATAAAAGTGGTTGCTAGGTTGTTGCTAGGGTATTTAAGGCGGTTGCTAGGCTGTTGCTAGGATAATGATAGTGGTTGCTATGCTATAAAAGTGGTTGCTAGGTTGTTGCTAGGGTAATTGTAGTGGTTGCTATGCTATAAAAATGGTTGCTAGGTTGTTGCTAGGGTATTTAAGGTGGTTGCTAGGCTGTTGCTATGCTATAGAAGTGGTTGCTAGGTTGTTGCTAGGGTATTTAAGGTGGTTGCTAGGTTGTTGCTAGGATAATGATAGTGGTTGCTATGCTATAAAAGTGGTTGCTAGGTTGTTGCTAGGGTACTTAATGTGGTTGCTAGGCTGTTGCTAAGGTAATTATAGTGGTTGCTATGCTATAAAAGTGGTAACTAGGTTGTTGCTAGGGTAATTGTAGTGGTTGCTATGCTATTAAAGTGGTTGCTAGGTTGTTGCTAGGGTATTTAAGGTGGTTGCTAGGCTGTTGCTAGGATAATGATGGTGGTTGCTATGCTATAAAAGTGGTTGCTAGGTTGTTGCTAGGGTCATTGTAGTGGTTGCTATGCTATAAAAGTGGTTGCTAGGTTGTTGCTAGGGTATTTAAGGTGGTTGCTAGGCTGTTGCTAGGATAATGATAGTGGTTGCTAGGCTATAAAAGTGGTTGCTAGGTTGTTGCTAGGGTACTTAAGGTGGTTGCTAGGCTGTTGCTAGGATAATGATAGTGGTTGCTATGCTATAAAAGTGGTTGCTAGGGTCATTATAGTGGTTACCATGCTATGAAATGTGTAAATAGTAAAAAAAAGTAAGAATAGTTAAAAGTTATTGAAATTGGGAGAAATAGATAGATAGAGAAAGTGAAGAAAAAGAAGTGAAAGAAACTTGGGATGAGAAGTGAGCTATTCAGTTGAATGGAGAGGGACACACAGGAAGAGGTTCCATTCAAGTTGCTGCAGGCAGTCAGTGAGAGAGCACAGGTGCAGTTGATTGCATTCTATTTCCTTAATAGCCTATTATGATGTCATAAAGGCAATGTTAAGTCTATGGAGAACTTTAAGTTTAGTTTCTTTAATATCTCAAAAAGTAAAAGTCGTAGAAATATGAAAAGTCATAGAACGAAAATTTAGAGCAAGAGCTACGTGACGAAATTTGAACCAAGTTTCTACGATAAGCGGTTCAAGCCAAATTAGGGCCTGGAAGAATAATAATAATAACTAGAAATGCAATTCCAAGGAATTACCAGTGCATGAAAATGCTAAAGTTGTGATGTAAAATATCATGTATAGTTAAAACAGATAATACAGAGATGGTTACTACGGTGATGCTAGGATAGACATGGTGGTTGCATAGCTTAATAAAAGTTGATAGTTTAAAAGTGGACTGTTTAAAAGCTGAATGTAGATAGTTTAAAAGTTGTTGATAGACAGTAGATAGTTTAAAAGTTGTTGATAGACAGCTAGTTTAATAGATAGTTTAATGATAGTTTAAAAGTAGACCGTTTAAAAGTTGAAGGTAAATAGTTTAAAAGTTGTTGACAGACTGGAAGTTGAATGAATGTTGATATTCAAATAGTTTAATGGCTGTGTATAGGTAGATATTTGACGATAACTGAAAGTTGGAATGGCTCTAATGTTTGCTAGCAGTTATGCTAAGATTTGTAATTCTGTTAACCATGCTACTTAGCTAATGTTTTATAGTAGTGCTAGCAATTCTAACATGCTAACCATGCTACTTAGCTAACTTAACTAACATTTTCTAGCAGTTTTGCTAAACATTTTCTAGCAGTTTTGCTAACTACGCTAGCAATGCTAACATGCTAACTATGTTAACCATGTGACTTAGTTAACCAAGCTTATCATTTTTAGTAGTTATGCTAACTAGCATGTTAACTATGTTAACCATGTTACTTAGCTAACTTAGCTAATCATTTTTAGTAGTTATGCTAAACATGCTAACTAGCATGCTAACTATGCTAACCATGTTACTTAGCTAACTATGCTAACCATATTACTTAGCTAACTTAGCTAATCATTTTTAGTAGTTTTGTTAACTATGCTAACTAGCATGCTAACATGCTAGCATGTTAACTATGCTAACCATATTACTTAGCTAACCTAGCTAATCATTTTTAGCAGTTTTGCTAAAAATGCTAACTAGCATGCTAACTATGCTAACCATGTGACTTAGCTAACCTAGCTAATCATTTTTAGCAGTTTTGCTAAAAATGCTAGCAATGCTAACCATGCTAACTAGCTACAGTGGGTAGGAGTCATAGTTGATGAAAAGTGTTGACAGTTGATGACAAGTTAAAAGTTGTTGATAGACAGCTAGTGAATGTAGATAGTTTAAAAGTTGTTGATAGAAAGCTAGTTTAATAGATAGATAGTTTAAAAGTAGACCGTTTAAAAGTTGAATGTAAAAAGTTCAGTAGTTTAATGGGTTACATTGTTTAACAGTGGATTATTGTAGTGAGGACTTTTATTTTGAAACAGTTTTGGGCAGAGGAAACAGTTGAATAGGATGTGTAGTCTTAATTGACCCAGATTGTATGCTTAAAGCCTGAGGCTGCAGGTGGCCTGAACACCTGCCATAGGATTCTAATTGCTTAACGGCCGTATTATGATGTCACAATCGCCAATGTTAAGTCTATGGGGATTTTTAAAAAGTTTTTCTTTAATAGTTTAAAAAGTTTCAAAGTTGAAAAGTCATACCAACCCGATCTGTTTAAAGACCTACGTTACAAAGTTTGAATGAAGTTTCTAAGTTAAACTGTTCAAGAGAAATTGCGTACGGAAAAAGTGGTAAGCGGAATAATAATAAGAAGTTGCCTAGGAAGAACAGTACAGTGCATTTTCATGCACTGTAATAATAAGTCAGAAGAAGCCCATGGAATAACAATACAGTGCATTTGCATGCACTGTAATAAGTAATATGCAATCCTGACATTCCTCCTCACTAAACTAAAATCAGCTGTACAGTTATTCTCTGTAACGGTTATTCTCACTTTCTGGCAGTCTCTGTAACTTTCTAACTTCTGTCCCCCCTTTGTCCTCAGGTATCGATAAGGAGAACGTGGAGCTGTCGCCTACCACAGGCCACACTAACAGTGGCCGCACACGGCACGGCTCGGCAAGCCAAGTGCAGAAGCAGCGCAGTGCGGGCAGCTTCAAGAGGCCCAGCATAAAAAAGATCGTCTGATGGTCAGAGAGCAGCCCTGGAGATGGGCAGAGAGGGGAGGAGCGGGCAGCCCCGCAGCCCACCCCACTCTTCCACTCATCCCCAAGTGCTTCCTTTTTCTCTCTCTCTGCTCCAGTTTTTTAAGCATCTCTCCGTTTTAAACTCTTGTCCTTTTTTTACCAAGCTCCGTTTAAAAAATGTTGACTCTCAGCCATTCGTTCTTGGATGTTGTTGATGCATTCACACAACAGTGGCCAGCTGAATATGGAGAGTTGCTCACAGGAGATGAAACTCTGCTAAAGTGTAGAGGCCTGTTTGAACCAACAGCTCTGTGAAACAAAGCAAAGCAAAGCCACAGGGGCTTGTGGGGCACCTCAATCAGGGCAGAGCTGGCGGGCCTCAAATTGCACATTTGTGTCCTGGTTCAACAGATTGTGGCCTTTTGTGTTTTTCCCATGGAGAACAGTCAACCCTTAGTTTTGGAAACAAAGGAACTCCGCTCAAGTTCCCCTCATGTTGTGAATATTCTGAATTTACCTTACGGTCGCAGAAAGTGAGCAGATCTCTCACAGGCTGCCTTATTCAGGCAACCACTCAAATCATTGTATACAAAAAGAGAAATGTGACATTCAGTTGGACCACAGAGGTTACAGCTGACCGAATGACCATTTCATCAAGGAATCCCCTTTTCCCTCTGATTCTCCATGAGCTTTGGAGAAAGAAGACCTCATATCTCCCTACAGAAAGGGCAGTGGTGAACCAAACATGGCTTTCCATCACTTTCTACCTGTTGTTTGTCATGGTACATTTTGATGAGAGATGAAATCCAAGAATGTCCTGTGTAGGGAAACTCTGATATCCACAGTCTTGAAACCTGGCGAGGATTGGGGACAGCATACTAATCTTACCCAGATGTACATATGAAAGTCATACAAAGTTATATATGTAAATAATTACAGAGGACAAAATTGCAAGACTCTTCACATATACTGGGGTTGTTGTTTTATTCATGGTGTGCCTTCATCAGGGTTTTTGTAGTTTGAAAACAGGAAAAAATGAAGTAAAATTTTGCTGACGAAGGGAAGTACAGGTACTAATTACTAGAGACTCGTTCTTTTTCTTTTTCATTTTTCTTGTCCATATAACTCGAGTGCTGCATTGTAAAACAGTACAGTATTCTATGATCGACAGAAATATTACAAGCATCATTACTCTGCCTGAAAAAGTATTTAACCTGTAAAGGGACTCCTCAAGTAAGGATGGAGTCATGCTATTTTGTTTCTTTTCCTTTTATGCATTGTTCATCCACTGACACCCATAGCAAGACACTAACAAACTATATAGATCAATGCAAAAAAATGTAAATAGTGCGAAAGGCTTTACTTTATGGGTGAGGAATGAGTTGATTTGTTTACAGTCTGGTGATATGACCAGGAAATCAGTGTAATATGCAAAAAACACCAAAATAAGTAAGGCATGAGAACGTTGAGTTTTTCTCTCCACCTAATTACAGGAACAATCAAGCCAATTAGTTGTTCGAAGTTAACAGCATCACAAAGTGAAGGATATCCCTTCTGTGCCCCAGTGATAAGAAAATTATAAGTTGTATTCAATGTCTAGCAACAACGTGAGAAACAACGTTCCTTCATTGTTTGTAACTCTAGTTCTGTGACTGCACATTGATATTGTTTGTTCTCCCTCACTTCAGTCAATCCACAGGTAGGAAACATTTTATCCCAGTTAAGGACTTTATGTGAGGTTTTGACTGAGAACTTTGACTGAAAGCAAATCCTGAATGCATGGCAGCAAACATAGTGACACTGCACCAAAGACTATCTTGCACTATGGCAAATTATCATTTTAGTTTGAGCTTACATTACTGGTCTCAGTGGATAAACTAGGAAAGACTTGTAACAAGTAACCACTGCTTCCCTACAGAACGTAAGTGGATAGGTGTGAAATTATCTCTGCCATTTTTTTTTTTTTATTATTATTTTTTTATTTTCCTGAGCTTTGAATGTTTGCCTGTTTGTTGACACCATTACTGACATCCAGTGATGCTGCATACGTGCTTAAAATCATGGAATTTTGCCATGTAGTTTCTATGAAAAAGGGAGACTGCTAGGCAATCAAGTAGAGAAGTTAGTATGATCCAGATTATTAGAGGATCTTGACATGGCCAGCTTAATATGTTTTAAATTATGTAGACATGGTCTTCATCATATCAAAGGGAAACTAAAACTATGGAATACAAGCATCAGGACAAACTTGGCCTAACCTCTATAAAGATGAAACCAAAGTTAATAAAATACCTAAAAAGTACTAAAGAACTCATAAGCTATCTCTGACCACTATCATTTGAAACATGTTCCCTTTAAACATTTGATTTATTGATTGCATTGAGAATCGAGGGTCTCCTCATAGTTCTGTCTGGGGAAAAATAGGGACCAAACACAAGAACATTTTCCCAAGTGTTATACTACAAATTTTATTACCGCTATATACAATTTGTTTTGAAATAGCCTATGTGGTATGTGAAAGGGGTGTCATTATGATGTCCATTTTCAAACCATTTGCTGCAAGAGAACCACATGAAGGCCATGTGCATCTGTCCTGGTAATGTTTTAACAATATGCTTTGATTTATGGTACAGTAACTTAAACCATGGTTTAGACTGCACTTATAATTGTCTCTTAACCCAACTAGTGGCATCTTAAATATTGCTTGAAACGACTGAGGAACTCAAGATCCTAATTTTGACTCCTGAGATAGAGCATCTGTCTTAGTAATAAACAGAATTGAATCCAAAGTGCTGTTTTCCGATGTTCCCCATGGCTCCTCCAGGCTCATCAGAGTACATATGGATACAGTATGTTGTTTACTTGATATCCATCTGATCGGGATTATTTGAAAATCTATCAAAGAGCCCTCATTTTTTGAAAACGGCACATAAAACAAGTGTAGCTTGTTATTAAATCCATGGGCTGTCTTTGAAGGACAAAAAAGCATTACCAGTTGTTTCCCCAATACTGGTCTGTATGTGCAGAAGCCTGAAGTTAAATTGTGCCAAAATTTATGTCTAAGTAGGAGTTAAATGCATGTTGTTTGTTTTATTTTATTGCTTGTTTATTCTTTGTTTCTATTCTTTATTTTCTTTGTTTGTTTTTATAAGTATGCCCTTGTAATCAATGTTTAAATTGCACCAAATACTTTGTAAGGTGAGAAAGATGGCCTATATGGTACTGTTACCAAGAGTGCTTTTATAAGACAAAAAAGGTACAGATTGAATGTGAAAATAGAAGAACCCGACACTTTTTAAATATACATAGCTTAGGGTTCAGAGCATATGTCACCACTCTCCATTTTTTTTTTTTTTTTCAGTCAAATACATGGCATGTTTAATTTGATTATGCAAGGCTAAACCTTTGTCTAGCA
Source organism: Alosa sapidissima (assembly GCF_018492685.1). Lineage (NCBI taxonomy): Eukaryota > Metazoa > Chordata > Actinopteri > Clupeiformes > Clupeidae > Alosa > Alosa sapidissima. The sequence goes on from NC_055971.1 coordinate 4,632,914, forward strand.
CATTGGCCACAGTTGCAGAGGAAAAACAAGTCTGTACTTTTTGCCTTTGTAAATATTTTGTGTAAAAATGGAAAAAGGTATATTTACTACTGTAAATACATGTCTTATTGTATTATTTCCTTTTTGTAAAGCCGTTAGTTGCTGTAGATGTAACATGCAAATTTAATTATTCCAGTGTTCGTAATAAAAGTTTCCCTTCTACAACTCTATGTTGGCTGATTTTACACAACACCTTGGAGAAATTATGGATAGCATTTGTGTTGGTGGCTTGTTAGGAGAAATAGGCCTACATCCATCCATGCATAACCCCAACATAACCACATCTATATCCATTCCGCCCCTAGCCTATCAAAGAATGAAACATTAGCCTGCTACAGTACACACCCACAGGCCTACGGAGCAATTTATTTGAATCAAACATGACTTTAATGAGGGTCACATAGATTCTAGTTTCAATGACCATATTGAAACAACAGTAGGCCTACTGTAGACTACTGTTTTGCAGGCCTACCAATTCGAGCCCCTTTTAGGGCTGTTTTTGTGACGTGCATGGCACAAGATCACACAAAAAAGATAGAGTAGAAAGGTGTGATTTACTAGGTGTGAGTACTAAGTGACCCAAAGTATACCCAAAATCGGCTTACTTTAAATGGCATATAATTTACACAGGCCTAGTGAAAATTTCTATATGTGGGTGGCGAACCAAACCATAGCCTATGGGTGCATGGAGGCCTTTGCTGATCTCTAATTCTGCTCATCACGTAAAACGTGTTCTTTTTAATGTAAATTTGCTTAATTGTTAATTTTTTGTTATATCTACAAAAACTGGAGGGTAAATGAACTCCCCTTCGTAAAGATGGAAAATGTCTGGCACGGAGTTTCGCGAGACTCGCAGGCATTGCTCGCAACGCAGTTAACGCGAGATTTGATCAGCTGATAGATCTGTTTTTAGAGTGTGCTGTTCGGACGGTCAACACGTGGAGAGAGAGAAAAGAGAGGCATACACACAGAAAGGGGGGACACGTTGGGATTGTGTTGGGCCCAGTGTACGTAATATTAGATTACGAGCCTGCAATTCACAGTGGCGGCGAAGACAACATTGAAACAAAGTAAGTAACCCAATATATGTCTTTGAGGTGTGTGTGATGTAACGCTACTTTAGTATCTTGAGTCGAATGGAGAATGGTACTCTGAGCCCCGTTTCAGCTCTGTCCGTGGGCCATCATTAATTTGTTTGCTGGCCAGCTAGCTTGCTAAATTGGCTAACAAAATAAGCTATAATGTTAGACTGCCTCAAGAACTCATCCTTGCTTGATGGAAGATCACATTGGCGACCTTTGCTACATACTAATATCAAACCTGACAATATGTAAAGTGCCATTTACGTTAAGGTTGTGCAACTCGTGATCTGAATATAAGAAGAAAATAGCAACTTAGATAATCATTGTTGGCCATTTACATAAAACTGTTCAACGACGTTTGCTAACAGGCAGGCTAACCTCCCAAGAGTTATGCTTGCCTGGCCAACTAACATTAGGCAGCAAGTAGGATAACGCAAGCTAACTCATTTCGATAGCTAACCAGTCCGCTAAACCTGCTTACGAGCTAGCAGCTCTGGTTTGTGGCCCAAGTAACCGGGCAATGTTTGCGATAGGTTGCGAAAATAATTGTACAACTGTTGGGGGGCATTCGCACAGCGACAACAATTCTCTCACAGTTAGGTACTATATGTACCTGAGTGATTTTCCTTGTGCGCTGTGAAATTCACAACGCTTACCATGTTTGACACACTGCAGTAACGTAAGTGTGACTGAATGTCAGTCAATGAGTATACTCATTGAGTTGGTTATGTGATGACAGACTGTGTAAACTGTTTGAGCAGTATATCGAAATATTTGTCTCAATATGCAGTAGTTACGCAAGAACATCGTTTTAAAAAAACTTAGCCATCATATATTACGTTACTGCCAGTGACATCCGATGGAATTTTGCAGTGGTTAGCTGCTGTGCTAGCTAGCTGGATGGATTGTTTTATGAAACGCTGCGGCCTACCATGCTGTTAATAGGCAAGATGCAGCGAGGTCACAGCTCTCATTCAATTAACCTGTTATTTACACGGTAAAATGCCTTCCATAACTTATAGTGACCTTGAGATTTATTCAGTGAAACGTAACAGCTACTGTGTGTTTAGTGTTGCTTGACTATTTATCTGGTTTTGTCATTCTGGTGATACACGAGACTACAGCATTTGGGATGCTAGTTACCTTGGTAGCTAACTTTGACTAGCATGTTGCTATTAGTATGTTACCGCAGCCACGAGATAAACGCAAACTGCAAACCTAGCTACCGCATGGGTGTTTTCGAGAAAGTTTGCTAACGTTACCGGTATTTGCGTTGACCTAAATGTGTAAGGGGGAGACCGTCTGTTACGAATGACAGACTTATATTCTTAAAATAATCTACATTCAGATTGACGTGAATAATCATGCATGGATATTTCCAGACATTTCTGCACGCCAGGCATTAACAAAAGTTAGCTTGGAAGGTACGTTCTTTACTTCGTGACTACCGAGTTTTGTCATATTCTAAATGCAGCCGCAACACCCGACTGAGCAGTGAACGATGCGTTTTGACCGTGTGTTTAATGGTTTGTAGCGTGTTGAGCAAATGCGGTGTGACCCTGTCTGTTATCTACACCCAAGGTCGTACAACAGTGTCGCTTGATTCTTGCTTTTCCACTGTGGGGACCACGGGCCAGGAAGTGGTGCGGGAGCGTCGCTTTCAAAGCCCGGTTTCTTTTATCACAGGACTCCTCCCTACACGGCGTTTATTTAACCTTATTGAAGGTTAACGTCTAGAGAGACTGCCTGAGTCATGTTGTGAAGTATCACCACCATGTGGACACACCACGACAGAGGTGCAACTACAACTTCCAGTGGATGTTTTCAGACGGTCTTATTTCCATGAATTCTTTTCTTTTTATGACAATAGTTGCTCATAATTGAGAACACAATTAATAGATTGCTCACCCTGTGACTTCACTGGTACATATCGGCATTGTAGGTGTATATATGTGTGTTCTATTACAGTTAGGCTAATGGATGCTAGGGGCTTTCAAACTTCACTCAAATCATAACACTCAAAATGTTTGTGGCTGGTACTGAAGTTGTCATGATTTATTCTGATAATGATGACTACAGCTGTGGTGACTAGTTGATGGTGTGAGTCCTGGGTTAGCCCCAGCATTATGGGGTTGAGGTGTCAGGCCAAGGACTTGCAGTAGCTGGTGACCTGTTGCTGGCTTTTGCCTTATGACCTTGTAGCACTAATCTGCAAGCTCAGCTTTCAGGTGATTGTATCATGCCCAGCATTAGTATTTGTCCAGTTGATGTTGCCACTGGGGAGCCCACACAGCGTTTGAGTGTTGATCAGATGGTATTAAGCTTTTCTTTTTTGAGGAGATTGAGGTTAGTTTGGTCCTTAAGTTGTTGTTTGTTTGTGTTTTCATGATTTACCACTTTGTTCTGGTCACTCAGACCAATTAACTCATTCATTCATCAGTGGACATTTGTTCATTTAGTTCTCTGAGGACTCTTGATCTCTACCACACAGGCAGAGGGGCCCCAGCTGCCCCTAGCAACTGCCGTCTTCAGCGACAGGCCTATACGTTCTCACCCTTAAGAGGGGTGAGGTTCTCCACTTTTCTTGTGTCTTGTCAGTACTGCATTACTCACCCCTGAGCCTCTTAAAAGTGTAATCTCAGTAAAGAGATCCTCCGGTGAGCACTTACGGCCCCTCCCATTGTGACACAATTACCATTGAGAAGACTCAAGGTGTGCTAATGTTGTCCCTCACTTCTAGTGTGTTGCCCCCCACAACCACAACCATTAATTTTTAGGTTTTTGCAGCTGCCGTGAAGATGATTTCATTGCCAGAGCACTTTCAGTAACTGGATGCATTTTAGTTTCTGAATCGTTTTTGCATATGAGCACTGTAAAACTGGTTGATGGTTTATTTGACTCTCTTTTGTGGTCAGATTCTTTCCCCTGCAGATTTATTCAAGAGTAGGAAAATTATTCTTCTTTTGGTGGCAGCCCTTACACGCACACAGAATGATTTAATTTATTCAAATTTGACATTGCAGTGAACAACAGCTTAAAAACTATTTTAAAGCTGCATCCTGAATTGTGTCAATCTTTCAGTAGTGTTCAACGGTTGCCTGACAGTTATGCAGTGTAGTGTTATATAGCCCCCTGCCGGTGTTTACTGGAGTCACCCCTTGACGCATTCCTGTCTGAGGCTGAGCTGCTGAGGTTCTGTTAAGGAAAGGCATGTCTGGACTTCCTTTTTTAAACATGAGGGAGGTGGGTTCCCGTGGGAGGGAGGGGGAGCCTTGCCTTTGCCAATAGGAGCCGGAGGTGAGTGGGGACGTGCAGAACTAGGCCTAGGTCCTGTCTAAGGGCTTACACATTAACCATGTGAGCCAGCTGTCATTACAGGGGAAGACAGGAGTCCTGCTCTTTTGAGCTCCACCAGTCAGGGACCCCCGTCTTCCTCTTATGTGCACTTCTGGGTGCCATGCTCTTTAGATTTGTCTCCTTGCTTTGTTCTACATTAAACTATAACCTAACAGTATAGGTTTTTTAGATGGATGGCTAAGGATTACAAATAGAATATGGTTGCTTTGAATTTCCTAAAGTTACCCATTGTGGATTTTCTATCCAGTAAAATACGGTCTGTGACATGGTCCTAATCCCTTTGATGTGTGTGTGTGTTTGTTTCCCCATCAGGTGTAGTAGCTAGGGTCCAGAGGAGATGCCATTGAGGTTTCGGTCCTTTGCCCCGTACACGCTTCCTGGGGTGCTGGCGCTGATCGGCTGGTGGTGGTACATCTCCCGCAAGAAAGCTCGACCAGCCAGCCTCCAGGCTGAAGAAGAGGGGGCGGCCCCAGCCATGGGCCTGCTCAGCTCCCCCACTGAAGGCAGTAATGGTCTGCTGGACAAAGCCTGTTGCCAACCCACAGCCACCACCACAGTCCACCGCAGGCCCAGCAGAGACAGACCCAAAGCCACAGAGCCCAAATCCGCTGAGCAGGAGGTAGTGGTGGTGGCTGCTCAGGTCCACTCGCCTCTGGGTAGAGCAGTGGAGGCCGATCCTGAGCCTGAGCTTATCTCCATCTCCACGTCTCCCTCTCTGGGACTGGGAAGGACTGAAGTACCCCCAGTATCCACACCCCACCTCAGGAAAGGTGGAGAAGCCCCTGTCCAGAGCAGCGTAGAATCGCAGCAGCAGACTAAAGCAGCTAAAAGCTCCACAGAACCGGAGAGAGATGCCCTCAGCTGCAGTTATACACGACCGATGCATGTAGGCAGCACTCCATCAGAAGCGCCTGAGCCTACAGCAGCCAAAGAGGTGTCCGCGGATGTGGCCAGTGAAGCGCCTAGGCTTGCTGCTGCTGTTCGCTCTGACCGGGTGGAACCCAGAGTGGACGTGGCTGTGGAGCTGACCAAAGACGAGAGGCCCGAACCAGAGGGAGAGGTGGCAGCAGAAGAGACACCACACACCCAGCTCACACCCAAGACCCTACAAAAGACGCTCGGAAATGTGACTCCTTGTACCCCATCGATCTCTGCCAGCCCCATCACCAAAGAAGAGCCCGCTCCCATGACATCGGAGTCTAGACTGGAGGCCCCACCTGTGCACCCTGAAACCCCCACAGTGCCGCATGTGGCATCCCCCCTCTTCACAAGCACGCCCACTGGCCCCGAAGAGGTGCGCGCCGACGACCACGACCAGTGGCAGGTGGAGAATGGCATTGTGAGTCAGGTCCAGGAAGACGATGACACCGACGACAAACACGCGCTGCAACTGCAGGAGTTTGAGCGCATTGCCGCTGGCCTCATCACAGAGGTCATCTCAGCTGCTACCCAACAGGTCCAGATGACCGGCAGCTGCGATGCTGATACTCTGGCGGCCACACAAGCCGCAGCGTCTCAGGACACGCCTGTTCCCAACGGTAGGCCATGTTCCACAGACGACCTGGGACAACAGCTCATAGCAGATGAGGTGGAGGGATCTATGCAGGCAACACGACTGCAAGGACTGCCGCCATCAGACCAGTCAGACAAAGAGATGACCAACGGTTGCCTGACAGCACCCACTTGGGAACGCAGCACAGAGAGGACTGCAGAAAAGGAGCAGCCAGTCACAGCCGCACAACCCGCCATCAGTCAGTCCAAACCACAGACTGATGAAACCTACTCTGCAGTGGAGGACTCTGGTTGCTACCAGTCTGAGGAGGGCGTCAGCAGTGATGACCTTCTCCTTCATGGCAAAGGGCTACCACAGGTAGCCACCGACGCAAAAGATGGTGTCGTCCAAGCATCGTCATTGGCATCGTCTGTGTCATCCTCCAAACCAGAGGAGGTGCAGCCGATGGGGAGCCCTGCTCGAGTGTTGCTGGAGGAGGCCGTGCTGAAGCAGCACGAAGCCGCCACAGCTCTCCAGCCCCACCTCACCGTGGCCTCCCTGAGGAATGGAGGCCACGCCAACAGCGAGGCTGAGGCCGACCAGTCTGGAGGTGGGTGCCCTACACTTATTTACCAGCCCAGTTCAGAGCATGATTGTGTGTCACGTAGTGGTGAGGTAGAATTTTGCATTAGTTGAAGCAAGCTCTTTATTTGTGCTTGAAGTTGCTCCTTTTACTCACTGAACACTGAAGCAATCTAGTGATATGTAGAATACATGTAAGGGTCAATAAATAAGCAGTTATGCATCCTTGATGACTGGTATGAGACCCTGATAGACAGGTAAATGCAAGTGTTCATTTAGATTATGTATTGTGCATAACACCCAATGCAGCAAGTGTGCAACCAGTGCTTCATTTTGCATTGTGCACAACACCCAGCAAATGATCCTTATATATTACTATGCACAAGTCATTGAGCTATTTAAGGTGCTGTTATCTATGTGCATTGGCATTGCCCTGGCAAACATGCCAGTTTGACATTAGCCGACAAAACAGAAATTTTGTGTTTTCAAAGTATGATGGTCAGAAATCTTTGCCCTACCTCACCAATCTCAGTCCCCTTAACTGATGACCTCACTCCATATCCATGTGATCTTACATGAGCCTCCCTAAGACCAAAACTAAACTTTACTTTAAAAAAATTATCATTTCATTTCAGTGCATTTATTCAAAAGTACAGGCTTTTTGTGGATGTCGGTGCTGTTGACCTGTTTGTCCTGTCTGATAAAATAATTTATATATATATATATATATATATATATATATATATATATATATATATATATATATATATCTCTATATCAGAATTTTTCTCTGGGTCACCAACAAAGCAAAGCTCCCAAATCTAAGGTTAATTTACTGAATGATTGTCTGTACTTACTTATCTATGTTAGACTAGTCTCTTTTCTGACAAGAGTTGCAGAATCTGCCATAGTTTTTGTTCCAAAAAGCAGCAGGAAGCGTCTTTTTGTGATATGCTAAGTATCCGATTGTGATTGGTCAGCTGTCAAAAATCAGTGTGACTTAGGGCGTTTTTACAGTAGAAGTTGAACATTTCTCAACTTTAAAACCAGCTCTGAGCTGCAGAAAAAGACGCGTTTTAAAAGAAGCCGATGACTTTTTTGAAAACACTGTACTCCATAGGATTATAATCTAAAATGGACGCCGGCATCAGCGTAAAATACACCTAGTTGTTACATACCCTAAAGACTACTTTAAAGGGGCATCCAATTTAATTGGCAAGGAATAAACGTTAAATAAACTGGCATTGCTACTCAATCTGCCCGTTTTTTAAGTGTAATTGAAAATCAAAAAGTGCAACTCATTGACTACTGACATGTAGATTCTGTGTAGTCCATGGATGCAGCAGAGGTATTCTACCCTATTTTATGAAGCAAATCGTTTGGAATGAAGTTTGACTACCATTACATACATGGTGCACAGGAGAAGCTCACCTTGAATCTTTATAGGGTGTGACTGAAGGTGTGCCAGTGTCTATAGATGTTTAATCATTAGAAAGGTAAAAGAAGGTGAAAGCAAGACCTTTAGCACACCATTAATAAGCCTATCCTTAGTGCCTAGACAGTAGAAATTGAGGGTGACCTCTGCATGCGTCCTCTTTTTGGAAGCCTGTATTATAATCCATGTTGGCCTTTCTTTTGTTTTGTACACAGCCTACATCATACTCTTACCATTAAATGACACCAGTATTCACATTGCCCGCTCACTTGCAAGAACAAAGTTGGTAGTCTCACTCTCTAAACTACACCAGGCATGTAACTCAAGTGCTCTGGTAGCAGAGCGTAAAATCGTTTTGGTCTCATTTATTTGAAGGTATGTGCCGCCATCACGTCTGGTGTAGCCAGTTCCATTGATTACAGTGGCAGCTAATTGTTGCAGCAGATGCTCAACGAACGGTACACTTGAGTTATGTGACTACTGTAGCCTCCCTGTAAGGGTGCTGGTCATGGCAAATTTTTAAATAAAGACTCAATGAACGAATGAGAATAACAGACCCAATGAACAATTATCTTTGAACAGGCCATAGCAGCTTAGTATAATATCTAATAATACAGTCTAGCTGTCAAAATACTCAGTAACATGATCTTTAGAAAGAGCCTTGGGTATAATGATATTTGAAGTGTTGGACAATGTCAATATATATTCAGTGTATCACTCAGTCCTATAGTGAAATCGTGTGAACTCGCAGGCATTTTTCGTTGGCTCAAGGGCTTTGTTATAGTTCCATTTGTTGCTTGGCAAGCAGTGAGTGTGCTGAAGGAAACACTGCATGATGGGCTGCTGTTTGTCTGTAGCCACGGACACACATGAACACATAGGCACATAAACCTGTGCACAGACGCCTGGGAAAGGAGCCTGTTAACAATCAGTGCTGAGAAATTGCCCAAAATGCCATATTTACTGTTCAGTGTTTCTGGTGAGACTGAGTTAGTCATAGACTTTGAGTTGATGTGGAAGCAAGAGGCTAACTGAGCAGTAGTATCAACATTTGTGGAATTGTCTTGTTTATTTGAATGTTTCATGCATTTTCATGTATGTTTGTGTCCTGTGTGTGTGTCCAGGCTCTGATGTGAACAGCATGGACTCGGTGGACAGCGGCTGCACGCTGGGAGCGGGAGAGGGCCAGAGCAGCGGCCCGCCGTCGGCCTCCTCCAGCTCAGAGGTCATCGTGTGGGAGATAGAGGTGCCAAAGGTAAAGATCCACAGCACAGCAAACGGTTCTTAGACCAGAACCACATCCTATAGGTTTGGAAAAAGGTATGGGATCAAGCAAAAGAGATGTGATTCTGTGTCTGTATGTGCATCATCCACATGGTTAGAGGAGCTCTACATGTGGAAGCAATGTATTAAATGTAACAAGATATCCATGACCACAGATGGAGATGAGTTGACTATCAAGTCAAGTTATGCAGTTGTGCCCCCTTCAGGCAGCTGTTGGTAGTGTCATAGGTAACCAGAGACCTGCATCTCTGCAAGATTACTCCCTTTCCTCTGATGCCCTAGATCTGACCTTATCTGTCCCACAACCTTCTGTCTTTTCTGTATAGGGCTCCTTTTGGGTATTATTAGCTCACACCAGCTAGATGTCTGCTCATGGCAAGATGTTATTGAAGGTCTTTTAATTGATTATCCAAATATATCTATTTCCGCATATAGCTCAACAGCACACTGTTTGTTGTTCAAAGTATCTGGTTACATATAGTTGTTGTTGGTTTAATAATAAACTAAAATTGTTGAATGCTTGACATCCCTTTGGCCCATATGTTAAAAAGATGTTACAAAACACTTGACTTTTTGTGGCTTTATGCTATTAAGTGTTTTGATCCTAACAATAACTCTCTGTAGTCCGATGCAGTCAGGTTCAACCATACAAAATACTCTAATCTCTTAATTTGACATTACTTGTCAGATTATCTTTCTTACTTGTCAAGATTTATCTTTCTGTACTAAAAGTGCCACAGGGGTGCTACTGTATGGTTAAATGCATTTAGCACTGAATGTCACTGTGACTTTGATTTAAAAAAAAAAAAAGACAAGCCAAGATATACCTGTGATTTCCTTCCTTAATTCTAGTTTGTCTGCATTGTTATTGTCACCTCGGAAAAGGAAGACTAATTATCTGCTTCATGTAAATTGCCTTCCAGCATCTAGTGGGGAGACTCATTGGAAAACAAGGGAGATATGTGAGCTTCCTAAAGCAAAGCTCAGGAGCAAAGATTTACATCTCAACTCTGCCTTACACACAGGAGTTCCAGATATGCCACATGGAAGGTAGGCTGTTCTCTGACAAGCACCTGATGGAGGGTGCACTTCATTATCTAGTGGTTTTGATTGCATATCTGTTGTGAGTTGCATGGAGTCCTTGAGGATCTCTTGTGTGGAGAGAATCCTCCCCTGGTGCATCCATGCTCTTACAGTGCTTCCTGTTGGCCTCACCACACCCCCTCTGTGCTCTCTGATCTTTCCCCTCCTCATACAGTAATGATTTCTGTTCTCATTCTCTTAGGTACACAGCAGCAGGTGGATAAAGCGCTGGCCTTGATTGGGAAGAAGTTCAAGGACTTGGACCTGACCAACCTGTATGCACCCCCTCCCATGCCACTCACACTCCCTTCACTGCCTATGACCTCCTGGGTACGGATGAGTTCTGCTTCCTCTATTCTTACGCGTGTTCTTTCTCCTTCCAGGACCCGTATTTGTCTGTCTGTCGAGTAATTGTTTCCCAATCCCCCCTGCAGCTCCTGCTCCCCAATGGTGTAACGGTGGAGGTGATTGTGGTGAACATCGTCTCCCCTGGCCACATGTTCGTGCAGCAGCACACCCACCCTACCTACCACGCGCTGCGCAGCCTGGACCAGCAGATGTTCCTGTGCTACTCGCAACCCGGCACGCCTGCCCTGCCCACCCCCATTGAAGGTGAGGTGCTACGGAAATGTGACTGGTTCTTGAATAGGGGAAAGGATGTGCGGAACTCTGATGAGATGAGTTCTGCACAGACTGGGGAACCTAAGTCACTGAACATGAGATTTAGCTAAGCACAAAACTATTTAACATTTGTGGTCCTATTCCTCTCTTGTAGATGTGTGTGCTCATGTTGTACATCTCCTGTTGCTCCGTAGTCACTAGTTTGACAAAGATATCAGCTGACCATAATGATCTAGTCCACTCAGGCTTGTTGTCTTAAACCCTGTACATGAATTAAACTTTCAGCACTAAAAACTATTGAATGAGATGATCAATGATCAACTTCAGCCTGCATCTGCCCACTTAGTGCCTTTGGCTTTGACCCCACCGTTACCTCACTCTGCAGCCTGTCCATTTTTGTGCTTCTGTGCAGCAGAGGCGAGCATGCTAGTTAGGGTGCTAAAACTCCAAGGTGTGCAAGTTGTGGGCTTGAGCCTGGGTAGGTGCAGGGCTGAAACGAGTGACCGATCACACACAACACCATTACATTGGTGCTGTGATCCGGATGAGTTAGATTTAGAGGGTGCGACAGCTGTGCAGTATGTGTGTGTGTGAGGGCCGTTCACACCAAGAACGATGACTATAATGGTATTGACAGTGTGGTTCTAGCTAATATAAATGACAACGTCCAAACATAAACTATAATTATAATGACATTAAGAACAATATCGTTTGGGATCACTTTCAGAGAGCTTTTGGGTTTGATATAAAGCTGACTGCCAATCAAAATCTATCAAATTCATCAACACGAGAAAGTTTCCTTAATTTTGGTCAGTGAGGAGTCTTTTATTATTAGTTATAGATCTCATTCCTGGTGTGAACAGCCCTTAAGTGAACCTCCTTTCTGATTCCTTGAAACACGTGCTAGTAATAGATGCTAGCACATGGGTTTTAGCTCCCTTACTAGCATGCTCATGCCCTGGTTGCAGGTCTGAGTCTGGGGAGGAGCAGGGCTGAACCGTGTGCTCGGTCAAACAACAATTACAGGCGCTGCTTTTTCTGCCAGCTGTATCTGCCCTTGTGCTTAGCAGTAGCCCATGTTCTAGTTTCTATATAAACCACTCTTGTGTACGACCATGCTTCGTCTTAGGCTACATCTACACTTTGTCGGATACACTTCTGTTATGATTCGCCCTCCCTTCCACATTAGACCATCGGATCAGTGTATCCGAAGTGGAGCAATTTGGATCCGCTGGAGACCCCTAACTCATTTTGCTCCGCAGCCGTACACATGTGGACTATATCTGTAGTGTGTTGCGGAAACATCTGAAAACAGATGACGTACAAGCCCATGTTCCCTTCCCTGATTCGTTGTGCTCGTTTCACATGGTGATTGCCATGCTGCTTTGTTTTCGTGAGAAGTAGCCTATATTTATTCATTTGACAGCCATACAGTGAATGGCAACGGATTATGTGCAATTTAAAGACGCTAGGCTATTATATAGCATACTGTGTAGGCTATGTGACAAATAAATCCCTCTTGATCCTTTGAAGCACTGTGTAGGCTATGTTCTATAATGTCTATCACACGAGGTAGGCTATTTTATTCGTGTGTGTATATGTGTGTGTGTGTGTGTGTGTGTATATATATATATATGTGTGTGTGTGTGTGTGTGTGTGTGTATGTATGTATGTGTATATATACACACACACACACACACACACACACACACACACACACACACACACACACACACACACACACACACACATACATACATACATACATACATACATACATAGACAAATACCTGCCATTATAACATGAATTTCTATAAAGTAGCATGCTGTCTTTTGCACCCAGGCAGTAACCTAAACTTGGCAAACATCCCATTTCCACCCTGTTTTCAGATTTTATCTGGTGGTTATATTCCCTTGTATCCATACTTATTGACTATGCGTTTGTCATGATTTTTAAGGCTTTTTCAGGCTTCCCAAACAAGGCTACAGTGTCTATCGGATTTGATCCGGAACCCCGTATTGAAACTGATTCGGTGTAGTGTAGCGGAGGCCTTAGTCTCATTCTTTCCGTCTGATCACCATTTCATTGTGTGAGATTTTCTCTCTTCCATCACTTCTGCCGTTGAGTCTCCTAATTGTGTGCTCCCTGTGTGTGTCCAGTGGGGGTGATCTGTGCTGCCCCAGCTGGGGAAGGCGCATGGTGGAGAGCGCAAGTCATCTCCTTCTACAAAGACTCTAACGAGGTTGAGATCCGCTACGTGGACTACGGTGGCTATGAGCGGGTCAAGATCGACACACTTCGGCAGATAAGGTTAATCCCCAAACACACTTTCAAAGTCTGTGAAGACATTATGGTTGAAGTGGCTACAGTAGTACTGACTTCTTCTTTTGAAATCTGTATTCCCAGGTCAGACTTTGTTACTTTACCCTTCCAAGGAACCGAAGTACTACTGGATAACCTCCTGCCTCTTCCAGGTACAGTGATCATATCATTTTTTTAATAGAAGGAATTATCTGGAGTGAAGATGGACTTTATGCAGCTGATGTCCAAAGGAGTTCTAAATGCTAGTTAACAGCACTCTTTAATCCTTGACCCTCAGGTGAAGACCGATTCTCCACAGAGGGAAATGCTGCTTTGGAGGAAATGACGAGAGGCGTGCCGCTGCTTGCACAGGTAATGTGCACTGATTGAGGATGCATTCACATTGACATGCTTTTTTCACCTCCAAAACACGAGTATTCCAAAATAGTTAATGTTTAAAAAAAATTAATTAAAAAAACGCTAGGTAGGAATTGTGTACTTGTTTGTATGTTATCTTCCTGACTTGGCTTAAGATAGCTAGCCAAGCAACAACACGTTATTGGAAAGAAAAATGCAACCGTCACAATGGACAAGTTGCATTGTTCCATATGGAAACGGTTAAATGCGGCGCCTGTAGGGGGGGGAAAAGCATGCGTTTTTGAATGCCGCCTGATTGTGTGTTTGTGTGGGGTTGTACTAATTATACCTTTTGTGAAGTGCCACTCATGGATCCGTTATTTGCTTTTTTCATCCACTTGTAGGTCACAAACTACGACAACAACACAGGCCTTCCGATGGTCCAGATGTGGAACATGGTGGGAGATGAGGTATGTTATATCCATGTGCTATGTAATCTAACAGTTACAACATTCCTGAATGTAGCCCAGAACAAGAAACACTTAATTTATATAGGTGATGTTATTAGATGCCAGACAGATTCACTAATTGAAGAGGTTCTGGAAAATTTGAAACTGTACTTTTTTTTGTTAAGACCTGTGAATTTAGTAGATTCTAGGACATTGACCTGTAGGATAAAGACCTCTCAGTTGCATCACTTTAATTGTTCTAAATCTTTTTCCTCTAGTTGGTACTTCTGAACCGCACCCTGGCAGAACGAGGTTTTGGCACTTGGGTGGACAACTTCTGAGTCTCTCCTCATCTGTAGCCCCACCCCCACCCCCCTCAAAAAAAATCATATCCTCCTCTCTCCACCCCGCCTACCCTTTTCAACCTGAAGTGCACACCATTGGTTTGAGGAGATTATTTTTTTTTCTTTATTTGAGTTTTTGGATTGTTTATTTTTTCTTTGTCGGAAAAAAAAAAAAAGAAATCTAAAGTACTTTATTTTAAAAATAAAGTCAAGCTAAGATTAAAGCAACTGTCCCAACACCAGAACACACCAAATCACCTCTCCCCACTGAGGCCTGGGATAGCAGCGTCTGCTACTTTTCCAGCTTGTACATTTTAGAAGAAATTGGGGACAAAAGGAAAATGGACATTGCTGTAGTTACATAAAGCCCCCCCCCCCCCCCCCCCCCCTCCGTCCTGCCACTAAAGAGTCTCTTCCAGGTGTTCAGCACAAACACGTCTGTGGATGTTTTGTTCCATGGATGCTTGACTCAAAGGAATAATGTATATTTCAGAGGAAATTAATTTTTTAGGTATCTCTTTCCGCATGTACAGTAATAGCAGACACAATGAATCGGGGCGCTCATCAAAAGCAGATGGTCTCGTTTGTCGTGAGATTGTTGTATGCTTCCATTACAGTGATTCATCTTGTCCACTGTGTGTGCTTTGCTGGATTCTACGAATGTCATGTTTAGGGGAAACAAAGAATCGTCACACCTGTAATCAATATAAAGTGGGGTTAACAAGCAAGTTTATAAAAATTCCACCAAAAAAAAAAAAAAAAAAAAAAGAACTTTGATCCATGTAAGACCACTGTGAGGGAACGAGATCAGAATCGTCCGATCTGGGAGTCCTGAGGTTGGGGGCGGTGTTGTAAGGGTGGGGATTGGTGGGTGGCACCCTTTCTCAAAGTCTGCTCCTGTACCCCCCAAAATCTCCTGTCTGTACAACACTGTGGCCTTAAACGGGAGGAAATTGGGGGGGCGTCTCTCCTGTGACCACCAGAGGAGGCAGAAGAGCCATTCTCTGCACTCCTCCCCCTACCCATCAGACAGTCCTATGAGAAACCTCTTGCTTGACCACAACCCTCAGGGTGCGGTGACCAAGCAACGCGGTGCATTCTCACCGTATTTCTGATCCTTTGCTTGCAATTTTGAGGGAGAGCCGAGCTCCATTTGGCAAAGGTACTGGAGATGGCCTAGTGTTTTGTAGAGAAGAGGCAGCTAGTGGGCAATAAGCCATCTTGGTTCTGTGGCAATAGCCTTAGTGTTGTGTGCTGTGTCTGGTGTCCCCATCCTACATTGTCCTTTAAGTGCACACCATGTTGGGGAGGGTCAGCGCTGTGCGGCAGCATGAAACACAAACAAAAGTATTCATGTGGTGTGTGTCGGCGAGGGACATGGGGTGTTGGACACACTACAGCATCCTCAGTGGATTATGGACACTACGGATCACCAACCACGGCAGTGGCAAGATAAGAATGGGAGCAAAAGGGACAGTTTTTATGCAGGCCAATGTCAGAATGGCCACTAGTTAAAGAACTAGGATAACTATGTGTGTGTGTGTCTGGTTTGCATGTAAGCCTTGTCCACAAGATCACATGCCTCTGTTGTTTTCACTGTGTTGCTTCATACCTTCATTCAAGACCTAGAACTCCCTTTTCAACAAACACAAGCCCACTGGCCGCCTATAGTCCTCACCTCACTGTTTCATTCAGTCAAAGCCAGTGTGTGGGCAGTCATGATCTAGCTGTTTGGCCAGTTATTATCCCAAGCTTAACACAGCATCATCACTCCCATTTCATGGCATAGGTGAACGGGGGTCACATCTAAAAGAAAGTGTGGTCAAAATAATACCAAAATCAAAACTCTGTACTCTGTACTGTAAGAATACTTTCTCAGTTTGTTAAGTTGTTCAAATGAACAGGGACTTGGGATATGCAGTTGCTCACATGCTGAATCTGTAGTGTTTTTTTTTTTTTTTTTTTTTTGCTTGGTATGGTAAAGGAAATTTGCAATGTGTGCGCCCATGTTTATTTGTTCAACCAAGTAATAGTGTGTGTTTATTTTCTCCAGTCACTTACCTGTGTGTCTGCAGTGGGGCATTCACCAGGCTGCCCTGCCTGCTCTGTTGAGGCTGTTTGTGTTCATTCGTCATCCATCTTTTGTTTTCTATCACCACTACCAGCTGTGATCATTTCAAGTTCCTTTGTGTCCAAATACTGTCTCTGTAGAACACTGTAACCTCATTGCTAGCATCAAATGTCATACATAAGCCATCAGGTTCCATAGACATTTTCCACTGTTTGGGCTTTTGGTGAAGTCACATGGTGAGGCTGCTCTGCTAATGAATTTGGAGCCTTTGTAACCTTTTGTAAGCACTGATGAAGTACTCTAATGTGGTTTTAAAAGCCCTTCAATATCACTACTATGGGGGCCTTTGGCCCCGTTTCAATCTGACGTTGACTCTAATATGAATTGCAGAAGACCATGTAATAGCACATTGGAAAGGCACTACCCTGAGTGTGTCTGTTTTTAAGATGAGCGTGTTTGTTTACGCCTTGTTACTTGAAAGTCTAATTTATTCATGGTCATGTATAGGCCTCTGTCTCGTAGTTCAAGCCTCAGGAAAGGTGGATGACTTTAAATTTGTTGTCCATACTATGAGGACCACTTATTTTGACATTGCATTGTAAAATTACTTGCCCATGAATTAGCTGGTATGTGTAACTGTGTTGATGAAGGAAAACCGATGATTGTACTGAACTGACCTTCCAAAGCATTTTCATATCTCTGTATTGTTGTGTATGTCACCTATTGTATGGTTTGGGTATGTCACACATTGTGGTTTGTCATGTGGGGGTGACGTGACTTAACGAGAGGGACAGGACCTACCTTTTAAGCAGATAGACCTTGTGGTTGGTCTGTGATTGGTCATGTGGTCAGTGTTAGACCAGAGCCTGATCCATTAGTGTCATTTGCTATGGTTGAGTGCCCACAGTCTACCATTGTACTCACGTTTCCATATTCATTTGCTTTTTAAAAACAGTTTTACATCATTAATACTGACAGTTTTACATCATTAATACTGAAACATACTGATGGTTAAAGTCTCCCTGTGAAAGTAGAAAGTCGTGCTGTTGGCGTCTTCCTCTTTTATTTGACCATTGCCCTGCCCTGTCAGTTGAAACCCCTAGATTCTTGATCTATCAACGCCGATCCAGAGCAGCGCTGCATCTAAGGCATATATTGTGTACATTTTACACCATCAGACCATCTCCCCTTTGCTAAAGTGGAGTGTGTGGCTTGACTTAAGATGTTTTCTTTCAAAAAAAATAATTAAATTGTGCAAGTCTGTGTAAATAAGATATTTCACTGTACTTTTGTAACACACTGGAGAGCGATAAGGAGACATGAAATAAAAAAGGGAACTGTGTTCATCCAAGTGTCCACCCCCAACACCGCCACCCTTCCCAATGAGATCTGCTCAGTTCTTGTGTCCATAGGACTGGTTTGAAGTGTTTGCTTAGCTAGGGTAATCATTGGCTATTTAACATGAGTGCAAGCAATTCTGCCCCGATGCTGAGGCATGTACAGGTCAGTTTGTGCTAGACTCGTGAAAGGTTTGATTTTTTTTCTTTGTTTTTTTTCCTTGGGATGTACAGGTCTATTGGGAGGGAAAAGTAATAAATAAAGTTATTAAGATAGACTTGGTGTGCGTTTTGATTTTTTTTAATATGTAATTGTAGTGAACATAGAAATTATAAATATAAATTTCAATTTGATGTTATTTCACATTTTGATATTTTACATTTGTTGTCTTGTTCGTTCAGCCATATATCATTTGCTAGTGACAGTGGGACTTGATCATTGACAAATTTACTACCACACATTTTAATCGTCACAAAAAGATTGCATTTCAAAAGCATTTTGTTGCTTTAATTATATGTTCAGCTGTAAATCTACTTTTTAAATATATGTTATTAGTCTATTTTTGTTTCTTTAACTAAAATGCATTTTGCCATTATCTTGACTGTTTTTACTAAAGCCAAGTAGGCAAGGTCAAGCACTACTCTTGGCCTTATCTCGAAATGAATCCCTTGCAGTCTAAACATGCTGAAACTTGTGATGGGGTAGCTGTGGCACAAGCAGCAGCATCCGTACCACATTCTGACCCGTGGCCAAGCCTCCATCTCTCCCACTCGTCACTCTT
Source organism: Alosa sapidissima (assembly GCF_018492685.1). NCBI lineage: Eukaryota > Metazoa > Chordata > Actinopteri > Clupeiformes > Clupeidae > Alosa > Alosa sapidissima. The sequence continues at coordinate 4,651,531 of NC_055971.1, forward strand.
CACTGTCATATCTGAGTGAAGGTGAGAAGTCCCATAACTATAGCCTACTTCCCGTAAGGGATGAGTTCACTTTTTACACAATTTGACTTTCATTGGTCTTTGAAATCTCTGAGGCATAGATGATGCATTCCAAGCAGGGGCGGAGCTTGAGGGGGTGCGGCACGCCCCCGGCCGGGACCCGCAGGGGCCCGGTGCGAGGGCGCCCCTCACCCACCTCCTGGTAAGGTGGGACGGGCCTCTCCCACGGCACAAGGCCGGAGTAGCAAACGGTTTCTTTTCAATCATTTTCATCAGAGTGGGACGTATTAGGCTTATAGGTTGCCCCAGTCAGGACGAGTTATGACTCACGGTTGCTGAACAGTTTTGAAATTTACTTTGATGATTTAGTAGGTGTAAAACATTGAATAAAATGTTCTGCTGTATGACTGGCTTTATTTTAACTCTCATATTGAACTTTACGACGTGCAAATTTACAAAATTGGATCAACGATATTGTCTCCTACAGGCGTCAATGAGAGAACACCTAGCCTACACTTACATGATTTTGGTTTCGATTTTCTAATTGGAGTCTTTGTGATTTGGTGTGAAGCATCTTTTATCCTAATGAATGCGCACTCTAGTGAAAGTAGCCTAACCTAGGCCTATATGCGTTCTGTGTCTGAGCTGTCTGTGTACATTCGGGGCTTGAGCCTTTTGAAAAGATTCGGGGTTTGAGCAACCACCCAGCAGTAACTTCTGCATTCAGTGAGATTTGCACCGCCCTAATTTTATTTTTGACTCTTCCCGTCACCGTTGCAACCTCGCTCATTCTCCAAGTTAAAGATCATTAAAAACCACTCGAGGAGCACAGTGGGACAGGAGAGACTGAGTGGACTTGCCATGTTGTCCATATAGAATGAGAGAGCAAAGAAAATGGACATACAGAGCATCTTGGACGAGTTCGCGGAGCGCAAGGCTCGTCGTATGCCCTTCAAATAGTGCTGTGTATTAGGCTATTGTTTTTTTATTAGGGGCAGTGTTGCCAGATGCCAGCAAGGTTTTCCAGCCCAAAACCTCGTCAAAAACCGCGAGAATGCACAAAAAACCGCCCAAATTGGCTTTTGCTTGTTTCTCATTTAAACACATTAAAATCATTAACAAGCTTTAAAATGACCAATTTTTCGACTTAGCCTATCCAATTTCAGAAACAATATTCAATCAAATGAACGCAAAAGTAGGCTACACGGACGTCAGACTATTATTCTATAAGCTTATGTTACGGAAAATAATGCAATAGGCTAAACATAGACTATTAATCTGTCTGTTTAGTGTCAATAGACGCTTGGAACAAAAGCATTCAGTAGGCTAGCCTAACATAAAAACATTGAGTGGATATATGAACATACAAAATAGCCTAATGCACAACATTTCAATTATTTATAATAGCAACATGACACATGCATATTCATGCATAACATTAGATGAAAATCGCATTGATTATAGAACAGGGGTGTCGACTCTTTGCAGAGGCAGTGCGTTCATAACTGGTGGGCCAACTGTAGGCTACACAAAAAATATTTTCATAGGCCTACCCCAAATGTAGGCTAAAGGCTTGAGTTAAACTTGACTCTGACACCTGTGATTTAGAACAATTAATTAATAGCCTACCTAGGCGCTATATATTTCCTGAGACAGGCAGTTAGGCCTAGAGTTTTCATGAAAATCGCGCTGAATAGGCTATTTAGGACAGTGTCAGTGCGCTCTTTGCAGAAGCAGTGCGTCCATGCATGGCAACTACACGCAAAAAATATTTTCATACGCCAGATATAGGCTAAAGGCAAACTTGAGTTTGACACCTGTAATTTAGAACAATTAGTAGGCCTACCTGACAGGCAGTTAATCCTAGTTTTCATGAAAGTCGCGTTGAACGAACACGGGTGTCAGTGCGCTCTTTGCAGAAGCAGAACGTTCATGCATGGGCCATCTCTACACAAAAAACATAGGCCTATGGCCCTAGGCCCTTCGTGAAAATCGCTTTGAGCAATTGTTATTAGGCCTAAAAATAATTAAAAAGTTCTAGTAGGCCTAGGCTTTGTCAAACTTCCTCAACAACTGTCGGGCTGGACGGAACGTGGGCCGTAGTCCTATGTCAAGCCATTCGCGCAAGACCTGCGCACATCCATCAACCCTGAAAGAAGGGGTAAGTCCATCCTGTCTCGTAGGTAATCTTTCAGCAGTGTGCACATTCATGAAGAGATTGACTGTAATGACAAAATGCTCTTTGCCCACTTTGGCATATTGACATTGTCAGTCAGCTAGCTAAGTTTGAAAACCCCGCGAGCTGTGTGTTTGAATGGCGGTCTGCGCCAGAGTAGGGGAGAACCGGACTGAAACACTTTTTAATTAAACGTAATTTACAAAGACATCGTAAAACACTGAAAGCTAATATTTTGTCACAAGCAATACCGGGATAAATGAAACGACATGGGGGACGAAAGAAACATACAGCTTAAACTTCCCACAACTTCAATATTTGACAACATCATGAATGGTACTTGAAATATGTGTTAATTTGGATAAATTACTGCTGGGCTTTACTGTCTGCTGTGAATATCTAACAACTAATTGCGGTCATTGTGAAGCGCATATCTCGCGGTTATGGAAATACCATGCACTATGCCATTTATATGGCTAGAATGCATGTTTCGATACATAAGGTGACGTGAGCTGAGAGTGTCTGTTGTGAGTTTAGGGGGGCACGTCAGCCAGAGGGTGTGTGAGTGAGTGAGTGAGAGACTGCTGCCTGCTGACCAGAGACGGTCGCTGGAAGAAGGGTCTGAAGTGCCTTTGTTTCGGCTACAAAAACCCGCCGAACTGATCCGAAACCAGCCCAATTTTTATACACCCGCCCAAACCCATTTTTGCCCGCAAAATAGATTGCAAAACCGCCCAATTGGGCGGGAAACCGCCCAATCTGGCAACCCTGATTAGGGGTCATGTAGCCTAATGTTTTTGTTGTTGTTGTCTTGGTTACACTTCATGTACGTTCGATGGACTTCAAAATTAGGCCTACATAATTGCTCTCCGTGGACCGTGGCGCTGACGCTTGTAGCCCCTAGACCGCTGTTGCGGGCATGTGTATGTTGTAAATTTATGTTATGATGAGTTTAATAAAGGGCCCGGTCATGTGCCCCGCCCCCGGCCCGGCTCTGACTTGTTCCGCCACTGATTCTAAGAGTTCATATTAGAATCAGTCTAACAGAAACTGCCTGTATCTTACAGAAAGTGGCTCCTGATTAAGACTTCGACTCTGCCTCCATTTGTATCTGTGGTCTACACACCATAACATAACGTGACCCTTTTTTGCTTATTTCCATGGTTAAGCACGACTAAGTTACAAACTTGTGGTAAAGGAGCTATGAGTATTTTTGGCCTGCAGGGGGCATTAAAGGACTATATAACTAGGAGATTTAAAATCACCAGCCAGATAACATGGAAGATTATCTTTTAACATTTCATGCCTTGTTGTCATTTCAAAGTATTTGTTTTTTGCATGTTAGGTTTTCACATACACTGATTATAGAATATTAAGTTACAGAACAGGTGGGTAGGGGAGACCGGGGCTGGTTGGAACACTCTCGGCTATATTTCTCCGTCTTAAAATGCGTTGAAATTGTCAAATTGTGATTAACTGAAAGCTTGGGATCTCAGCTACAAAATGTATACATTCAATGTCAACAAATTATCCCTTGTTTTGAGTTATATATGATTAAAGTGGTGTTGTGCACGTGTGCCAACCTGCCCCATGCACGGGGTTGGTTGGCACATGTAGTCGGGGTTGGTTGGAACACCTATGTTATAGTCCTTTGCAGTACCCCTTTTGCTTTTGTTTGAAGTGCTCATCTATATCACTGCCTGTAGGGCTTTGCTGATGTCATTCATGTGTGTTTTTCTTCAGTAGGGCCCACCGTCATGACCAATTTGGTCCCTACCGATTGTTTTTTTACTTCAAATGTTTAAAAATGTCTGAAATGCTTCCAAATGTAAAACTATATTCAGTAATTACAATAACAATGCTAAAATAAAGATTGATGATGTTTTTATGTGTAAAATACAAAGTTTATAGATTTGTCACAAAATAGCCATAGGGAATATATGTGCCAACCAACCCCAAAATCAGTGTGCCAACCTGCCCCGCCCACATTAGGTCATTTGCACAAATGCTGTTAGCCTGCTAATATCAGTCACCTCAGGTTTTCAAACTTCATTTTAAGATATAGATGAGTCCCCTAGCAATCAATTATAACTATTACCCTTCTAGGATGTATTTAGTGGGAGGTGCATATTCTAAGTTTTGACACTACAAAATTAAAATGTTGTTCTCACCTAAAGGGTTAATGACCTGGAGACCAGTTACATACGTGAGTTTACTCTACTCAATAAGGCCGTCAGTTTAGTGTTGGAATTTTGTTGCAGCTCCCTCTAGTAACCTGGATATTAACAGTGTTTCAACCTGCCCCTGTTCCAACCAGCCCCGGTCTCCCCTACTAAACATTGTCCACCACGTAATCACTCTTTCTTTTTCTAAGGTTACACCAGCACAAATTAACCTACATTAGATTCAAATGATCTTTGTCTTTATGTTAGCCTTTACTACGCTATAACCTATAATAATAGAGTTAAGTAGGTCTAACAAATATTTAATTGCTTAACGTTTTTGTGACATTTTAGAGGCTGAATATCCCTTGTGATATATGCACTTGTTCACTCAAACTGGCTTTGCTCAGAGCCTGCATTAATGGGGCGTAAGCATGCTCATGAAGGTGATTGTTGGTGATGTTTAGTTCTTTGGTGGGGCCTCCAAATAACTGGCAGCGTACCACGATAGAGGGCCTTTAAGGATCCCAGGTACAACGTGGACGTTGGCGACTGCCACCAGCCAATTGTGAATACCCTGTGGCTTGGCTGTTGATCGGCTATTGTCGTAAATCCCCTACTTTTAGCCCAAGGAATTTAACACTTTACCCTCTGATATTAAAAATAAGAGTAATATAATCCATCATTCTGATTATATGTCACTCCTGCAATCTGACTCGCTGTCAGAATCTGAAATCTGATTATCTGACAGAATACTTTAATATGATTGGCTGTTTGTCATCCTAAAATATTATTGCCTGTTGATTTCAGAATAGGCAGTCATTTCAGTATTTTCTGCTTTAATCCATACATAAAGTCCTTACCTAATAGTATGACAAAATGAAGGTATCAGACATTTCATTGTTTTTATATAAAAGAGAGATTTAATACAATATCTAAATTAATAAATATCATAGATGAGTTCTATTGCTGTGGGTCAAAGCCATGCTGAAATTGTGTCCCACGTGTATTCATCATATACACATCATGCCAGGGAGACATATTCTAACAAAACATATTCCACTTTCTCTGTGTTGCCGAGAGGGCACTCAGTTGGCTATGGCATCTGGTGAGCTGCTGGTCCTCTCATCAGGACCACGAGGCTGGGGAGGCAGGCTGGAGAACAGAGGGGAGTGAGGCAGGAGGATGCTGGAGAAGAAATCATGAATTACAAAGAGAGTCTTAGCTTTGAGTCCGACTGCCTGTGAACTCTTTTTTTTCTCCAGCTCCCTCGCTCCTCTTCTCGTTTTTCCATTAGAGGAGAGCAGTGAGGTGGTGCGTTACACTGCTGACTAGCTAAGTAGTGCACTCCAGACCGGAGCTCAGCCACTTGGTCAGTGCGCACAGGCTAAGTGATGCAGCCAGCTCCCGAGCACCAGCCCCTGAAATCACATACAATCCAGTTTTATTCTTCTGTAAAGCAAAGACAAAGGCCTCACATACATCCACAGTGATTATGCAAAGCCAGTGACCTACAGGATAGGATCAGACATTAGAATATATTTAAATACCATATAAGATAAATCTATGTTATTTGAGAGGATCAGAGTAGAATCATTGATTTGGAGCGTTGTGCGTCGTGGCTTTTGTGTAGCAGCAAGAGGAAGGCTGTTTCAGGACTTCACATCTCCACAAGATGGAGTATGAGGTCAGGATATGGACGGAGATGATCTAGTCTAGAATGGGTGAAAACAAAGTTTACTGGGTTCTCTTATCACAACGCATGACACCTTTACACAATCAGCTGTTTACAATCATTTACGGATTCTAATACTTGTTGTAATACTTAAGGATACTTGTTTCTATCCTTTAGACTTGAATAGAAAAGATGATGATGAAAGTTATTTGTGTGGTTTATGGATTTAAACAGTCGAATGAAATTGCATTTTGATTGCAGCACTGCAGTCTTTTGATCAGAACTAATTACTTTGTGAAAAATACAAATATTTCTCATGCGTAGTTCCCAGAAAGTAGAGCTTTTAACCCAAACAAAAATGTACTGTTGTTCCTGATTAAATTAAACCATAAGCATTATAAAATATTATATAAAAACAGCATTATGTAATAATATCTATATGAACTGAACCCTAGTTTGTGATATCTGATATGTCATAAGTACAACAGCTCTTGAAATGAGAGAATCAGTTAATTTGCCTATTATCAAAACAGGAGCAAATGCCAGGCTGGGTCAGGCTCGGATTCTAATGGTTCAATAAGAAATCATAAAAGCACCATCTTGTGTCAGAGGTTGTGCTCTCTTTTATGCTGAGGATGTCTTATCTGTAGTGCTGATAGACGGCATCATCCGTGCAGGCTCAATGGATCAGAATGAGACTGCGGTGTTAAATCCCACCAGATGGTGAATGAGGAGAGGAAGACTCACTCATTCAAGTTTTGTTATTCAGATCTGCAGCTCTCATGGAAGAGCAGTTGAGCCAAAAAGCTAGGCGCTTCCTCCTCTTGAAATGAAAATAAAAAAGTTGAAGACCATAACAATAAAATAAACAGTAGAGTGTTTTGATAGAGCATCTCAAATGTGCCACATTATGGTTTCTCACTATGGCAATTTCTTTGGGCTTCCACATCTTACTTCACTTATAAATACACACACACACACACACGACTAAGAGAATAGGTCTACATCAAAGAAGTCAAGCACTGGAAACACCAACTGCATGCAAGAAACTACCAATAAATAAAGCATGTTTTAATTAGCACTTTAAAAGATAAGGGATTGCTCTTGTTTTTGATCTGAAAGAGGTATAAAACAGGGGCATTTTCTACTGTAATCTGATCTTCCCTGGGAAATGCTGTTTAAACAGGAGATACATTTAAGCAGGGCAGAGGAAAACTGGGTGTCCAACGATAGTATTTGACTATATTTTAAGATAATGTGCAAACACAGTAATCTATTCCTGAGGCATCTTACAGAGAGTGAAGGTGGGTCAGTAATAACATATTATCTCTATTTCACTATTTCTTGGAGCTGAGGTTCTTCCATATCATAGTCTTTATACCTACACAGTCTCAGAAATTACTCAACACATATACTCAACATTTAACAACCCACAACATGTATCACCACAGTCTACAAATCATCACTATTGCTATGTATGTATTTGATGGACCTCATTTCGCTGCAGTAAGTTCATGCTGTCTGCTGCTGCTATCAGTTAATCACAGTTTTGTAAACTGCTGGAAATGCTGTGGGTTCTGTTGAGTTGGGGTCCAGACAGGGTGTAGTGAAATTAAGTGCCTCCTCCATCACCCCCATTGATTAATTAAGTCACACTATGTCATTTTCCATTAACTGCAGTCGTGATAGTGGAACAGGCTCCACCTCCTGCAAAGACACACTCTGTGAAGTTCAATAAAAATCTTTAGCATCTCGGACTTAATCCTATTGGCGGTAGTTAATCCCAATGGACTGGACTACCTCCAATAGCTAAAGTTCAGGAGAAGTGCTTTGGTCCGCTGATCTGTATGAAAAACTAATGTGTTGAAAATTGATAAAGGTCCCTGGCTGGAAATGCTCTAGAAGTTTTACATATTTGATTTAGAGATTATTATAAAATTATTTACAGTCAGACAAAAATTGGATATTTAACTCCATTATTAAAGGGCTCAGCAGCTCTAAACTGTATTTATAGAGGCCCATGTGACATTTATCCACATCCTAACATATCTTTTGAGAGCTTAAATTGTTTTATTAAATTGAATTAAATTATTTATGCCATTGCCATTGGCTTCTATGTGGCATACAATGCATGGTTCTGCCTGGTCTCTATAGGGGGAGATGGGGAGAGGGGCTTCAAGCTTTTAGAAGGTTATATATATATATATACAATACTCTCAGACTCTCAGCAATGTATTTCATGCAAACTGGAGCATGCTGTGTGATGTTAAAGCATGCCTATTGTAAGCCAGCTGCACCACAAAATATATCTCATTCACAGCAGGTTACTCCAAGGACACCCAGGCACAGGTGTCTTTCATGGTTAAAAAGACATTCAGGCATTCAGGATAACTGAATCACCATAGCCTGGTACAAATGCTCTATTTGTATAGTCATGGCAGAAATCCTATCCACCTAACCTGTGACACTATTAAACTGCAATTCAGCTCCTCTGCTCAGGGTGCATAATTGCACATTTATCAACAGTCATTTGTGATTAATGCAGGTGTGCCAAATGCCTTATCTCCCAGGTCACGCATGTGACCCACTTACTGTAAAATGGGAGGTAAGTCTACATAAACATGCAAGCCAAATGTCCTCAGGTGATTGGTCATTGGTCTCCTGATTGATGGGTCATTTTTTGTCGTAAGTGTAGTGCCTATACGTTCCCCATTGAAAGCACGTGCACTGGACCATCCAGGACAAGTAGCTGAGGGAAATATATCTGCCCTTGATCTGATTCTAATAGCTGACCCATGGTATCCAGATGTGCATGGATCTGTTCCAGAGGTGGTTGGCGCACTGCTCAGTGCTCAGTGACATAATATGTTCTGGGTTTATTTTCACAGGTCATACAAGACCATGTCACTCACTGCTTACTTAGATTGGAGACACAGTCATAACTCTCTTAGCTGATTGTAAAGACCTAATTATGTTGAAGTCAAATATATTCTTTAAATATTTGTACATTTACAAATCTATTTCTTAGTCCATATATTTTGCAATGATGATGTAATTCTTTTTGTAGCTTTCATGTCTGTAAAGGTAATCTCTCATGGTACAGATCATCTCTGCTGGCTTCCCTGACAAATGAACAGGGGTCCCCCATGATACCTTCACAGGTAATGTCTGTGTGTGAGAGCAGGTTGAAGTGATTGAAATAACATAAATTATAACATTCATGCACACCCTGTAAAGAAATGGTATTTCTAATGGTGTAATAGCCCAACCTGTACTATATTTATCTTGTCTACTTAATTAGCGCACACTTTTTGCTGGGAGATTCTGTATTGATGTTCTAATGGCCTGTTATTGATGGATGTCTTCTATTATTGCTGTTCTTACAGGAATTCAAATGTATATATTAGTAGTGTCATTGTGACTCACAGTAGTTGTTAGGCTATAAAACCTTGTTTGTGTGTGTGTGTGTGTGTGTGTGTGTGTGTGTGTTTTGACTAAATAACATTTGACTAAATAACCCTCTGTGACAGTAACACACAGGCGGCATGGACATAATTCAAACACACCGAGATGCTTCTTTGCAAAGTCATATGCTCATGAAAAATGAATGAGCTGAGTTTTGATCACCGGTAAAAACAGCTGTTAGGCCACTTAGTGAAAACAAAGCGACCACTTGTTACTATAAGCCCTGTTTCTCTCTTCTTTTTTAGGTAATAATCAAAACGAATAGTCTATGAAGGTGCCCCACTATCACCCAGGAGGCCATTTCTCCAGATATGCATCACTGAATTTTCTATTGATCCGTAGATTCAATTTTCTATCGATCGATAACAGCTTCAAAATCATTCTGAAGCTACGTTGTCTTGTAATACGGAGAAAGAATTCTCTGAAATTGCCAATGCACGCTTGGAATGCTTGATATTTGCACTGTGTGACGTTGTTGATTGCGTAGCATCATGACCTTTTTCTTAGTCGTTCTGTATTAACTGGGTACCATCTACAGCTAAAAGGCATTGAATATTGACATCAAGGGGCACTGATATCAATTTTTCTTTAAAGTTTTTTTTTGTTTGTTTTTTGTTGCTCTGCATTTTTCTCTCTTCTTCTTGCAGTACTAACAAGCAGACAGCTCTTGAATTGCCATTCACTGAGGTGAGACCACGGCACTAACATGCCAATCAACCTGCATTTCATTCCACTGGGCTACTGCGGCTCCAAACTTTATGCACCCCCCCACCACCATAACAACAAAAAAGTTGGTGAAGGAGGTGTGGAAAACAAGTGGGAAAAGACAAATGAAAAGGAAAAAAGAGAAAGATTTATGAGCTGTCTATATGGCGTGGAAGCTCAATTCAAACGGGGCTTTTTGGAAATAAACAGCAATCACTGTAGCATGACAGCAGAACTCACTGAGCAAGCAGACTTAATTGAGCATTCATTTTCACATTTAATAGAAAGGCAGCACTGCTTCCTACACTCTTGGTAATAAACCTACTTTTTAGTCATTATAAATATCCCCATTTTTACTCCCCTCTTTTATGAAACTTTCCCTTATTCTACCCTTGTTGTAATCATGTTTTAGTTCAGTTTTCACAGCTTATTAAAATGGCCTGTTCCATGGTTCTGAGCTTTTAGCAAGTTTGTGATGCTCTTGTTTTTCTGGTGAATTATATTGTGACCGGGCAGGACAATGCTAGATCCATAAATCAGCTGAACAAAGTTGCTGAATTTATTTTATCAACATGTCTCACAGTATGAAGTATTCACAGTATGAACAAAAACAAACCGAAGAACATATGCATTAATCGATAACATTTGGCTATGTAAAATAGAGGCATACATTGCGTTAACAGTTACAATTATGATGGAACTGCAATTGCAACTGCAAATAGGCTATACTATTATATTATTTTTGAAACAAGTAAAGGATACAGTGTTGCATGGTATTTATGAAGGCCCTAACTAGGCTACACATAACCGATATCAGAGAGCTGAGGGTGCAGTTGACTATGAAGTGGCCACTGCCATTGTAAATATATACCAGTTCTGTGAGAAATTAAGATTGATTGGGCCTCTGAGATCACTAAGCAAACTAAAAACAACTCACCTAATATGTTCTTCTCTGCTGAGGTTATGCCCCAGGCTCTGTGTCAGGGTTGTCACCTAACACGCAAGGTTTATTTCAGTCAAAGGATCTGGGTGGAACAGAGTGTGCATTAATTGTGCTAAAATTGCGTTGTGTTTAGCGATGACGTAATGGTCCCCTTGCATGGTGCTCCCCACAGGCGCATGAAAAACACCACCATGATCTTTAGCTATAAATGGGCGTGTCTTTTTAATGACGTCAATGGGATTGGTTAGGTGACGGGCCACTACTCCGCCCCATGTGGGTCAAGGGAGGGGGAGGGAGCCAGAGCTGATCCCACGTGTGACGATTGCATTCCCGGCTCAGTAATATTCTCTTAGCTGGGCTCCGTGTAGCGTTTGCTGTGACTGTGTGTATTAGTTACTGGCTATAGTTGGGTTAGCAATGGAGGGAGAAGGGAGCCAAGCCACATCTGGAAGCCCTAATGATTCACAACACGACCCGGGGTAAGAAAGAATTCCGTCGGCACTTACTTGTCGCTGTTTTATTAATTTGAATTAATAATGAAAAGCTTAGGAACTGTCGTTTGCGATGCACTGTCATTAACATTCTCCTTTGCGTGCAGTCAACTACACCGTTGTTTGATTATATTAGCGAACGGGCCTGCCCCCTTTTCAACGATAGCTTGCTGGGCTAACTAAAACAGCTCTCTTGCTGCTTGCTCTGCCTTCGTTTAGCTATCTTTTTTTGTAGCTAGCTAAGTAGTTAGCTACACGTCAAAATGGCCGATCTGACATCTGGACTCACTTCTGCTATGTTTTCCTCTTACAGTAAAATGTTTATCGGTGGCCTCAGCTGGCAAACTTCACCAGGTAAGAGAATCATTTGCTGTCAATCGGGTGGCTTTGTGGGGCTGTGTTTTGTTACCTTCAGAGTGTGTTCTGTGCTAGTTACAGTGTAACGAGCGTGCGGCGCTGTACGGGATGTGTTGTGCGCGCAAGGTTATTTTGATTTCCAATCATTTGAAGTCCTCTATTCGACCCCTGTGTATATCCAGGCTTTTGAAATTGCTACAATAATTGTTGTGCTCACAAACGACTTCACGTTAACATGTGTTATCCTTGTTGTTTTGTTTTGCAGACAGCCTTAGAGACTATTTCAGTAAATTCGGGGAAATAAGAGAATGTATGGTGATGAGAGATCCCACAACAAAACGCTCCAGGTAAAATGTTTTAAAGGTGTTTCTCTTCTTCACTTTCGCGTGGTTATGCGACATTAAAATCGCCTCAGGCTTGGGCAGTGAGGCGATAATTTTGAATCAGGCATCCTTCGATGCGCTTTCTTAAGCCATTGAATCAGCGATTTGCAAAGGTAGCCTACCAGAATTTGACATTGAGTTAGGACTACACGGTATGTTTGTTTATTTGCACTTTAAGCGGATGCAAACAATTAATCACAGTGAATATTGCATCTTTAAAGAAGGTGCCGATGTCATGTTTTCTTTAATAAAACATTTTCATTTTGATATGCCTGAGGTCGAGTTTTTTTACCTCAAGATATAGCCCACACATCCGCATTTGGACTATTATGTTCGTAACCTAACAAATTAAAGCTTGACATTCACGATTTATTTGTCATCACTGTATCACGTTGTTCCCGTGACTGGTCTTAGTAATATTTTGGTCTCTGTGTGTGTTTTTTTTCTTTCAGGGGATTTGGGTTCGTTACGTTTGCGGATGCTGGCAGTGTAGATAAAGTCTTAGCCCAGCCGCACCACGAATTAGACTCAAAAACGGTATGTCTGGTGTTCTTGTTCTAAACTGTGTGCAAATGTTTGTGATTCACTGGTCTCCACTTTGGAAAACACTCACATAGCCTACAGGCTGCCATATCATCTCCATTACTCGGTTGCTCCGTGACATTATAATACTGTCATTCAGAAAGCAAACGCACTTGACGCCAATAAGTAACTACGTGATTGCATGCTCTAGTCCTTGTCTCATTCTAATATCTATCAGGACTTTAACCTTTTTCTCTGTCATATCTGCCCGCACTAGCGGTTGTTAATGCATAGGCTACCGACGTCTTTTAGACCATTCAAACACAGCTGTTTGCAATCGGACACACGGACAATTAAATTGACATTGCATTGAATAGGTAGTCTGCAATTTATTTTCGTTGGGAAGGCTACATTATTTTCTACATTCATCTTCTCAGTAAAAAAATGATTGATGCATTTAAGGGTATCTGGCCACATCTACAGGTGGTGTGGATGAAGATCGCTTAAACTGTGCCACTCATATTGCTTTAAAAGTATGGCATAATTCCTGCTTCATCTCATAGGTTGATTTGATCTGTTTCTCAACCCAGACCCTATTTGACATTATTTTCGCTGTTCATCGCTGGATCATTTAAAAATATGTTGCAATATGATTAAATAATGCATGGGGAAAGATGGATGGATCTCCGAATGTGCCACTTTTATTTTAATGCTGCTTCAGTAAAGTAATGTACATACAATCATGCACACTTGCCATAATTGTTTATGTGATTCATTAATTGCTTGCATGGAAATAAAACAAAACTTACCTGAAACCATGCTTAAAGTTTTTTTACATGTGTGTTATGTTTTTAGTTAGAGTAAAAGTTTAGAATGTAAAATAAATTACTTTTGTGCAGCTGTTTTGTTACTGTTTTATTGGATACAAAGTTAAAGAACACATTCACAACTTGAGGTCCTTCTTAAGAACTTTCAAAGAGGCATACAAGGCAATCTTACTTTGAGTATAACAATGTCTGATGAAAATGCTAGACTGGTGCATAACCTATTCCTTGATCCACTTGCAGTGTTGGGATATGACAGTTCTGCTAACAGTGCGTTCAAGAGAATCGGAGGACCTGTATAAATACCACACAGTGCAATTTAATGTACTTTTTGAATAACTCTTTGTCTCTGTAAAGGCATAATTCAAAAGGTCACTGTCAGCAATTTGTGCATCAATAAGAGCATTCCTGAACCTAAGCAAGTTTTTTGGAACTGCATGTTTTTATCCTCTTTTAGTATAAATATGTTAACAGTCAGTTTTGTCTGACATATTTAGGAACAGGCCACAGCTTTATATAGTAGACAGCTTTCACATTATAGGAATGGAGATGTTTTAAGGCTTTAAAGCAATTTTTAATTACATGCAGTCTTTCAGTCATCCAAAATAAACTGATTGATATAGAGCCATAAAATAGGATTGCAGAGCAGAACTGTATTTGTTGCTCAATAGGCCTGTGTTAGTTGTAGTTCATCTCCGAGTATGAGACAGGTTGGACTAGTGGTATGTGTACAAGCAGATAAATGTTTTTTGCTCACTTGAGACTTTATGTTGTAATTGTCTTACATGCTTCATGCAGAGAAGAAAATCACTGTCTGCATTACAGCCTGTATTTGAATTGATAATACCAGCAAGGTTAGAGGGGTTATGACAGAAAGCTGGGGAACTAAATCATTACATTGTTCATGTGTAGCGGTGTAATAAACATTGTATTATATATGAAATGTGTAATGACAAGAAAACTATATTGGAGCCTGTTCAGTCTTGTTAAAACTGTGCAGTTTGTACCTCAGATGATAAAACTGGGCCATGCAAATTTCATAAGGGCCTCACATGCACAACTCTGATAAAATTGGGTCAGTGTTTGACATTATATTATTTTGAGCCATTAAAGAAGAGGAAAGGGAAAAAAATGAGAAATGTAGAAATCACACTGGAATAGGCAGGACAGGGCGGCTGCTTGGAGCTCGGATTATTTATCCGCTGGATTGTGATGTCACACGCGGTGTTTAGGTTGCACTCGAATGGCTTGCATTGAAGCGTGTCCTTGCTGGTGGAGGTGAGAGCAGGATCTGGAGAGAGAGAGAGAGAAAGTGAGAGTGTAGGTTGGGCGTCCCCTCAGTGTTGCACATATCACGGGTGCCTCACAGGAGCCGGCCAGAGTTCTGGATATTCTGTTCACGCATTATACAGGCTTTCTGTCCTTATTTAATGTTCCCCAGCCTTAGAGGCAGCTACAGGAAATCATCTGCTAATTGTGTTTGGCACTAAGGATTATATGTGTCCAGGAAGGACTACTGAGATGCAACCTGAGTCCCCTGGAGACATTTTGTTTATAGAGAAACGTTTGTCAATTTTGTGTCGGTTTTCCGTTGCCCCACTTGTTTTTGAATGATGCCCTGGTATGAATCAGAAGATGTACTATAGATACTGAAGACTGAAATGAGAATGAGAAGAAGCCTGATGCTCTTGTGTGGAGTGCACACTTGCTAGGGCCCCTGATGAAGGACAGCGTGTCTTTGAAAAGGGGGAGACGATGCAGAGTCACTTTTAGCAGGTGACAGGTTGGAGGATTCATTAAGCCTCATGAGCTTTTGAGCTGTGAAAAGATTCCTGTCTCTTTGAGATTCATGTCTTGGTATTTTGGAAGATTATGTAATGATCTAAGTGTTTTGTGTTTGTATAGAGGCATGGGAAATGCTGCTATGTGAAGATAAATGTAATTGTGAATTAATGCAATGCATATGCACTGGATACCTGCAATATTCACAAGTGGTTCAGGAGCAAGAGTGTATGGCTGTGTGTATGTGTGTGTGTGTTTATGACTGAGTGAGAGGGAGAATTTTAGAAGAGCATTTCAGTAGAGGAAATTTCATTTTGAATTAGTTGCATAATCTGTCAAACATAAATAAGCAGTATAGCCAGTTGTTTACAATCATATGCCCTCTGTTTAAGCCCACAGCACTTTTCTGCTGAATTAGAGGATGAGGGGCACATCATTTTTTCTTTTTAATCTTTCCCATTCCTCCTGGACAATAAAGTGGTCACTCCATATTGAATATTCCATTTGGACCAGCTTAATATGGGTACCACTTTTTCTGTCCCAAGGCACATCTATTTTTGTCTGTGGTGTGCTAGCCATTGTTCCAGTCGGTCCATTTGCCCATGCTGTGGAAGATGGTAGTGGACCTCTGT
The DNA here is from genome assembly GCF_018492685.1 of Alosa sapidissima. Classification (NCBI taxonomy): domain Eukaryota; kingdom Metazoa; phylum Chordata; class Actinopteri; order Clupeiformes; family Clupeidae; genus Alosa; species Alosa sapidissima. The sequence continues at coordinate 4,667,666 of NC_055971.1, forward strand.
ATATTCATATATCGCTTAGTCCTCCATTAATAGCCTTCTACCCTTTAGTTATTTTGTGCTCGCGATGAAAAGAAAAAAGGGTGAAAGAGAGAGAGAGGGGGGAAGGGGGGGGGGGGGGGGGGGACATGTCCACGAGAAGAGAGAGCACTTGCTGTCTGCTCAGCTTTGCATTCATAATTGCTCCCAAGGTGCTTTTGGTGACCTGTGGGCTACAGGCTCCTGTCATGCGAAGGACAGAGGACAACCCTACTGAGTGTAACCAGAGAGAGGGCCTGTGTGTCATCAGGTGTGCAGGGCAAATGTATGACTCATTTGTTTAACTTCTTAAAGGGAGCTCCATTAAGCTTCACTAGAAATGGCATATTTATTTATTGTTTCTTTTAACATTTACATTTCTTACTTTTTTTATTTTTGTTGAACTGGTTTAATCACTAAAATGTTTGGGTTTGATAGCACTACTCGTATATCTCTGCTTACACCATCAGCTGTGTGACATCCAAACGACTTCAGCTTTGCAGTTGTCTTTTGTTACAAAACAGTCCGATGCATTTTATTTCGTTATAATTGTAAGGGAAGGTCATGTAATGAATTTCCATGGCATAACATATCCTTGAAAAAGTCATACTTAAAAGAACATTGTTCTGAACGAGAACAGAACAGAGTACAATCCTTTGCTTGACATATGTAGGTCTATTTTATGCAATTGTGTTGTGTAAGACCTAAAGCATTTGTTTATTTAGGGAATAATGTAATGATCTCCTTTGCCTTACGATCTTGGAGTCACTAATAATTGTGGTAATCCCTCAAGGGAAAGGCAGGTTGTAGACATTGATATGATGTCCTTCGATACTAACTGTATGTTACTGTTACAAATCCATAGATAGTCCTTTTCTTGTTGACCTTTAGAGCTCCACTGTGAGTCCAGGTGACTTGGCCATGGATCTGTGTACCTGTATCATTCACACTCTAGACATTCTGAGCAGTGTGTTTTGTTGTGCATTATGTCAAATGTCTAATTCAGAATTTTTCCTCTTTTCTGTTGTTTGCATTTCTTCCACCAGATCGACCCTAAAGTTGCCTTCCCTAGACGTGCTCAACCCAAGGTAAGGACATATATCCACTTGTACATTTATAAAAAAAACAACAACAAAAGGTGAAATAATCTTGGTTTCTGCGCAGTGTGTTTATCCAACTTTACGTCCAATGAGCAAGAGGCAAAAGGTTGGGTGATGTGATGCAGATCTGGCTTTGTTTGGTCACAACACGTTCAAGGGCATATTACGGACACGTTTGGTAATCGGCAATATTTCTTTGTTTTTAGTCAAGTGATTTTATTCAAGGAAAGGATTCCAGGAATTTAGTCAATTAAATTGGTCAGTTGTCCTGTTTTTTTACATAGCAGTTTTTACTCTAAACAAGCCCAAAGATCAAATGTGGAATTTTCCCAAGTTTGGAGCACAAAGGGAGGTATTGTTGCCTGGCAGTGTCGGATGAAAAAATGCCAGTGGAAAAGCTTTCAAAGCCAAAGCACATGCAGTTCTTAAGGGTCACTATTTGATTGAGAAACAGAATCAGTGTGTGTGTTTGTGTATGTGCGCTTAAGTGTGTGTCAGTGACTGTGTGGAGTATTCTTTGTTCATTACAGACCGCTTTTTATTTTCTCTTATGCAAATGTTCTTCATTCTTCACATTTTAGCTTAGTTCTCTTAGCTACTCTAAAAAACAATGATTTGAAGTTCAGTTTTTGAACTTAACCCACCACTTGCTGATTGAATGACCTTCAGTGTTTTGGGAAATACTCCACCACTCTATCATCATAATGTATTTAATGACATTAGAAAAGGAAAGTAAAGGAAGGAAGAAAGAAAGCCATGAGTCTCCAGCCGCAAGTCTTGGCCACAGCAAACCGTTGCTAGTTCCTACCCATGTACCATGATATCTGCTTAGGGATGTCACAGCCATCATTGTCTGATGTGCTGTGCTGTGCTGTGGTTCTTAAATCACTTGCCACATTTGAAGTCACAATCCTCAGTTGTGCAAAACAGTACATTAAACACCTTTCTGCCATACTGAAATGAATGAAATTGTGATTGACTTCATTTGCATTGGATTGTTGTTAAGATATGCACCAACATAGAGCACCCACACAGCTGCAGCTACTCCCAGGTTTGATCTGTAGTTGTGTCGACGTGTTGGTCTTTGACTGAAATAGGTTTTGATAGAGTGGATTGTGAAGGAATGAAGGATAATTTATTTGAGTGTTAGAATAGACATTGAGTTACCTTTGGCTCCGGTGCTTTAAGGGCAAGCTCATTAGTGAGGAAATGGGTTTGTATTTGTTTTAGCTCCAAAAAGGAGAGCGTGGATATCCAAGGACCTTAAAGCAATAGGATTAAAGTGGCTAGATTATTAGTATTGCGTCGTTTTACTTTTTACTCGTGTGAAATTGAATTTAGGATTCCACATATCGGGTGACAGCAGGAATGAAATCTTCGCGACATACTGCTCTTGTTAGTTAAGCCCTGGCATTGATCACAGCTTTGTCTCCTAGTGTCCAGTTCTTCTGTTGCAATGGCCTTGTTTAAGTATTCTTCGAGGTGGTCGCTTCAGATCGGGCTGTCAGTGGAATAACTGTCTCGTCCCAGTTTTCAGCACAGCAGACCTCCTAGCCTTAAAGTTTGCAATGCATGTTGGGAGTTACCATCTCCTCCCATTATCGCTCTCGTATTGGCTGTGTTTGAGTCTCTGTTCTTTTGCTCCTCTCCTGCTTTGTTTATCTGTCACCTCTCCATCTCTCTTATGTGATGTCTCTCTATCTCTCTCTCTCTCTCTCTCTCTCTCCCCCTCTTTCTTTCATAGTTTCTCACGCATTCTCAGCCTACCGTCAGTGAGATATGAGCTACTGTGCAAAGAAGGTGTCCACTGCACACTTGTCTCGCTAATTGTAACAAAGAACTTCCCGGTCCTGTCCGGGTCGGGGAAATCAGTGGAGGAGAAATGACGCACTTGAAAACGAACGCGCTTGACGCACATGCCAACAACACTGGTCCAAATCCAGGCCGCAGGGCTCGAAGCCTAATGCGTTTTTCTGGCTCAGGGTAGATCCAAGATGAATGGAGGCATTAATGGGGGCCCAGCTTCCAGCAGCAGCAGCAGGCAGGCAGGCAGGCAGAGCACAGCCCCAACGGTGTGTCTCTTTTGTCTTAAGGAATCCGGGTCCATAATAAGTTTTATGCAAATGCACTAATATATACCTTCACTTCCAATCATGCCACGAAATACTTGCGAGCGAGGGGAAGAAAGGGACAGTGAGAACAAAGCACAGCATCAGCGCACAGTGTCCTGGCTAACCCTGGAAAGAAGGCATGCTGAGGAAAGGAAGGGAAAGAGAAAAATGAAAACCGCCCTGTCTTGGTGTTTTTCCGGAGGTGTTTTTATGCCTCCCTTACATTAGCGCATGAGACGACAGTAGCAATGTTTGGGGATTATTGTTTTTGAGAAGTAATAAACGTTTTGTTTCTTTCCTCTGTCTTGAGATTGCTTTTTGTGGACTGCTCACTGTTGTTCAGGCTGGTTGATTCACACCCTGTCTCCGTACCTGCAGCGGCGGTGCGTGTCACGACATGACTATAATTGATGCCGTGAGTGTGGCCGCCCTACGGTAGCCTGTTAGAGCCCACGGCTGCACACACAGAGCTAGATTGCGGGCAGCTTGTTATTGGCCCTCTGAGGAAGTGGTTGATTTCATTACAGTCAAAAGCATGTTTGATGACTTTCACAGGCTGGTGTGGACTCGTGGGGACAGTCAGGTGGTGACATGATCGGTCAGTGAAGGTGAAGTGATGCATTTGGCCATGCATTGAGATAGATCTCTTCTGTGATAGTTCTGAACTGAACCCAGTTTCCCCATATATGGATGTAATTGTGAAACAGTTGACCAGTCCAAAAAAAGTGAATGGTTAATTATGGTTAATTCTTCTAGTGAGGTTTTGGTTATCAAAAGTATGTTTTGGTGGCATATTAAATTGGAGTTTCAAGTGTTGCATGGTCCCGTAACCAGGACCCCTCAGATTGATATTTATTGACTTGAACAGTGGTTTAGTTTTTCCCTTTTAGCCAAATGCAGAGCCACTCCATGGGGAGATTTCAATTAGCATTTTATTGCATTTCAATTTGCTTTGAGTGACCTGACAGATTAGCCTGAATCTAACCCCCCCCCCCCCCCTCCCAGCTCATATTGATTTGACATAGCTTATTGATAAACGGAAAGAAAGTCACAGCGCTCCTCGCATTACTATGATATTAACTTGGATACAACTATGACAGCCAATCTTGAGTCCAATAGATTTTCTACTGACTGTCTTTTTTCTATGCGAGGCACCTGTCAGGGTTGGCAGATGTCTCCTTCTCCTTGTTTGCTCTGTAAGGTCACTGTTATGTAAAGTCAAGTCTCCTCGTCTGAATTTATTTAAATTCATAAAATTTTGCGTCTTTTGATGAGTACCAATATCATCTTCAGGCCCATGTAGTTTTTTTCTGATGAGAAGATGGAGACTATAATATCTGTGAATGCTGCATGAGAAAGCCTGATTAATTGGAATGACTGATGCTATCGAGACTTTAAGGAGTGTCCAGCTGTGTTGTCTGATGTACTGCTCTAAAGGAGGAGTGTCAGAGCCAGTGGAACATAATGAGAGCCCTCAGCTCTCCTCGGCTGCTGTGCAAGCTAACCGGAGATGTTTTTGGCATCCTCTGCCACAAAACCTGTCAAAACAATGCCTCTGCTGGGTGCCTCCCCCCCCCCCCCCCCGCCCCCCCCACACACACACCCCCATCCGCATCCACCAACACTCTTGTACACGCTTCATCTTGTAGCGCGACTGTCAGTGTTAGCCAGGTTGATGTGTGTGTGTGTGTGTGTGTGTGTGTGTGTGTGTGTGTGTGTGTGTGTTGGGGGGGGGGGGGGGGGGCTGTCTGAGTTTGCCCTTGTACATTCTTATCCATTTAATTTTCTCTCTCTCCTTTCTGTTCACACTCTCCGGTGCCATATTTTGGGTTTGTGTTTCGGGGGAGGGAAATATTTACACCTTGTACACTGAGAAACTGTGAAACTGTTGGGCCTCAGCACACTCAGCACCGAGGGGGAAGGCTGTGAAACATTCCAGCCAAGTTGGAAGAAAAGTGGGAAAAATTAATATTCTGTTTTTATTACAAGCAAAGGAGTGCCCATTGGGGTTAGTGGTATCTGCCCAGTGCCCAAACCACATTCACCTTGAACATACACACACACACACACACACAGACACACACACACACACACACACACACACACACACACACACATGCCTGCCATACCCTGGCTTCAGCTCAGTGTGTCCCCTTACATATTGCCCCCTGCCCAGCAAAGCTCTCTCACACACACTTCTATTTTCCTTCAAATATCCAGACGTAATCCACTTTTTCATTAGTGTGTGTGTATGCAGGTGTGTGTGTGTGTGTGTGTGTTTAGGGAGAAATAAAGATTTGATAAAAGGGGCTTGGTTTGATATCCACTGGAATGTGTTTGATGTTCTCCTGGAGATTGATGTATACATTGTGTATGATCTGCAATGGCTCCAGGCAATGAAAGCTCTTGTATAAAGGACATGAGTGTAGGGGGTTGTGCATATTCTATCTGAACACATCAACCTCCCTTCTGCCTCCATCTCCCCACTGGCCCCGTGTCAGTCTCTCTTTCTCACCTTGTTTCTTTGTACATCTTCCGCTGCCTTTGCTCCCTTTTAAAGCTGGCCAGATGGTCTGGCTTCTGTTCCTGTGGATTTAGGAGTTGAGAGAATCAGCCAGTCATTTCTTTATTGTTCTTTTTTCCATTCTTTTTCTTTTTTGTTTGCTTTGTTCTCCGGATGCCTTGTACTGTACTTTGGAGAGCGTGAGGGGATTACGGGCCTGCTGTAAGAGTTTTGGATGCCAGGTGTGGGGTGGGGGGTGGGGTGGTGGGGGTGCCGCCATGTGACAGTGTCTCGTGGCACTCCATCAGTAGGGTGACCGGTGGTTGGGTTTCAGGTCGAGTCAGTCAGGGTGTGTGTGTGTGTGTGTGTGGTTTGTATTGTGCCAATGTGTATCTGATAGACATGTTGTATCTTGTATGATGGCATGACTGGTGGAGAGTGGGTGGTTAGTTGGAGCAACACACTCTCTGCCCTGGCCCCCAGGCCTGAAACTAGCCATTTCCATTCCATTCTCCACTCACCTTTATTGATCAAAGCCATTGATCCTTGACTGAAGTGGCCTGGTCATCTGGCTATTGATTCTCTATGATCTCTCATACATTACTCTAATACAAGTTTGTGCATTCGTCAGTCAGCCATTGTTTAAATGGATTAGTTTGTAAAATGACTACAGAGGTGCCAATGGGCAGAATGTGTTCTCTGATACTGACCCAGACATAACTCCCCCCGCTGCACATGTAGCCAGATGTGCTGACCTTGTGGGTGGTGCTAGCTGTGTAGTGTAGTGTAGTGTTGGAGCTCAGGTGGAGCATAGATGTAGCCATATGTGCTGATGGGTGGTGCTAGCTGTGTTGTGTAGTGTAGTGTAGTGTAGTGTAGTGTTGGAGCTTAAGTGGAACATAGATGTAGCCATATGTGCTGATGGGTGGTGCTAGCTGTGTTGTGTAGTGTAGTGTAGTGTAGTGTAGTGTTGGAGCTCAAGTGGAACATAGATGTAGCCATATGTGCTGATCTTTCGGGTGGTGCAAGTTGTGTAGTGTAGTGTTGGAGCTCAAGTGGAACATAGATATAGCCATATGTGCTGATGGGTGGTGCTAGCTGTGTTGTGTAGTGTAGTGTAGTGTAGTGTAGTGTTGGAGCTTAAGTGGAACATAGATATAGCCATATGTGCTGATCTTTCGGGTGGTGCAAGTTGTGTAGTGTAGTGTAGTGTTGGAGCTCAGGTGGTACATAGATGTGGAGACGAGGCCTGTCTCCTCTTTTATATTCATGGCCGTGTCTGCATCTATTTTATGGGAGATAAATAAGATGCATTTGATAAGTGTGTAAGATGCTTATATTTATGCCTCAGAGTCTGTCATGGTGTGTGTGTGTGTGTGTGTGTGTGTGTGTGTGTGTGTGTGGTGGAGGTGGGGGGAGGCATCTCTGTTCTTCCCTGATTATGAATGCACAATTTCCCACTGCCTTGAGCAGGCACATAGCATGAAATAGTCCATCAAAGAGTAGAGATGTTCATTCGGCACCACGCCTCGGCTGCCATCTTTAGGAGCTCTCCCTCTCTGCTGGACTCGCTCACACAAGTATTCTCAATGCCACGGCTCCAGCTGAAGAGCTAACTCTGAGCGAGAAGGCAAACACTGGTGGAAAATGTTAGCGCTTCTTCTCTTAGAACTCCGTAGAGCTGCTTGAGCTTTTGCCCGTCAAAGCTTAGCAACAAAACAAGCCAGTGACTGGACAGGTTATTACTTTGTGACAAATGGTTTTGGGAGCATCCCGCAGTTTTCTTTTTGTCGATCTTCAGTTTTTTTGAGGGATTTGTGTTTCAGTGTGTGTGTGTGAGTGCAGTTTCTCAGTGGCTGGATGACAATGAATTGTGCGTGGATATTTTGTGTGTGTTGCTTCTCTGTACTGTGTGTGTGTGTGTGTGTGTGTGTGTGTGTGTGTGTGTGTACATCTGTTTGTGTTGCTTCTCTGCACTGTGTAGGTGTGTATTTTTTTCTGGTGTGTATGAGTGTGTTTGCATGTGTGTTTATTGTCCTTCTGTGACTGGCTGACTGGATAGCTGCCAGATCTGCCAAGCTGTGTGTGTGTGTGTGAGTGTGTGTGTGTGTGTGTGTGTGTGTTGTGAGCAGACAGCCGTTCCTGAGCCCTGCTCGGTCTGGCCCACTGGCTTGTCTTTGATGCCTCCGCTGCTCAACATGTCATTCGCACGGACGGCTGCTGTAGCTGGGAGCATCTTGTGTGTGTGTGTGTGTGTGTGAGAGAGAGAGAGAGAGAGAGAGGGGGCACACATGGGTGTGTGTTTATTTGGACGGCATGGATGTCCTTGACAATGTTTTTGTATGGCCTTCACTCTCTCTGTCCTTGGTGACTGATGTGTGTGTGTGTGTGTGTGTGTGTGTGTGTGTGTGTGTGTGTGTGTGTGTGTGTGTGTGTGTGTGAAGATGGGTGTTTGGTATTCCTTTCCTTTATATTGTGGTGCACCATATTGTCATCCACATCCTTGGATCCACTTTCCACACACATGCTGTGTTGAGACCATGCTTGGAGACTCTTCTGGAATGATGCCACTTTGCTGCTTGTAGTTTAGTATTTCTCTCTAAGAAGCAGGATTTCACTCGTTGGGTGACTTGAATCATTTGCTGAAAGCAAGTTGAAGCCGCTCAGATCTTAACGTTTGTTTCAAGCAAAAGCTCTCAGACTTGGGGCGGTGATGTTGTGTCTTGCACCTATCTGTGAATGGCGTGTGCGTGTGTGTGTGTGTGTGTGTGTGTCTGGAGGGTCTGACCTGGGTCCTCACTGATGTGTATTTTCTGGTAACAGTATCTATGGGCCTCTCAGAACGATGAATGCGTCTGACCAATCATTCCTGTGCCCTGGTGCATCCACTGTCCTTCTGACTGCAGCAGTAATGTGTGTGTGTGTGTGTGTGTGTGTGTGAGAGAGATGCACCCATTTGCACAGCACCGAGATACTTCCCTGCCAGGGTGCCTGCTGCCTCTGTCTGTCTCTCCCTCTCTCTGTCTCCCTCCCTCTCTCTCTCTCTCTCTCCCTCTCTCTCCTCCTCTTTGCTCTGTCTGGATTGTATTCCTCTGCTCTCCTTGCCGCTGCCCTGCTTTAGAAGCCTGGGGAGTTCCTCTTTGTGCTGCTTTAGCTCTCTCTCCTCAACACCTCTTTCTCTGTGTCAGTCTCTCTCTCACTCTCCCTTCACTGCTCCACTGTGAGTTTACACAGCATTTGTTTCTCTCGCTCTTTCTCTACACTCTTCTAATGTTCAAGGGCTGTGTGTGTATATCAAGGGGTAAGGGGAATAAGAAGGCTGTTTACCAGACATTTCTATATTGTATATATTGTATGTGTAGGTGGATAATTGGGCTGCTCTGTAGATATATATATATATATATATATATATTACTACATATGTATGTATGTGTGTGATTGTGTATGGATGTGTGAATGTGACATTTGAAGTCAGGTCTCTACCTTTTCATTGGCTCAGGGGGTGACTCTTGATGGACAGCCCCTTTTACTGAGACCACCCCCAACTATTTCTTGCCTGGCCTCTCTCTCTCTCTCTCTCTCTCTCTCTCTCTCTCTCTCTCTCTCTGTCACACACACTCTCCCTCTCACACTCACTCACTCGCCCACTCCAGCTTCTCTCCTACAGCATGATAAATCTGATGCTAAATTTAGCGGCAGTTTTTCTCTAGCAGCGAGAGATTACTGGCACAGAGAGGGTGAGAGAGTGTGGGTGAGAGAGAGGAAGGGGAGGAAGGGGAGGGAGGGAGAGAGAGAGAGATGGAGAGAGAGAGAGAGAGAGAGAGAGAGAGAGAGAGAGAGAGAGAGAGAGAGAGAGAGAGAGAGAGAGAGAGAGGAGAGAGAGAGAGGAGAGAGAGAGAGAGAGAGAGAGAGAGAGAGAGTAGTGTGTTTGACAGGGAGAGAAAGGGTAGCAGGCTCTCTCTCCCCAACAGAGCCGTTTGGCAGGAGAAGAGCAGGGGTCTTCCTCCCTTTACTTTCCCTGACAGTTCAAAGGCTGCTTTTTTGTTTGATTGTTTGTTTGAGTGATCGCTTTTTTATTTGTTTGTGTTACTTAACTTTGTTAAGACGTTTTTATCTGTGTATGCTCTACCTCTTCTCAACTGCAACAATTTAAGCTCCTAAGATTGGAAGCATATGGTAATATATTGAAATGTCAGCTCCTGGTAGGTCTGTTATTATGTAAAAGGATAAGGCCTGCCTCCAATACATTCACTAGTATTTGGCTGAACTTGGGTTATTTCTAGTGTGACGAGGAGCAGAGTGTGCTTCTTAACTAAACATTTTTCTTTGACCTTCAGCGTGACACCACTCATGTTTCATGTTGAATGACCTCAGGAGTATGTTTCCACGGGCATGACAGTTCCATAAAAGCCCAAGTGGAGGCTGGTTGAGCAGCGTTTTCCCCCTTGCGTCCTCCTGCTCTCTCTTCCTATTAAGATTGTGTTTGTCATTGTTGATCCAGTCAGAGACCTAATGGTGAACTCCCACTGAGCTCTCTGAAGCCAGCTGCTCACCCTGCTGTGATGTGATTTAATTCCCCACTCGGCTGTATTTCATTGCCATCACAAAAAAAGCCCTTAGAAAGCAGATATAGACACCAGCCTTGATTTGCTGCCTGGTGTCATTGTATCATGAAGAAATCACCACTATGAGAGCACCCCCCCATCCCCCTCTCCCAAAGGCCAGCTAAGATTTACTTACTCTTCACATTACTGTCAATGTAATATTTCGGCCTGGTCGATAACAGTCAGATTTGTCTTTTCTGTATGTGATGAAAAGGAGATTTGGGGGTGGGGGGGCTCCAGTGACCCACTGCAGCGCTAACAGTGCTCAGCTAAGAGCTCTCCACGCGTGTGGAAGAGGCTCGACGAGGCTGCTGCTCTGCTAGCTACTGGCCCGTGGGGAACTGTATCCGTGGGTGATGTAGCACAGGTAGCTCAGAGCGCTGAGCCTGGGAAAGTGCTCCCCGGTGACTACGCGGCGGATTCCAGCCAGAGAACAACACGGCTCTTGGAGAGAACTCCGTGGGCTCCGCTGCAGACGGCACGTTGGCAGCTCAGGAAACCACAAAATGTTTCCTGGTTTCAGTCTCACCCCCAACGGTGTGTCAAGGAGCGGCACTTTGATGTTTCCTGTTCAAACAAACATTGAGGAGAGACAAATAAATGTATGTTTGACACTCGTCTCATGCTAGTTTGCTTTAGTCGCTCATCCCCCAGGTCCACTTGTTGGAGCATACCCAGTCAACAGCCCTAATGACATGCTCACACTAGGGCTGGGTGATATGGACCAAAAGTCATATATTTTCCTCATATATAATTTAGAGCTGTAAAATGAAATGTTCAGTCAAATATGAGTAGTTTTATTGAAAACTCACTACTTAAATAACAATAAAATGTAAACATAAAACTGGAGTGCCTTTTTTTAAAATCAAAGCTCCGCAAGGTGCACATTTAAATAAAAAAAATATCTTAAATAAAAATAGCCTATAAAATAAAATAGGCCAATCTTTTTCTGAAATAAATATATTTATATGAGAAAAGTAGCGTGCAGTTTCACAGCAGTGCAGAGAGGGGAGCAGTGCAGAGAGCTCCGGTCAGCGGCTTGCGTAGAGCAAGGATCACGGCGCAAATTTGAACTATATCGATATATGCGATATGGTATAATTCCATATTGCATTTTAAAATATATCGATATATCTTTTATATCGATATATCGCCCAGCCCTAGGTTATTGATATGTTTGTTGTTTTTATGACTTGCCCTTGCTGTTATGTTTGTGGCTCCTTACTAGCCTAGCACGTTTGACCCTGTGTATTTATAAACTAATTGCTGACGTCTTCCAGCACTTGAAACTCAAAGTGTGTTCTGTTTTTAGTTTGGGTTGGTGAAGAGCTCTCAAGACCTGGCAGTGTTCCCTAATAATCCCCCCTCTGCCTGTCGTCCGAGCTGATGTTTCTGCCCGGGTCATCTGCTCACTCGTCCTGCTTTCTGTCGGTCCTCCATCTGCCAGGTGCCTTGCCGTGACCAGGGCTCTTTCCACTGTGACTACTCTGTCCGGCACCTCTCCCCCTCCGCGCTTTATGAGGGCCCTGTTAGGGTTTCCCCCAGCGCAGGCACAGGCACAGTGCAAATGGTGTGCGCTGCTTTTATTTTTGGGTCTGGCCTGTGGCTGGCAGAGCGCCTGTGAAAAGGGAGCCGAGGTGCTTCTTAAGATATTGATACGTCTGACGCTCGCACGGCTAATGCCTCGCACCAGTTGATGTGTTTCGTTGCTTTGAAGATGAATAGTCATGTGCAGGTCTGAGCTTGGGACATATTGAGAACACTCTCATCTAGACTCCTCTACAGACACACATGCACATGTACACACACACGCACACTCACACACTCTCACACACACCATACATGTCTACAGAGATATATGGAGACTACTCTGGTCTCTACCCTTCACCCAAGTCTCTGCTAAACCTGTTCATATTGGCATGAAACTAATTGACCCGTGTCTTATGTTTGGTCTTCTCTCCCTGCAGTAGTACAGTAAATCACTATTGCTTTGCTGTGGATAACTAATGTTGTAATTAGTTACCGCCAAGATAAATGGAGTCATTTCAGCAAGCAACTGCACTTGTGCCACTAAGTAACTAATATCGGTGTCCATGTGGCCTTGTGTGAGGCAGCTGAGTAGAAACCTGGCCTCTGTGCCTTGACCACCTGACTTCTCAAGGAAGAGTCCAAATAGTCCTCGAGCCAGAGGGGTTGGTCTGTACCATCTGAGGGGAATAAGTCTCATAGTGACGTTTGGTAAGGCATACTGTACAACCTTGAATCAGAAAATAAATGATTGCATTGGTGATTGGCTTTTTGTGTTTCACCACACTGTTTATCGGTGTATTATATATATATATATATATATATATATATATATATATATATATATATATATATATATATATTACAGGTGAATAAGGTAAAAACTAATAGATTTACCCACAAAACTTCCCCAGCTGATTATTTACATTAAGTCAATATTTTATTGACTTATTTATCTTATTGACTTTATCTTAATTTCATTTGGATACATTTAAAATACAGCAACTTTAATACTTGATAAAGTTTTGCTGAGATATAGAGCTTGTTAATTTTCTCAGCACAGTAAGCTGGCTATGATAAGTGGCAAAGCCAGGAATAACCCAGAGTGGCCCTTCATTAGAATAGCAGTCACAATCGGTCCCCTCCCCACACACGCTTTAACGACATTGAAAAGGCAAGCAATTACAGACAAGTCAGAGGTGTGTTTTTATCGGAAGACAAACAAACAAACAAATGGAAAAAAAAAACATCTGATGATTTGCACTGGGCTGTTCATCAGCTAGTGCGCCTCAGAGGACTAAAGTGCCAACTCTCCTGAGGACGGCGGAGATTACGCTCCCCTGGCCCTCGTTGCTATGCTACAGCTCGGAGTCAGGTGGTCCCCTGGAGATCCCCGCGTGCTGCCGCCTCCTCCTCCTCCTCCTCGCGGAGGGACAGGTGAGAGCTGTCATTACGGATGCTCTCAGGCTCACTCTCTGGCCGGGACAGAGGAGAATGTAGGTCATATCAGCTGGCAGGTTTGTCCAGACCAGTCCTCGGGGCTCAGACGGATTGGTGTGAAAAGGCTTTCACTGTACATTGATTTGAGCAAGAAAAACGTCAGAGGAAGAGGGCTTCTAATGGCGAATAAAAATGACTCCATTTACTTTAATTACTCTGTGCCAACTGGTTAATGCCAGGCTGATTGCTTTGGGTTTCAGAATAATGGCCCAGAGTTTCATAACAGTGTGAAAGGGCTTTCACCTATATAGACCTTTATCTGGCGATGTTGTGATTTGCCGTGTGTTGATGTTTGCTTATCTCTCATATTTGTAAGAGGGGTGTAACGGGGGGATTGTGTGAAGAGCTACAAGCCCTACGCCGTTTGGCTAAAAAGCTTTCAGCTTCCTATTAAAAGCTTGCACGTCTCATAATAATCCCTGCCATTGCCTTTGCATCACGCCAGACTATGGGCTCGATGTAGTGCCCACAAAACCCTAATGAGCAAAAGTCAAGGCAGGTCACGGAGCTGAAGGTGGTCAATCCACCAACGTGTGTGTTTGTGAGTGTGCTTGCGGACTGTGCAGTCTCGGGGATCGTGAAAGGATATTGTAATGCTGCCGGTCACTCCAAATTTATTCCATTCCTCAACTCTTTCATGTTGCAGCCATCTCCCCCTCTGTCGTTCTCAGAGACACGTCCATCCCAGCTGTGACCTCCATGGCTCCAGGGGCTCTTTCATACAGGCTGGAGCTCTTTTGGGAAAGGAGATGTGTTTTTGCGCAAGGAAGTGATTGTTTGTTGATGGGTCACTGTAGTTCGCCCCCATCTTTGTTTCCACAGCTGCCATTGCAGAGGTTGACGTGTTCTTCAAGCTGACCTTGGGCTGCCTGTTGCTATCAGTGAGTCCTCCGACAACATGGGCTGTGGTGGCCTTCATGAGCTTTTTAATTGTTGCCGCAGTGTTTTTAATCTCTCTCATTTTAAGGACACAACTTGTGCTTTTTCGCAGTGACTTTTGAGGCCACTGCATACTTGTAATTTGCAGCCTCTTTAACTTTAAACGGTCAGAGTTGTTTACTGTACTCGCTGCAGGGAAGCTTGGTTTGAGTTTTGTTTGTCCTTTGAGCAAGAGTGGAAATTGGTTGGAAACTGTTTTTGTATGTGTTTGTATGTGTAGGCGACTTTGCCTTTCAAGTGGCCAAACAACAGCAAGCTCCCCAATATGTCTGTACTGAAGTTCTGGGAAGTTATTATTACCATATAATTATTATTATAATTGAATGGCCCATCATTCAGGTTTAAAAATGCAGAGTATCTGGTCTAATTCAGGTTGATGATTCAGTGCCTACTACTCTTAGTCATGTGGTCTAGACACACTGCTTTTCCCCTTTCCTTTAAGAAAAGCCAGAGAATATACTGTATGGCTAATCTTTGGAGAAGAGATGCATGCTACGTTCCTGCAGCCCTCGTATGTCGTGTCACCTCTGGATGTTTTATTTCTCCCTCGATTCTTTCTTATTGCTACTTTTATGAGCTCAGTTCTGCTATTCATCGGAATCGGGAGTGAAAGGACGATATACCAGCACAGAGGACACAGTCAGAGCACGAGCCCAAATAAAACCATCCTCGTTCACAGCGTCCGCCTGAACGAGTCCCTTTCAGACCGTCATTCTTCTCAGGCCGCCCCTGCCGCCGCTGTGACTGTGGTGATGGTCTGCATTCATATGGCAGAAATAAGGTGAAAGAACAATGTGGCGAGTCGGAGCTCGGAGCAGTCAGGGCTCAGCCTATAGACCCAAAGCCTGGAGGAGCAGCTGTCCTGGCTGCTGTTGCTTTTGAGTAATGCAGAAAAGATTAATAGCCAGAGGGGGAGGACAGTAAATTAAAGTTGATTTACGGCACATAATACACACCGCTGTGCAGCTCATAGAATTACATACTGGGATTTGAATTCTGCTATGTCTATCAAAACAGGCAGCTGATGAATATTGGAACAGAAATTGCACAAAGTAATTAACAATAAAAGAGTGCAGCCTTACAAACTATCTAGCCATTAATTCAGGCCGGCTGGTGCTGGTGCTGGGGATGGACTGTTTGCGGTCAGAGCAACAGAAGAGAAGCGATGGAGGGGGAGGAATGAACTAAATCAAGATGGATGGCTCCAGTTTTTGTCTGCTATCAGTGATTCACAAAGCTCTCACTGTTTAGGTGTCTGCTGCTGGGCTCAGGCATCATTATATTGATTAGTCATGCTTATTGATGTATCAATGATGCCACTGATTTTCCTGGCAGTATATTGCAACATAATGAAGGATGTTTCTAAATAGAAAAAATATGTTAATCCCTTTGGTCCTATTGTGTTACAGCCCCCACAGACAGCCTAGGCCTAGTTTAGTGGTCGACATTTGAATGTGTAAAATTCCTCTTATAAATACACTCTTTTTTCAAGGAATGTCATTGACATTAAATATGTTTAAAGAAGATAACATATTCCAGGAATAAAATCATTACTAGGAATGCTCAGGGTACTCTGGAATTGAGTACTTGGTGGTCAGGATTATTTCAAGTTGTAGCAAATGCTGAGAAATGCTCAGTGCTGAACAGTTGCTTAATTTTCTAATTACTGCATAGTGTGGTACATTTTCTTTAAAAAATAAATCAAGAACACACACACACACACACACACACACACACACACACACACACACACACACACACACACACACACACACACACACACAAAGCGAATGGCTCCCTCTAACACCTATATTCTGTGAGCTGTTAAACAAACATGTTTCAGCTCCAAAGTCAGCAAATCAGGCAGGAAAAGAAGATGAGGCGAGAGAAGGAGAGAGTTGCTCTGAGTGAGAGAGAGTGGGCAGACTACGACTGAAGGAAATCAAAAAGCAAATAGCCATTGACAAGCCTGATTCCCTGCTTGCCCGCTCCTAAAAACTAATTTACCTCTTTGAGGTTAAACTCAGTTGTCTTGATTTTTTTAATGAATGTTGCTGAATGAAAGAGCTGGAAAGAGCTGCCGCCTGTCTCTCTTTTTCTCTTCTCTCTCTCTCTCTCTCTCTCTCTCTCTCTCTCTCTCTCTCACACACACACACACGCACACACACAATCCCTCCCTCTGTCCCTGTCTCTCTCTCACAGAACCAGACGCACATACTTCCTGTGTCTCCCCCCCCCCATACTGTCTCTGAATCAGAAGCACAGGGCTGAGATTTTCTGAATAGCAGCAGCCATGCTAAAAGTAGCCATCCCCGATGGCACAGAAGGAAAGTGGTGCGACCCTGGCTCTAGACCCCCCCCCCTCTTTTCCCTGTCTGTCTGTCTCTCT
The DNA here is from genome assembly GCF_018492685.1 of Alosa sapidissima. Classification (NCBI taxonomy): domain Eukaryota; kingdom Metazoa; phylum Chordata; class Actinopteri; order Clupeiformes; family Clupeidae; genus Alosa; species Alosa sapidissima. The sequence goes on from NC_055971.1 coordinate 4,684,354, forward strand.
GTCTGTCTCTCTGTCTGTCTGTCTCTCTCTCTCTCTCTCTCTCTCTGGCCTGCTCCCTTTGCTGCTCTCTCTGGGTGAACTCTCCCTTCCCCCTCGGACTCTGATTACAAGGGTAGAACCAAAGGGCATGCGTGGTGAAGGCTCCATTTCAGAGCTGCTCTCTCTCTCTCTCTGCTGACTGCTGTCTCCTTGGCCAGCCATTCTTGTCCAAAGTTGATGCCACCCTCCTCTGTCAGAGCCCCCCCTCCTCACCATGACGCACTCCGTTGACAGCTGAGTGCTACATGCTAAATCTAACCCACTGCTCTTTAACTGCTTACTGGCCCACAAGGACAATGTCACACATGTAGTCAGAGTGGATCATCATAGATTTAACGTTCACAATGCTTTGAATTTGTAATGGATTATTAATGGTTATTTGGCAGCTGTTATTATAGTTTATCAATCCCATTCTCAACAATGTGATTGCTAATGTGGGTGAGTTCACAGTAGCTGTACAGGAATTCTCTTCCCCTCATACCTTCTGTGTTGCTCTTAAAGCCCGTTTTCTCCGGAGCATATGAAACATTACCCTCTCTGAATTGTGAATGCAAATGCCGGGGTTGTAAAATGGGAAATTGTGAGCCTGTCATATACCGCTAGTCCATTATCATTACGTTGAAATGGATTTTGATTTTCCTCTGTCAGCTCATTTAGTTGCCATGCAATAACAAATAGGCTGAGCGGCTTGCCATTTCTGCTGCTGATGTTGGCATGGTAGCTCTGCAGAAACAGCGCCGCCAGAAGATTTACAACTTGTGTTTACCAGTAAGATTATGTTTACCATTTGCCTATTACTGTGTCAGAATATGATGGGTATCTCTCTTGCCTGGCCCTGTCCTCCCAAACAGAAGCCGGTCTTTAACAAGAGGCAGCCATGCTCAGGAGGCCGGCCCCAGAGGCGGGTGACAGCCTTCTGATGTATTCAGCTGCACTCGCTCCTTTCTGATTTATTTACATTGTGTGAGTGTTACACCGAATTACTCTGAATGGCGCCTATTAGGCATGATGGTGTCTGTCAGTGTCTCGTTGTGTCTGAGTCCTGCCCTCCTCCAGTCAGTGTATTCCAACAGAACCTTTTTTCCCTTTTCTTTTACAGAAATACCTGTGCTGGTGTTCTACTGGGTCTATATTTTTCTTCCTCTTTTCTAGTGTCAGTTCTCTCCACGTGTTGCAGAAATAGACCATGTAGGATCGGCCTCCTGTCTTTTACACTGTAAAATACACTTGGTTGCATTGCTTTTATTGCTCATATTTTATAGTGAGCAATGAAGATAGCGACGAAGCCATTTAAAGCCGTTCTCATCAGACACACAGAACTATTTTATGGCATCAGTATACCAGGAAAGTTGCAGAGGTGTGCCAGCATTCGGTTGAGAGTTGTTTTTATTTTAAGGGCTATTTATCCACGTATTTATATGTATGAAACACTCATGCAACCTCCGGCTCGAAGGTCCTAACACATCATTATGTTCCTGTGGGAGCCATTGTGCTGGCGCTGGGATGCAGGTCCATGCTGATGTGTGCAGAACTGTGGCGGCCGAGCTGCAGGAGCTTCGGGGCTCAGTGGGTGTGGGCTGGACGTGGAGCTAGGCCCTGTGTCCCGTGTCAGGCCAGGGTCCTTAGCGGTTAACCCCTGTGGGCTGTGCCCCAAGAGGCCGGCTGCAGCCCTAATTGAACACAGGTTTGCAGCGCTCCTATTAAGGAGCGTGAGGGGAGAGTGAGGAGGAGAGAGATTAAGGGGGATGACGGGCAGCTGGAGTCGGTCCCACTACATTAGAGACCAGACACAGTGTCGGCTTTCTCCCACGCCCACGGTGATACCATTGAAGGTTTAGGTTTTTTGTCTTTGTTTCTTATACAGAATTTTTGTTTCTGTACCAATACAGAAGAAAGAGCTGCTTGGTGTTTCTTGGCAATATTTTTTTGTAATTTCTAATAAAATTCTAATGGCCTCTCGAATTCTTGTATTTGCTTGGTGGCTGTGTTTGATTGACACTCTAGTAAGATTATTCTCATGTAAATGTGGGAGGACATGCTTTGTTTATGGCTGTCAGCACAACACATTTGTAAGGGCGAGGCTTTTTGCCTGTATTATATTTCTTTACCTTTATGTCCGGTCTCACAGCCTTTTGGTATGAGCTTTCATTCTTCACTGTATAACTGGGCTTGTTGTTGCGGTGACTGGGTGGGAGTGGGGGGATAGAGGGATTTGGCGACCATCTCTGTTACTCTGTCCTGTTTAGACCTCACTGTTCCCTTTAGACCTCACTGTGATGTAGAGAGAAAAGAAAGAGATGCAAACATGTGAGATGTCAGTGCAAGGTGCAGTGGAAGAGCTTTTACTGTTACTGGGTGGCTTTCTCTTTGATTTACTGAGAGTATCATGGTGCTAAATGTTTTACTATGGAACATTATGGGATGTGAAAAGGTAATTGTCTGTAGTGGTTATTACAGGATTGGGCTCAGTTCTGCCATGGCATGTTGAGCTGGCACTTGCCTTAATGCTTCATGTGCTGTGTGGTTGTGGTGGTTGTTGCAGTGATGCCTGTTAGTTTTAGATTGACGTTTCGTGTAGTGACACACCTGTCGTAATGTTGAAAATAAATGTAAATTCTGTCTTGGTTTTTGAAATTTCAACCCCTCACCCATCAGCAATCTCTGCTGCCTCTGTTTGCAGACAGAAGCACACACCTCTGCCTCGGAACCCCAGTTCCTCAAAGGCGTGCCAGTTCCTTTCTCGTGTAGGTTTTGTCAGCCGTATACAGTTCTGGAGACAGTTGGAGTTCAGGTTTCAACAAGCTTCAGCTGTTGCAGGTTGGGGAGGGGGTGGTGGTGGCGGTGGTGGTAGAATGATGACAAACAACAGTGAGCAGTGCTGCTTCTCCACAGGTGTGGGAGGTCTGGCGTATGGGCGGTATAGCTCGGCGCATCAGTCGGCTGTGCCGGCAGTGCCTGTTTGTTTGGGTGTTGTTTTCAGTAAGCAGCCCTGTGTTTCCAGCGCTGTCAGCTGTCACGTAACGCTGCATCAAAGCCAAACACGTTCCCATTGAAGTTCCAGCCTGAAGTCGGAGCAGCTCTCTCAGGAGTGGAGACAAGCCCTCTCCCTGTCTGTGCACCACTGGAAAAAAAGCACTCCCTTGAATTTCTTTATTAATTTACCTCTTCATCTGCCAAATGTTTGTGTGTGTGTATTTTTTTTTTTAAATTAGTTTGCTTTTTTGTGTGGATATGCAGATACTCCCACTGATAAGAGGTGTATTTGTCTTAGTGAGGTTGCTGTGGGAACAGAGTAAAAGGACATGGGTGAGGTTCTGCATTTTTAGTGTCACCGTTAGCCATGACAGCTAATCTCTCTTTTCGAAGGAGACTCCTCTTCCTGTATGTGCTTCAGAGATGAGCGGCTGCGTGTCAGTATGGACTTGTAGAGGAGTGGGTGGGATGTGCCTGGGGTAGCGCCTGGGCGGCACCAGAGCGAGACGTGTGGGGGTGGGAGTCGTAGAAACACGTTGGGATGGTGACTCATCAAGATCTCACCAGAGGAAAAATAACAGCGGAAATCCAGCCCCTCTGCCACAACAAACTTTGAGTTTATATGTTTATTTATTAGAGATCGTTCAACTTGGGACCCCCCCCCCCCCCCAATGCTCATTTGTTGTGTGTTTTCACACAAAATCAATGATGTCTTGGTTTTTGTCTAGTTTCTCATCACGTTGGTGTGTATTTTCAGTGGGGTCGGTGTGTTCTTGCTCTCCACCGGGTCAGTGTTGAGGGCCAGTGGCAGCAGCCTGGGTCTGTGGGCTAATCTGCAGCCCTTAAACACAGCACAGCCAGTCGATGAATCCCCAGGATTCCATTACCATGGAGCGAGCAGCAAACCTGCGCTAATTAGCCAGGAATTGAATTTTCAGGGCGCTCCTTATTTGGTTCCTTCACCGGCGACTAGACACCAGTGTGTGTGTGAAGACGCTTTTTTCTGTGAGAGTGGGGACCGTGGCTCCTCAGGGCTTTTATGGGATTCTACTCCTCTGTCTCCCGACTTGTGCAGTGCTTTGATTTGGGAAAGTGATTTATTCTGTGCTGTTTTCCTGGCCATTTTGTGAGCAATCTGGACATTAATGTCTCCTCATGTTTCTGGGTGTTTGCTGATGGCGGAGGGTGTTGCTGTTGTTTTATGGTGAGGCTGAAGGGTCGCCAGTGACACAGAGAAATGGAAGTGCTATGGTGTCATCTTGTCTCTTTAGCATTATCGCACCATTGGTGACACACGCGATGAAGTCCAGCCGCTTGGACAGATTGTATCTCTCTCCAGCGTTGTGAACGCCCTGAGTTTTTTTCACGCAGCCCTGCTGGTGTATAATGGGGTGCATTTTCCTGGCTCTGCAGTCCTTTCAGTAATAATGACTGCAGGAAAAGAAAACTGGGTTATGTTCGGCAGTAATATTTGTCTCTCCAAGCTGCATGGGGCACCATTTGGTGCTGGAGAATGCACTATTTATCCTACATTTATTAGACAATTGCCAAGGGGACTGATATTTCTGCTGCTTTAGACACAGTCGTGGACAGTCTGCCTGACTCGTCCTCCTGCCACCAGTAAATTACATATTGCTACATCTTAAAGACAACTCATTTTTACCTGCATACTTTAATTACCTGCCCCCTGGTTTGTTTATTTGTGCATTTAACATTTTTATAAGTCGAGAAAAAATAAGAAAAAGAGCTCTTAGCTGTTGGCATAGATCTATATCAGGTAAGAAAATGTCCCTTTTATTTCAGATTATACTGTAATTAAAAGCTGCTCTGCAATTTAAATAATCAGAGGAATGTTCCTCCGACACCAATTTGTCTGAATAGTGCAGGCAGTCATGTAGGAGAAAATTGACTTCTTTGTGTGACGCAACGCTCTCTATTGGTGTGTCCCAGTCAAGTATGGATGTGGTCCAATTTGGGCACCTAGTGAGGAGAGGGAGGGGAATAACTGAGTATGGGGGCAGGTGATACAGTATGTTGGAATAACAGAGTTAATTACTGTTTTAGAAATCAGACTGTATTGTTGCCATTTTTGTCTTTTCCACCCTCATGTGCTCTGTCTGTTATCACCATCCTTAACTAAGTCTTTGGGTGGCCATCCCTTTCACCTGTAGTCTGCCATTGTCTTTCTCTCTCCCTCCCACCCTCTGCAAATGAGCTCTGTTTTTATGACCGTTTTTTTTATCATGATATCATATACTGTACAATATTGACAAAGCTCACTATGATAAAGGTATTGTTAACAAAAGAACAGTAAATAATATGAACTTAATATACTTATTGCATTTGTTAAAAAAGGGAAAGTATATACGTATCAACCATGAAATGGTTATCTGTTCAGCACCTTTGAGCCGCATTATCGTAGCGTTGCAAAATTCATCGAAGTCATCGAAGTTGACATCAGATATTTTGCAGCAAGAAGAGAGGGCTCTCTATCTCTCTTTTCTCTGTGTCTTTCTCTCTCTTTTCTCTGTGCCTTTCCTATGCTGCTCACATCTCCTTTGGGAGCTTTTAATAGAGGGACACAGGAGAGGAGATGTCATTAGAACTGTTTGCGTGATTAGTTTGTGACTCAAGACACTGAGTTTGTAGTTCGAGTGTATATTTGCTTGTGCATTTGGTGTGTTTGTACATGCAGTACATTGTGAGTGCGTGTTTGTTTCTGTGTGTGTACAAAGAAGTTACCATCTTTATTTTCATTTTGTATGCTGTCAGTGTTGTATATTGTTGTGTGTGAATGTGTGTATGATTGATCCGTGTGTAGTGCAATTGCAGTGTGTATGTGTGTTTTGTGTGTCTCTGTATATATGTGTGTGTGTGTGTGTGTGTGTGTGTGTGATCTATGTGTGAGAGAGTGCTTGTAGGCATAAGGCAGCTCTGCTGTGGAATCCTCCAGAGTGCTTTTTAAAGGGGGCAAACTCCACCCCTTTCACCCCCGCTAAGGTCTCCATTGAGACCCATTTCACATTACGTCTGTGATCTTTCTCTTTAAGATGTGGGAAATCATCTTGGTTACAGGGAATATGAATTATGAACACTTCCCAATCCCGCACTAATCGCTTTTTTCATCTTGCCTTTCTTCCGCTCCTCCTCATTGGAGTAAGACCTTGGAAAATAACACTGGGAGCGGCTGGGGATTGTAGTTAAATGAAGTGTATCAGACACCTCCGCCTGATGGCTGACCTTGTCGACCTTTTCATCATTTTTCTTTTGAGCCCTATAAACTCTGTCAAAAAAGGGCTGCAGGAAGAGAGAGAGAGAGAGAGAGAGAGAGAGAGAGAGAGAGAGAATATGTGATTGGATTGGAGTGGTGTGCAGAAAAGGACAAGAATAGAGGCCTATCCATGGTGTTCAATAGGTAAGAGGTATTAGAGCTAAAATGGCAGAAGGGAGAAACAGAGTCTGAAAAAAATGACCGTTCCCTCTCAGCTCTGAAGCCTCCTCGGTTGTTTTGATTTCGCTAACATTGTCCAACCTCTGCAGAGTGACACAGTGTAACCCTACCCACTGCCTGGCCATCTGGAAAAAAACGCTGCGAGAGGTGCTGGTTGGCCTGAAATGGCCGGTAAAGCATCCTGCTGCCCTGCAGGTCCAGCTCTCTCCCAGGCTGTGCTGTCCAGCTCAGGGCTTGTGCCACTGCATGGAAAAAGTGCTAAATTTAGCCTGGCCCTGTGTCGGCGCAGACCATTTGTTTCAGTACGCTGGGCGCAAGGATTTGTATGTTAAAACACGCTTCTATGTTAATGATCTGAAGGCATCGGTAGTGTGAGTGTGCCCAGCCTGTTACACACACACACACACACACACACACACACACACACACACACACACACACACAGAGAAAAGACATCCTTTGCATGTTGTACAGAAACAGTGCGTGTGTGTGTGTGTGTTTGTGTGTGTGTGTCTGTCTGTGTGTGTGTCTGTGTGTCTGCATGTCTGCACCCTGTTCCAGCTGATATCTGTTAGAGCTGCCAATGCACTGAGATTTCACAGAGGCTTCCTCTGCATGTTCTGGTTAGTTTACGGCTCACTTTCAGACATGGCCCCCACCCCACCCCACCACACACACACACACACACACACACACACACACACTCACTCACACTCGCCTTCCCACACTCGGCCCTGGGTAATACAATCCACCCTTTGGTGTCACAGTCAGTTTGCCTTGCTCTTTCTCCGGCACTTGAGATAGAGTAGGCCTGGCGGCAGCACCTGGGTGAAGAGCGTGGTGTGGTGTGGTGTGGTGTGGTGTGGTGTGGTGTGGTGTGGTGTGGTGTGGTGCGGTTGGTGTGGCTGGTGCGGTTGGTGTGGCGTGGTGCAGGGCCTCCCTGCAGTGGCGTGTGTCACGTAAACCAGTGCCCCCAGCAGCTCCACGCAGCCTGTCAGTGCAGCATATGGCTTTTCATCCAATCAGCACTTCTGGCTCCTCCGATCCCTAATCTGCTGATGTGGCTGCTAGTTGAACTGTTGAACTTGATGTGAGGCTCCCGTGTTTCTTTAACCTTGGCTGGTCTTGGGATTGTTTTTTTTTCAAAACACGCACTCTCACACACACTCACACACACACACACACATACACACACACACACACACACACACACACACACACACACACACACACACACACACACACTTTTTCTCTCACTCTCTCTTTCTCTCTCTATCTATCTATCACTCTTTCTCTCACACACGCACACACTCTCTCTCTGTCTCTGACACACATACACACACACACACTCATTCTCTCTCATTCTGTCTGTCTCTTTCTCTTTTTCTTTGTCTCTAATACACACACACACACACACACACATACACACACACTCACTACACATACACACACACACTCTCTCTCTCTCTCTCTCATTCTGTCTGTCTCTTTTTCTTTGTCTGTAATACATACACACACACACACAACAAATCCACAGAGTCACAGCTCCATATGGGCGTCCTCTCCCCTCCTCTCGCCGCTGCGTCTGTGACGTGTGACTTTATCGTCCCCTGGGCCACACGGCGTCATCTTCACTATCTTTGTTATCATTCAAAAGCTTTTAAGCACTAGCGCTGTCCACCTACATGACCGGCTCTCCCTTAGCATTCTCTCTCTCTCTCTCTCTCTCTGCGTGTGTGATGTGGAGTGACCACTATTGACAGGGACCACCACCACAATTTGAGTTTGACATTGAGGTGATTGTGCTCTCGTCTCTGGCCCTGTATGGATGGCAGAGTGGCACAGCAGGCTGAAAATAGCTCTGTCATGGCCCAGAGGAGATGACCAGAGACCCCGGAGAATAGGACATTTGTCTATATAAGGACCGAGCCAGCCACCATGGGAGATGAACATCCGTTATGCTGTAGTGACGAAGATATAGTGTGTGTGTGTGTGTGTGTGTGTGTGTGTGTGTGTGTGTGTGTGTGTGTGTGTGTGTGTGTGTGTGTGTGTGTGTGTGTGTGTGAATTACATTACCTTTCCAGTCTGAGTATATTATGAATGTCTTTCAGCATCACCACATCTTCATGCCCTATAACTGCTCTTCCTTTTGTCCTCCATGTTTCACTCTCTTCCTCTCAGTTCTGAGAGAGATCCAGCAAGTCTGCCAGCCTATCTGCCCCCATGTGCTCTTCCTATTTTGCTTTCATTCGTCTCTGCAGGAGACACTTTACAGATAGAGCCGTGGAGAAAAGAAACACCGCCCTTATTAATGAATGTGCAGGAAGCTTGAGAGAGCAGTTTTCTTCTGCACCTGCAATAAAGCATGTGGGTCGTGCCATCCGAGAGACAACTCTGGGCATGACGCACAGCTGAAATGAATGCTTTGTTTGGATTTTCTCTTGCCTTTTGTCTCTGGCAATAGTACAAGGGTTGTTCAGATACCACTGCCCTGATTAGATAGCAAGACAAAGCGCTCCTGGTTCCCTGAATTGTTATTTACCGACGCACGTTGGCTCTCCTCTGTTCTCCTGCATGGGTATGGGGTATGGCCTGAGGCAGGCTGGCAAGATGTGCAGACAGGTAGATAGTCATGGCTGGCTCCTTCTGGTTGTCAGAGCTCATTCCCTCGCTGTAGTGTGGTTTAGGGGAGACGAGTGGGTTGCAGTGTTTCTTTAGAAATGAGGCAATGTGTTCAACTCCGGGCTGTTGACAGGAAGTAGGAAGTATTTGTCTTTTTTTTTGCCAAACGCTCAGCAGCTTGACTAATGTCGGACTCGCCCACCTCCACAGCAAGTTTTGAAGCGGCACACTGCAGTAGAGCGTCCCCCCCCCCCCCCCCCCCCCCTCCCCCCTCGTATTCTTTTTTTTTTTCTTTCTGCAGTGAAAAGTGATATTGGGGGAATCTCGAGCACTGCCATGCCGGGAGGTAAGCCAACCAAACTGGCACCGCGCTCTACTGGAGCATGCCCGGAGCTCTGGCCTCTAATCTCCAACGTGTATGAAGACAAACAGTGCAGCTCCACCTGAGAGCGGGGTCTTTAGGGACCATTAATGATGCATTTTACTGGGCCAGACTCAGCAGTGCCGGGCCGTGCCCTTCAGCACGCTCCTGCTACCGCCACCACCGCCGCCGCTGCTGCTGCTGCTGCTGCTCTCGTCCTCCAAGATATTATTTTACAACTGCATTGTCTTTAGTTTTGCTGAGAAGGGCAGAAAAATGGCGTGCAACAGCCGGCAGGAAAAACAAGCTGGCATCATCCAGTCTCTCCCCTTTTGATTGGCCCTTTTTCTATTAGCACAGCTCCATATTCCACAGAATGTTCTCATTGCGTCTGATGGCCTATCTCACCATGACATCTGCACAATCAGGGCCATTTCCATTTTTGGCCAGTTTGAATGCTCCGCAATTCGTTACTCTGTTTAGTTTGTATGGAGGGCCATATTTATATTCAAATTTTAGAACTGTTTTAAGGTATTGGCAGGAATATTACTGGTCTTAAGCAGGTGAGGCAAGCAAAATGTAACATCAGTTTCTTATACTTTTCAAATTCAAAGAGCCATAAAGTGAAAATGTAAAGCTTTTGGTCACACATAGCTTCATAGTTATAGTAGTAACTCCTCTCGTCCTCTCCAGTGGTCTATTTCAGGCTAGAGAAACTGCAGGATACAATTTGCCACAACAGATTCTCCATAGGCAACAAGCGCTTTAAGTGGGATGAACAAGTATCGAGACAGAAAAATCAATTGCCATGGTAGAGGGACTGGGAGGCATGAACCACTCTCCACTAAACCTGGCCATCTGAAAAAAAGACATGCACCATGCTTGTGTGCTGTAAAGTGAGAGTAGACATTACGCAGATATATAAACATACGGTAATGCCTGGTTATGGAGCTACAGCTCTGTGTCTGCCTTTACCGTAGAGATGAACAGCTTAAACCAGTCATTGTCAAAATGTAGTCCACAGTAAAAAACAAAAAAAGATGGTGTTGAGGCAAATCACAGAGGTGAGTTCTCTTCTGTAATATCCTGCCTCCCGGTGAAGGATGTGACCCGAAATCTCATGGCAGATTCAGGGCAAGTGTCAGTTGTTTTGATTATACTGTGTTATATCCATCCATTCAGGCAGGGGAGTGCAATACGAGAAAATGTCTTTGAACCGGCGCTCCAGCGAGGACCCAAGACATAAATGATAGAGATGAATGTGGAGGAGAGGGGGGAAAGAAACACAAATACGACTGGCGAGGAAAAGCAGGAGAAGATGTCAAGCTGTGTTTGTCTTTGGGGTTCAATGAATAGATTTCGTTTTTTAATGTCTGCTTTTATAATCATTAAAAATGAATGCGCGGACTTTGAAATGAAAGTGTCAAGAGACACCTGCATGGTGTGAGGTCTGGCTACCAGGTGATGCATAATTGGCATAGAAAGGTTGCCGCGCTCTTTGAACAGCCAATTTTGCAGTGCTTCTGGTCTCCTTCAAGTTCCTTCTGAAGATTCAAAGAGAGATTATTCACTATTAGCTCATAATATGAATTCTTAATCTCCCCACATCATGTAGCAGTAGAGATGAGAGACGCGATAAACAAACCATTGACATCAGTAACCAAATACAAACGCTACAGCACAGTTCGTAGTGCTTAATCAGTGTCATTGGTGCTCTAACTGAATGACATAAACTACAGACAGTGTCAGCACTAGTTGTGTATACAGTGAGTGAAGTGTAAGAGGTGAGACACCTTTTCCATTCTTATCACATAAATGTATGCTCTTGTCTGAGGAGTCGTGTTGATGGATTATCCTGAGCAGGCCTCATATTCACACAAAAAAGAGGGAGTACACGTCCTCTCTTTGGCAGATATTAATTGCAGTCTTTTTGTTGCTTCCATGAATCATTCCTTTGCAGGATTATTTCAGTGGTTTCAGAGAGGATCATTGGTGATTCAGATCTTGTGGCGTGGAGCCGTTTTCTTTTCTTTTTTTTTTTCTCTCAACATTTTTTCCCTGTCGTGCATATCGTTTAAAGAAGCCCATTTTCTTGGTTGCTTTTTTCAGGCGAAGCCAATGATGCTCGGAATACCGAGAGGCGCGTGGCTCTGTCTCTCTGCCTGTGCTAAATGTCACGCCAAATTATCATGCATCAATAGTTTAATTGCTCTTATTGTACAAATGTGATGGTGTTTTTAATCTTGTGGATGCAGCGAAAAGCGAAGTGTAAATAACACTTATGATAACAATGGACTTTGGTTTTCTTCTCAGGGAAGGCACATTGAAAGTGGGGTTTTCAGCTTTATTGTTATGCAGAGGGAATTTCTGGCACCAGTCATGCACAGAACTTTTTTGTCACTATACCAGCTTTTTATTTTGCTCAAGGTCTCATCTCTTGCTTGCTCACTCTCTCTCTCTCTCTCTCTCTCTCTCTCTATCTCTCTCTCTCTCTCTCTCTTTCTCTCTCTCTTTCTCTCTTCTCTCTCTCTCTGTCACCTTCAGGTTGTTTTTGTAATTAGTATTCCTCATCATAGGTATGGCCCTTGGAAGGGAACCAAGCGCCCCTCACCCTTCATTAGCGAGGTCACTTCCTGGAGTGGGCGTCAGTGACATTAGCCTCACAGGGAGTCAGACGGGACGGCTTATGAAGTGTAATAACATGTCAGTGAGCCGGCAGACCCATCTGGGAGGGCTCTCTCACTCTCTCTCTCTCTCTCTCTCTCTCTCTAGTTTTTTTTCCTCTCTCAGCTTTGGTTTGTTATTCCTGGCACTGCCCTGGCCTGCTCAGGCCGAGACACGGGAGGCTAGGAGATGGCGAGGCGACGGCGAGGCGAGCGCTGAGGGCATCTTCTGAAGTGCTTGCTTGTGCGTTGTCCTCAGCACCACGCGTGTGCCCATGCCCGGCTCCTGTCAGTGCTCCGGCATGAGTGGCAGTTGGTGGGGTGATGAATGCTGAGCGGGGTGTGAATTTATCTCGTCGAGTGGAAAGAGAGTGGAAGCAATTCTCATTGTTCACTCTGTTTTAATATACCTGAGCTGTCCTCGTTTTTTTTTTTACTGCCCCACTCTCTTCACTATGTTGGCTTTACCCTAATTGTGCCATTTTTCTTCTTAAAGAGAACAGCTCAACTAAACCATGCAGAAAGGGTCTTGGCAGAACAGCCCCAATTGAGCCAAGGGAACACAACCTTCTGTATTGCCAAATGGAGTATGGTGATTGTTTTAGGATTGTTCTACTCTTACACCCCCCCCATCCCCACCCCTGTTTCCCTGAAAGAAAGGGGAAATGAAATTGTAATATTTTAAATTGGTTGTTAGAGGTTGTTAGTGGGCTTTCACGTGTGTTAACGTGCTCCAAGTATTGGACTGCAGAGTGAGGTTTTTTGGTAATGAATGAAATGTAGTCGTGGGCTGGAGGTAAGGGGGGGGGGGGGGGGGTAAGTGATTGTTATTACTCTGAAGCTGTAGAGGGTAACAAAAAAATCTATTACTTTTTTCCTCCCCCCTCCCCCCTCTAAATGAAGCTTGATTAAAGTGTTAAGTAGAGAATTGTCCCAAAAGGTACCCTTCTTGTCACTGTGGAAACGATGCTGTGTGGAGCTCTATGGGCAATCTGCCGTGGCCCCTTTTCATCTGATTTGCATGCTAGAGAGAATTAGGTAATTGGCATTTATGCAGAACAAAAGAGGATCTGCTCGCTGGAAAAAAAGAGAAAAAAAGGGGGAGCAAGAGAGTGAGAGATGGAGTGAGAGAAGCAAATGTGTTCAGGCTGTGTCTGGGCTTTTTTAGTGTTGCTTGTGTGTGTGTGTGTGTGTGTGTGTGTGTCTGTGTGTGTGTGTGTGTGTGTGTGTGTGTGTGTGTGTGTGTGTGTTTTTCATTAGGTTGGGTCTCCTTAGAAGGCAAAAGAAAAGGAGACACACAGAAAGATCTGTGCTAGTATTACTGTTTAGCAAGCAGCAGGTCACCCTTTTGAAACGTGACATGGCCTAGCCCTCAGGATGACAATAACCACTTAATTAATGTTGACATTACTTGACATGCAGCAATATGCAGTTACAGAGTACATGGAACATATTTGCTCCAAATATCTTGCTCCCGTCACACCCTCTTCTTAGTACGATTATTACTGATCAGTAATCCAAGTTGATGGAAAAGAGGAGCTTTGTTACTAGTTAATAGGAGCCCATTAGCCATGTTGGTTGTGGTGGGGAGGAGGGAGTGAGTAGGGCTATGGTGCCGCACTCAGAACTCCACTCCAACTGGGTTTGAACAAGCCTTATCTGGCTAAGGCAGCACGCCGCGGCTGTTTACAGTGTAAACCTATCGGCCTGCTTGTTTTTGTCGAGCCGTTTTATTAATTAGCACAGAGACCGAAACTGTTTGAGCTCAAATATTTCTCAAAGTCAATTTATTTTTGCAGCTGATATCACCGGGAGACAGATGTGAAATCTGAGGCCACGCAGCATTTGAGCTTGTTCCCTTTTTCCTTTGTGATGGGTGGCTTGGTGCTGGTGCTGGTGCCAGGGGTGGGACTGGGTGTTTGGGGGGGGGGGGGGGAAGAGAATGGGTGTAGCGCAAGCGAGGAGAACTTAAGTGAGAAAAGGGGAGAGTCTGCTGTGTTTTCATGCCGGTGCAGGAATGGCTTTCACAAAGCTCTGTGCTCAATCTTTTGATCACCGTCTCTCATGGATAAAGTGCCGTTGCTATAGACATTTGTCTTTGATTAGCCTCAACAAGTAATTGTACGTGAAAGGTTTTCTTCAGATTAGAGGAGAAAACGTAAATCAGTTGTGCGTGCATCTTGCAGGTACATGCCACCAGTCGCTGTTTGCTTGCAGAGATGCTTCTTTGAGGCTGCGGAGGATCTTTTTAAATTCAACACTTAGCCAAATCAAATCTTTCAGTGAGCGCTGGAGATGCTGGCTACTCTTAGCAGGATTAACAGGCAGCACGGCCAGGTTAGGCTAACGCTTTTTACAGCAGAAGAGGGATGAGGGGGCTCGTTCTCTTGGGACACATGATAATGTAGTGAACATGGGCCCATGAGTATCTCCCCAGATGCACACATATTCATACACACACACACACAGCCCATGTTGTTATTTGACCCATTAACAGAATTGTACATGAAAAGGACTAAGATAAGAAAGGCATCTGCAGGCACCACAGCAGGTTTGTTGAGCTCCCATACAGTACATTGGAGAAGAGAAAGTGCTCTGGTGCTGGTGATCACCGTTGTCATGGACTGGTGATCTATGTCAGGAGAGTAAGGGACGGCAGTAAGAGAGTGAGTGTGAGTGTGAGTGTGAGTGTTTTGAGAGAGGCAGCTAGTGAGTGTGTGACTTGGAGAAAACGTTGCACCGAAAGCTCTCCCTGCAGTGGCAGTAATCGGTCACACTTGTGTGCACAGGCTAGCATGCTGTTTGTGCTCAGTTTTCTGGTCTGGGCTGAGTTAGCATAGGATCCTCTGCAGCACACAGGAAACCAGAGCTCTCTCTGACCACATGTGTGTGTTTCTGTTTCACCTTCAGGGAAGACAAGCTCACAGACTTAATAAGGATATGGGTTGTCCGTTGGCTCTCTCTGAATAGTTACCTCCTTATGAGACGTGGGTGACCAGCCCTTCTGTGTGTGTGTGTGTTTTTAGTGATGTTTACTGTAATGCTGCATGTGGTTCCCTTTAGATAGCTACAGAGAATGATGTCTTCAGCAGTGCAGTGTAGCAGAGACATAACTCAAATCCCACTGTTGTATTGATCAGGCAGTCTGTCTAGGCTTGAAAGCAGCATTTCTGTAACAGTGGTGCTTTTAATTGCTCAGTGGTTCCTGGCACTGCAAACCAAAAGAAAATGTTGGAATGCGGTAATTATCCAAAAAGGGGATTGAGACTGTACAAGACTTTTGACCTAACCCAGAGGAAAAAAAGACTGGCAGAAGCTTATTTATCTGATCATTTCATCCTTGTTATCCAGCATAGAACAGGAAGAGCGCACGGATGTAGTGAGAGTTTGGACAGCTAGGCATCTTCAGCATTAGAGTTCAAGGTTTCTAGTCTTTTGGATATTCATAGTCATTTAAAGAGCTCATCACTAGAGTTGTTATCACAATTGCAAGTAGTTCGTCTTTACTTGAGGTTTACTTGACCTACACTATCCAGATAGATGTACATGGTGGTGGTATTTTCCCTGCAGTGCAGCACTGAAATTAGTTGAAATCTTGTAGGGATTTACTTACATGATGTGACTTGAGAATTGTAGCCCATGGTATAGTCCCAGTCTGTTGATGTGCAGGTCATTAATTTGTTATTTTCTAAAACAGTCCCTGCCCTGTTTGTATGTTGCGTACTCTTTGTTTACTGTGAAGTAATAGTAATTATGGGCCTGTGAAACCCGCCATGTTCTCTTAAGAGCCTTTACACACATTTTCCTTGACAGTAATCCCTTTGCTCCTTGGCTAGTGAATTTCTCTGGCTTTCTGGAGGTCTCAGTGCAGTGCATGGGGAAGGTTAATACTTCTCATCAATAGGGATTATGGAACTGCTGAATCTCTCCGCCAAATGGCCGGAGCTTCAGCACATCGGAGTGTAACGACTCCTGTTGGGGAAGGAAAAGACGGTGGAGAAGCAGAAAGACGGCTTTTATCTGTCGCAGTGTGTGTGTGTGTGTGTGTGTGTGTGTGTGTTTGTGTGTGTGTGTGTGTGTGTTTGAGTCAGTATCAGAGCCTCCTTGCTCAGGCTCAGGCAATTGCTAATACATGGGCTTAATGTCATTGAGTAGAAAAGCAGAGGAGTTTCTCAAATGTTCAGCTCATATCTACACATAGAATTGTTGTGAGAGAGTTTCATGGTGCATGTGTCAATGAGCACAATGGGAAATATTGTTCTGTGTGTGGAAAAGGACAACTCCACTTCGCCTTCCATCACTGAGTGGTCCTGAACATTTCTACTTCCCCGTGTGTGTTGTGTGTGTATGTGGGAGAGAGAGAGAGAAAAAAATAACATTGCTACCACTTTCTTTTAGTGTTGGAACACATCATTATGTACTATTTTACAACCCAGTGATTCTAACTTAACAGAAAGATATTGCTCTTGCTTTTGGAATTCTGCCAAAATACAGATAAATCAGATGGATGTTGAAAGAAAATAAGATATTCTTTATTTCCCATCACACACAGTCCTAATACACACACACACACACACACACACACACACACACACACACACATTGGTGGATGCTTTCAGACCAGTAACGAGAAACACTAGAGTTGTCAAGTAAACGATAGCTCCGTTACAGAAATCCCATGAGCCTGTCTCAGTCCTTTAAAGAGTCCTTGTAGAGTTATTTTTTTGACATTGCTTGCTTCATGCCCTTTTATTAACCTTTAATGGTGTAGTCAGACAGAGCAGCGGCATCAAGAGCGTTGTAGTAAATGGGCAATAAATACCAGCTGTACAGTAGCTCAAACTGAAGCGAGTTGGTCAACCAAGTAAAATAAGTGGATCTGCGGCAGATTGAACATTTGCTCACATCTCATCCGTCAAGTGTTCCATGGTGTGTTCTCCGGCTTTCGCACGACTGAGCTCTTAGCCATTAATTAGCTGTGATGTTTAGACGGGTTTCCTCAGCTCTCCAAATCAGAGGAAATATCAGATGAAGTGGACTGAGACTACAGTTAATGTGCTTAGAACCACGCAGTCAGAGCGCACTTCTGAGCCCACACGCAAAACTTGCATCAACATTAAGCTGAACATACATAGGCCTTTATTGTGTGTTAATTAAACAAAAATGTGTGCTTCATACTCACATATGCAATATGTGTGTGTGTGTGTGTGTGTGTATCTATGTGTATCTATCTATCTATTAGAGATGCACCGATATGGAATTTTAGGGCCGATAACGATAACTGATATTTATTGGTTTGTTGTGGCCGATACCGATACGATAACCGATAATATTACTCTTGAAAAAAAATTGTGAAAAGTGATTTGGGGAAAGCATTTAATAAGCATAATTTTATTGCAGTAATTTTACCTACCACCAAATGATGGACAGAACTCATAATAGTCCTCAATAGTACAGCAGTCAACATAACAGTATGTGTGGCTCCTTTAAGTGAACCTGACGTCAGTGAATTGCGAGTGAGTGGCTAGAGAGTATGAATCGTTTTCATTTAGGACTAAACACTAGTGATGTAGTACTCGAGTCCGGTCTCGGACTCGAGTCCGGTCTCGAGACCAATTTCTGCTTTCTCGGTCTCGTCTCGGACTCGTTCCTTCAAAGACTCGGTCTTGACTCGGTCTCGGACCACAGTGGGAGGAGAAGGACTCGTAATTTCAGACCGAGTCCTCGAGACCAACGCATTTTTTATGTTCATATAAAAAAACAGACAACACATAACAACAATAATAATAAAATGCAATGTTGACCGGCATTATTTAAAAATGACATCCCATGGTGCAATGCAAAGATACTGCCGTCAGAGCCGTTTATTTATTTCTATGGCTCTGCTGCCGGTGAGTGTCTGTAGGTCAGCATAGTCCATATTAGGACGTTAAAACTGCTCCTCTAAACAATTCCCAATCTAGCTTAGTCTGTAGGCCTAACTGTTGATTATTAACTGGAGTGATATTAAATTATGAATATTAAAACTGAACATTTTTTATAGTCTTGGTCTCGACTCGGTCTCGACTCCTAAAGGACTCGGTCTCGACTCGGACTTGCTTCCTCAGAGACTCGGTCTTGACTCGGACTCGACTGTATTTGAAACCCAACAGACTCGGTCTCGACTCGGTCTCGACCCTTCAAAGACTCGGTCTTGACTCGGACTCGGCATAGGCGGTCTCGTCCCCATCACTACTAAACACTCATAAACGGCTCAGCTGGGAATAAGCTACAGTATAGCGACCAAATCAGAGTTTGTGAGGGAAACTTAGGTTTAGTTTCAACTGCGGGTAACTGAATAAAGCTGCAACTCCTCAGACTGTATCTTATGTCCATCTACTCTGTTGCGCACAACCTGCTGCAGCAGAAATGAAAGGGGTTATAGCCCCGAAGGTTTTAATAACTTATTATGATGACCTGTCTGGAACTGAAGCAGGAATGGTTAGCATATTTATAGGTAATAATACAAAACCCAAGCTAAAGTAATGCAAATATAATACTAAAACTTAGAACTAGGCCTACTTATGTACTCGTCCCACTAACGAGTTTGTTTATTTGTTTCCCCGACCAGCGCGGTAAAGTGCAAACACATCAGCACAAGACGGCTCTAGATAGGGCTGAGCTCCGCTCTGGTAAGGTTAAATGGCGGATCATTCACGAGAGGAGTTTGAGATGGACAGATTCCCAAATGAACGCATATCCACAGATTTTGTTAGAGTGGTGAAATACATTCACACCGCTGACATTATATTGAGGAAAAAGTATAGCCAACCAAGCTCAAGTAGCTCAGTGTAGCCAGATGGACCTTACGTAGGCCTAAATTAGGACTTTAAAAATTATCGGCGCAAATTATCGGCCAGAATTATGTTATCGGACCGATAATAATATTTTCACTTATCGGCCAATAATATATCGGCCGCCGATATATCGTGCATCCCTACTATCTATCTATCTATCTATCTATCTATCTTATCTATCTATCCATATATCCATCTGATATACAGATTTACAGATGCACTGAATACTAAATTCATTTAGACACAAAAGTGATGCAGTTGGTCAGCACACAGTGTATTAGTGAAACAGCATTGTGGTTTTGTTCCTTCTCTTGAGCATGTATAGGTGAAAGTGTAAACATCATTATCATTATGAGTTTCTGTAGCTGAAGATACTGCTTTCACTTTGGCTGTGCAAAACAGTAGTGGATGTATTGGAGAGAAAAGAGAGCAGGTAAATAAGATGATATTACTGCCATACATCACAAGGGCAGGAACAGCACTAGCAGTTCTTTGTACTAGAGGCCCTACAATGAGTGCCAGACCGTCCTGCACCATTCCTGGTAAAAAGGATTGAACATTTATGATGTAATCCAGTGCAGAATTGGTGGTGACAAATGGTGTTGTTGCTGTGGATGTGGCTCTGAAAGAAGTCGCAGGCTGCCCTCCTCCCTCCCGCCTCCTGGCCGCTCCCCTGGCCCCACGTCACAGCCCTGCCTGCGTCCGCCAGCCAGCTGGGTCCTAATTACGGGGCTAGCCAGCCACACAGGCACTTTATCTGCTAGCCACTCTTTTATTGAAAAACAAGATTGTGTTGTTTTTTTGACTCTTCTCTCTCCGTCTCAGATGTGCTGTGGTGTGTTGGTGGCTACACTACCTTAACCCCTCTCCCTGAAACAAAAGAAACCAGCTTTTCAGGAATGAATCAGGCATCAGATAGTATATTAGAAATAGGTTTAGAACTCTTATGTATATGTAGGTTTTTTTTTTTTGTGCCTGAGTAAGCCGGAGAATACACCTCCATAGAGGTGGGGGCTGGGGTGGGGTGGGGTGGGGTGGGTGGGTGGGTGGGGGGCAAAGATGTGGCCACCGCTTGGCTGTGGTTTGAAAATGTCAGGTCTTTTAAAAGTGACAGCTTTGTATATTTGCTCTCTAAATGCCTCCGACTCCTTCAGAAGAGTCCGATTTGTTTGCGGAGCCTCTCTTCACTGCCAGCTCAGATTGAATTGCGAGCGGCATGCTTTTTTCAGTGATTATCTGAGTCTTAGTTTAGACAGTTATGTATGTTATTTTTTTCTTTTTTAACCAGTCTGAAGCTGCTCTGCTTTGCTGAAAAGAGCGTCTTAAGAGCCAGCGATCCTGAGCCTTGATAAACTCCTCAACATTCGGCTGATTTAATATTTCAGCAGCCAACAGTCAAGTCCGATATCAATTTTTAGATACCTAAATGGCAGCTGGGGAAAAATATCTGCCAGAAAATGGCAAGGTCTATTGTACTAGCAAAGGAGGGAAATGCAGTCGCTTTTAAAAATGTATACGGCTCCCAGCGTAATAGTGTAAGTAATTTGTTAAGTGCTTATAACTCCCCTCGCTAAAGTTTCCAAGATTTAGCCTGGAGCAAGCACTTAATTAGCATATTAATTTTTCAGAATGGCTTTGAGGAGTGCTTCTCCATTTTTCTATTTCCTTTTTTCTTCTCCCTTAATGTGGAAATATTTCCTCCCTCTTTCTTGTCGACTGTTTATCAGGGTGTGGGGCTTCATTGGAATGCAGGCAGCAGCAGCGCTGGAGGACAAGCACTGGCGCAAGCATCTCTGGGGCCTCATAAGGAACCGGCAGCTCGCTCCCATCAATCTTCATAAGCGCACAATCATCTATTGACTATGGGTTCCAGTGTGAGGCACACCTGATCATTAAGAATAGAAGGGCAAAATGTGGCCTATTGGCTCAGTTTATCAGAGGACACTAAAGACTGTGGTGTTAAACCATACATGGGGGTAAAAACTACGCCGAGTCCCGTCAGGTTGGGCTTTGTGTGTTTTAGTCATGACTAGTAGAAATATTGTTAAAGAGGTTTTGAGTCTGTAGATGCAGTTTGTATTATCAGGTAGTATAAGGTATGACCTTACTGTATTAATGCATCCCAACGCTGCAAGTTAGGTTGAGCTAAGTGGTAGTCACAGCACCATAGGGTTGATCCAGGATTTGCTTACTAGGCCTTTGTAAGGGACAACCTTGTTGAGTATTATGATGGCATCATATCAGACCCTAAATTCCTTGATTTGTAGATATTACACAGTGTCACTGATGAGGGTTGATGCATCTCCATGCAAAGATCTTGTATGTGATCTATGGAAAAAATACGGGTCATAAGATTGTTGTCACTTCCACTTGACCCTAACAGGGAGAATAGGAGAGCCCCACTCCTGAATTGCAGTGTAACTGAAATTTTACCATCAGGAGGAGAAGGAAATGTAACCGAATAAGCTAGTGGGTTTCAGGCAGAAGCCTCCCAAGGGACAGACTGGATCAGTGGCCCATATTGAAGGGATTTTCAGAAAAGCATTGATTCATCCACTTCTGCCCCCCCCCCACTCCCCACCCCCCCACTCACATGCTCCCCTCCTTGCGTTCTCATTTCTGGGCACTGTGGGTGCGTGGCGTGCCTTGAACTAGCTTGCAGTGACTTTAACTAAAAGCGCTTCTTTTTAACCACTGTGCCATGGGAAGGTCATTGCAATCATGCACATACCACAAACGTGTTCTAACCAGCCAAGCCGTGTTGTGCGCTGGCGACTGCCCTCATCCCATACCTGTGCGCCTGCTCTGGGTCTGCCGGTGGCTCCACTCAGTAGACGGATGGGCATCCATAAAAGGCAGACTGTGCCATTGTGTGTGCCGGCGCCTCATTCACCTGCTTCTGCAGGCCTGGGTATAAAGGCCCCCCCTTCCCACCGGCTTCTCCCGGCTGCCTTTTATCTGGCTGTCCTTGTGGAGCCGTGTGGCTTGTAATCTAAGCAAGCGACAGCTCCAGCCCCAGCCTTGTCACTGGGTATTTGCGGTAAGCATCTTTTCTTCTGCTCAGCTGCTCAGTGTAATTGTATTGTGGTTATCAATTAGGCCGACCTCTATTTATACACCCTAGAGCTGAGATTGTACCAGATCTCGTAAGAGACTAAGGTTGCAAGGTTTTTTTTTTTTTTTACCCCTTTGTTCACTTAAATTTTTTACTGTAATGTCAGAATGGGTTTTTTAGAATGTGTTTTCCAGGATGGACATTGCCTGAGTGCTTTGCATCTTCACTGATGTGTAAAGGGGCCGCGGTGCTCGGTGGAAAGCTTTCACTTCATGCTGCCAGACAGGTCTGAAATCAGGCACAGCAGTCGATGCTGTCGGGATTACTTTAGCTCTCTGTAGCTTGTTGCGCACTTCCTGGTGGAACCAAGAGGACAAATGATCTAGAGGTGCTTAAGAGTGCCCTTTGACTGACCGACGTCGGGCTTGGCCAATAATCCAAGATCACTGATCGTATACTCGCGTAACATCGTGGACACCTAGCTCCCGATTGATGTTGACGCTAAGGTGGTACAGGCCTCCTCTTTTGACACGCTGATGCCTTTAGAAACACACACACACACACACACACACACACACACACACACACACACACACACAGACAGAGCCATGCAGTGTACACACACTCTCTCTACCCTGTGCCAGAGTGAGGCGATGCTGGCAGTGGCCGGTCCATCCGCTGCTATCCAGAGACTCAGCACATGTAACTAATCAGCTCATGGAGCCTCTCAGTCAAACGCTGCCATGCCTGTCAATCAGGGTTAGCAGGCAGCCTCAGTGGCGCGCCGCGCTGTGCTGTGCTGTGCTGTGCTCCGCTGTGCTGTGCTCCGCTCCCTATCCAGCCTGCCGCATGGCAACCACTCCTATTAAAATTCCGCTGTGCAAATTGTGTACAAATTGGAGCTCGGCTGCTATATTTAGCAGCCTGGAAATGGAGTGTGGCAAGTGGCACTGGATTCTGTCACTCAAGTGCCGAGCACACACACTTGGTATTAGCCAAAGTTGATTTCTTACTCTTGTTCCCCTTGTGTGGAGGAGAGGCAGGGACACACAGAGCTGATGCTGCTGCTTGGCATGCCGAGGCTTGCTGCAGCGGAGGGAGTTAGTTAACCCCGGCCCTTTGAGGAGAGGAGGCGGAAGCCATAAGCACTGAGACAACAATCAGCCCTGGGTGTGTGATTGAGTTGATGGAAATAGGGGTGTAAGTGTACACACACTCACACTCACACTTACACACACACACACACACAGGCATACACATGCAGAGCTTCATTATCTCTGA
Organism: Alosa sapidissima; assembly: GCF_018492685.1. Lineage (NCBI taxonomy): Eukaryota > Metazoa > Chordata > Actinopteri > Clupeiformes > Clupeidae > Alosa > Alosa sapidissima. The sequence continues at coordinate 4,707,635 of NC_055971.1, forward strand.
CTTTAATCAGAGACATCCAGCCATGAAAACAGTGCGCAAGTAGGAAGCTGATTTAAAAGCGGAATAAAGAAAAAAGACTAAACAAAAACAATCACTAGATCAGAAGTGTGTAAATAAATATATAATGGTATTAGCGGGCTTGTCAAAGCATGAAAGGGACTCTTGGGACAAGGACTGACAGCAGCCAACTGCAATCAGTGGAGAGTACATCGCACTACTCACGCTAATCAGCACAGGCAAATCAATGGAAATATGCTCAGGCCACTTTAGCGCATCCTTAGCAACTTGGACAACAGAGGAACCAGAGAGATACGACAGGGCCAACAGGTGTCTCAGACACGGCCGTCCAAGTCATTCTCCATTAAACTCTGAATAACCCCAGTCTCTGTCAAGCTGTCAGGATAAACCACCCCACCCCCAAATGGTGGGATAACTTGATTTTTGTGTGTGTGTGTGTGTGTGTGTCTACAATTGTATTGCCATCTGATAAGCATCCCTGTTTCAGGGCATGGTACATCTAATGAAAGATCTTAATTAGATCTGTTTGTGCCCAAAGGAGTGGCCATCTAATATTAAAGTGTCCCTCCTATCACATTCCTTCCATTTAAGCTCCAGGACATTTCTCCTGCTATTATTTTATGTTTTCAGTGCTTTTGATAGAATGTGGATTTAATAACTGCCTGGTGCCTTTTGCACTGAACAAGTAGACGCGTATGCTCTGGGGCTAAGCTCAGACTGCAATTCTGATTTCGTTTTCAAATTTGATCTTTAGGACTAACTAGCCACACTATTATTTTGCAATAGATCTCATCAGTATAGTGTGTTCAGATGGGCCCTGGGTTAATTTCCAAATCCACTGACATTGGTTTAGTAATAACATTGACATTTTAGTGCTGTCTAGCTGGATGAAAGCAGCGCAGCAACTGGACAGAGGAGAACTGGCAGTGTGAACATTTAGTGTTTATGGATCCCATTAATACATTTGCAATTTCTAAGAAGATTCTGTTCTGTTCTTTTGCACTTCAGATTTTATTGCGAACAGAAACTGAACCATTTTATGTTACTGTGGTGGAGTCTTTTATATCGTGTGTTTGAAAATGCGGTAGTCATAGAATATCCTTGATAGCCCTCTGCTCAACAATAAAACTCCTGCTGAGTCCATATTCCTAGATTGTCATGGCATGTTAGAGTATATTATATGATGGCAGGGCTAGCAGATGGATGAGTCTTTTATGAAAGACTGTAGCATTGCCAGGCTCAGCATACAACAGAGATGATTTGATATGTGACTATCCATGCACATGCTCGGTTTGTTTATGTTGATATTTATGCTTCATCACTGCCACCCGTGAGCCGTGGCCCGAGGCTAAATTCTATGTGTGTGTGTGTGTGTGCATGTGTTTATCTATTTAAGGATAGTGAGATTAAGACATCCAACTGCCTTTATCCAAAGAAGTGTGAGGAGAAACAGAGGAGCTCTAGCTGGCTTTCTTCAGCTCTATCACGCAGGGAGTTCATAGCTCACAGTCACACTGCTCCCATTTTGCTGAGAACAAGAGAAGGAGAAACACAGCACCTGCTTCATGACAAAACAAGGTTTTGCAGGCACCTTGGCATCTGATTTCTATTTGTTCCTTGTGCCTCCTTACAAAGCTCCCCCAAAATGCACCTGTTTTAGTTTGCATTGGTACCGCTATTTTACCACCATCTCACAGCTCAAACTATTCAGAGGAACGTCCACCCCAGTTGTGTGGAGTATCTCTCCACTGCAGGCTGACAGCTGACATTCTGTCAGAGGAGAGGAGAGTAGAGTTGAAGAGAGGAGAGGACAGGAGAGGAGAGAGGAGAAGGGAGGAAAGGAGAAGAGAGGAGAAGAGAGGAGAAGAGAACAGAGGAGAGGGGAAGAGAGGACAGGAGAGGAGAGGGTGTTTTTAAAAGCGTCTGTAGACCACGAATGATCCAAGCCGCACAGAAAACTGCAGGGCTCTGGACATAGAGAAACACGCCCACACACACACACACACACACACACACACGCATGCATGCATATTCACAAAGATGTGCAAACAGATACACAGTGGATCTATACATATTGCTTTTCTGTCATCACTTAATGCAGTATGCAGGGCTGATTTCTCCATGCTGAATCACATCTCTTGCCCTTGGTCGGAGAAGCATAGTAGTTTGCAATTTTGAAGATCTGACATTAATTCACCTCTTTTAATACATTTGTCATTTTTCTCTCTCTCTCTCTCTCTCTCTCTCTCTCTCTCTGTTGATGTGTGCTCACCCCAGCCCCACTGAGGAATTAACAGTTGCCTTAGCGCTCACACACTCTTCTTTCCATTCATTTGTTTGTAACACCTATTACCCAGTAGAGTCAGAACACTGGGGTGCCCCCCACCTCCACACACACACACACACACACACACACACACACACACACACACACACACACACACACACACACACACACACACACACACACACACACACACACACACACAGGAACTCTCCGTCCTGACAGATAGGGCTTTTCAAATGTGCACAAACGATGAGAGACTGGTGCATTAAAGTGTGGGTGCTGAATCTGCAAATCCCCAAGCAATAAGAACAGAAGCTGTTTCTCCAGTTGAAGCATGTTATTACAAGACGGGGCGCCTCCATCCATTACCTCCACCTCTCAATCAGTCGGCTCCAGCAGAGTCCCTCAGCGTACTCCCTGATGCATTGGACATTATGGCAGCATTCATCTTGGAATGGCTGCCTGCCGTAAAGCCCTGCCTCTCCCTCACTCTGGCTTTGCTCTCTGCTGCTCAACCTCTCTCTCTTTCTCTCTCTCTCTTTCTCTGTCTGTCTCTCTTTCTTTCTCTCTCTCTTCTCTTTCTCTCTCTCTCTTTCTCTGTCTGTCTCTCTCTTTCTCTCTCTCTCTCTCTCTCCCTGTCTGTCTGTCTCTCTCTCTCTCTCTCTCTCATTCTCTCTCTCTCTCAGACTCTGTCCTCTGCTGGGAAGAGGATAAAGGAGAGACATTATGCATCAGAGAATGTGTGTGATCAAACGTCAAGTTTGAAAGAAAATGCCTATGCCTATACATACATGCATACACACATACATATATGCCTATACCTGCATACATAATATGCACATTTAGCCTATGTAGTTGAAATTTCAGTATAATGCAAAATGTTGGTTTTGTTATTATAAATGTGGTACTTGAAATCCATTTAAAATGATAGTTGGCTATTCTGGCTGAATCCAAGGTGTCGGGGTCTATATAGGGCTGTTGTTGGCCTGTGTTTGCTTTGTTGGCTTCAGAGAGGCACAACTTGGAGTGTTTGTAGGCACTGGCACTCTCCCCCAGAGACCTCTCTTCAGAACGCACAGCCTCCACAAATGCATCCTCCTGCAGCAATGTCAGATTGGCCAACAAGCCCACATGTGCCAACGGCACGCAGGCCAGCCAGCGAGCTAGCATGTGCCTTACACACACACACACACACACACACCCAGGGCTTACCCCAGCATCAGAAGCAGCATCATTGTCCTGCTTGCAGACAGGCAGAGCTGCAGTCATGTCCCAGAAAAGGCGAGGCGTTGAAAAGAAGAGGAGAGTGAGGAGGGAAATGCTCTGCCTGTCTGCTGCCACCATAGAGAGAAATGGACAAAGTAATTGCACTGTACCAGAGCCGCCAAACCAAAGCCCCACCCCCCCCAAAAAAAAAATCCTATCAGCTGCTGGGCCTTTGCTGTCACAGGACATAAAGACAGTGCTAAAAACTTCTCCTGGCCCACGCGCCCCTCACACACCGTGGAGCCCGCACATCCCTCCCGCTTCTGGGAGCGCGTCATGGGCGAAGGAGACGAGGAGCCGCGCCGGCGCCTGCGATCCATCACGGGCAAGCGGACGGAGCCGGGGGTGTGAGGACTGTCAGGCGTGATCGGGAGCGATTGAGACAGGGCCAGACAACGGGGCGAGCGCCCAGGCTCAAACCCGCTGTCTCTCCGCGGCTGTCCATCACTTAAGAAGGCCATTGATTAATGTAATGGCTGTAATTAATAGCTGCTTTTGGACGCCAATATGGCCTGCTGTTGGCGGCAAGCTGAAGCATTGCTCCTCAGCTGTGAGGGGATATTAGAGGCTGTCACTGGCTTTCTCGCTCTCGTCGTGTCCTGTCACTGTGACACCGGCATCGATGGACACAGATAGAAGGCTGTCGCCGCGGACACTCCACATGTATTCCCACTTAAAGGATCACTAATGAATAGATCCTAGATTATCCCGGGCCTCATTAATGCAGCGACTGTGTTGTTTTAGATTTCACTAGAACTGTGAGGACTGTTAATAGCGTGGTCAGTCTAGCGGGATGGACAGCAGTTGCGTTTATGTTAATGTCAGGCTGTTGGTCTCGGATGAAGAACTATTGGCCCATAGTGTTCTGGCTTAGGAGATTTGACCGCATCTACAGATACCACCATGTGGCCCTCAGTGTAAAGCCTGGTGACTGCTTACCTTGTACCTTTCCTTTGTAGAGTTGTTGCCATGGGTGCAAAGTCTCTGGCCTAGTTTCTCGCCCTGTGGGTAAGAGATTCTCGGTCTCGGCAGAAATATGATCTTATGCCCAGGTGTGTTTTCCTCACCTTAAAACTTTAAAAAATGAACAGGGTCAGTTCCCAGCATGTGGGAATAAGGGAAAAAGCAAATGCCAACTGCTACAAGAGCCAGCAGGTGAAGTCTGGAGTTCCACCTCAAACACAGTATGCAAGTCCACACACACACACACACACACACACACACACACACACACACACACACACACACACACACACACACACACACACACACACACACACACAGCATATGTATTT